>NC_140819.1:5822500-5902500 GCF_050613455.1 Vespa mandarinia
ATAAATAATATTAAAAATAACGATAATAAATAATAACAAACAAATAATAGCAATTAATAAATAGATGATTAAACATTGAGTAATCATACTTGCTCATATTTTCATGAACTAGTTGGAAAAAAAAAACCTATATACATTTATTATTATCTTTCATGTTTTACATTGTTCGTCAAATATTTTTCATCGTACTGTCTCTTAATATACTTTTTTATTTTGTACTTCTCATTCGCTTCGTGAAATGAAATTAGTTGCTAGAAAGAAAGTGAAGTACATGATTATTGTAAATGCTGTAATGTATAACTCCGAGAAACGTAGGTAGTATCGTACAAAGTCTTTAATGCGTAAATAGGCACTTTATTGATTGAATGTCTAATTTATTTTTACTCTGTTACTTTTTTCAATGCAGCTTACATGCAAATATAAATTAAAGGAAAAAAAAAAAAAAAAAAAAAAATAGGAACTACATTCTGATGCAAATTGTTTTTATGTCACTGTAATATCAAAACCACAGTAGTTCATTCATGCGTGGCCTAATCCCTGTTAGCCCTGCAGATTTTCCTTTTTCTCATTGTGAACGCAGTTCTCTATTGTCATTTAGATATTTGACATTTAATTTTCATTGTGAGTTGGAGATATCATCGGGCAAATAAGAAAAAGCGGGATATATTGTCTTTGATCGTATATATATATAAAAAAGGAGGAAAAAGAAAAAAAAAAAGAAAAAGAAAAAAGAAAAATAATGTAGATTGTAATACTGTTACGATTCATTAAGAAAAATGGAAATCACATAATATATCAATATTTTTTTACAGCATGACAAATTGCATTTCTACCACCATGTAGGACCAGTAGAGTTCATTACTAAAACATTGAAGTTATAATAAGAATAAAACAACGTATGGATAATATAACATGTCTGCTGCAGGGAAACATAGACTTGGAAGAAGCTGCCTCAAACAGTTGTTTTACCTCAGCTTAATTATGCTAGAAATGCACGATACGTAAAAAGAAAGAAAGAAAAAAAAGTATACAAACGTGAGATGCACTGTGATAGTTAACAAACAAAACCTATCATTAAACAACTGTTATTGATAGTTATCCAACGTTATTCTTTTCTCTTACTCCAATCAAAATTGAGAAGTACTAATTGAATTTGCCTATAACCAAATCCAGTGTAATCCTATTTTCTATTAAGCATCAAATACAGAAACAAATATTTTCCTGATAGTAAAAAGAAAAAGAAAGAAAAAAAAGAAAAAAAAAACAAACAAACAAACAAAGTAGGAATTAAATTTTTTACGCGGTATATATATATATATATTTTTTTTTTTTTAATTTATGATATAATATCTATATTTCATTTACATTTTGAACGGTGCTCTTATGATGAGAAGATCAAAATTGAAGCAGTAGGATAAACTTTGTATTTAAAAAAGAAATTCGGCAATAAATTTTCTAAATTTCATACTCTCCATAGGTACGGTATTTCTACAGTATGTTCACAATATCAAACATTTATTGTAATTTAATCGCCATTTCAAGACACCCTGTATAAACGTAGAAACCTATACTCTATCAAAATTTATCACTGTTTAATACTCGTTTGAAAAAAGTATTATAGAACTGTTAATAATATTGAATGTATTTATGATGAAGTTAATATTAACAATACTGACAAAATTTTTTTTCTATAATATTAGTACCAGAAAGAGCGTGCCGCATTAATTTATATATCGTGCTTATGATTCCAGGATAAAAGTGAATTTTTTTATATGTTTTAATTCTGATCCGGTGAGTAGTAGGAGGTAAGTATTTTAATTTTACTATTTATTCATATTGACATCTAAAAAGTTACTATATTATCTTAAATCGATAAATGTAAAATAATGAAATAATTTATAGTTGTTTTTTTTCCTTTTTTTTTTTATTATGAAATTTATAATGCCACAATGTTATTAATTATTTGAGAGAAAAAAAATGAATATAAATATGAAAATTATCACAATTTTGTATTTTTACTAAAGAACATTTAATGTTAATGATATAAATTTTACAAAGAAAAAAAATTGTGTTAAATTAAATATAAAAAAAATATTGTATAAACTATTTAAATTCAATTTTCTTACGTACGTACCTGGTAATTATCAACGAATCAAAAGGATCCTTTAATTGACCAATCGCATTGAAACACAACTTCTTGGTATAAGAATTGAATATTCCAATAATAGTTCTTCTATGCAAAGCTTAATTTTATTCGTTGACGAATTCATTGTCATTGTTGTTGTCAAATTTTGGTGTTAAATTGGTATTGTTACATTCTATGTCAGTGACTTTTTCATTTAGTTTCGTTTTCACTATATCGGGCATAATTAATTTGATATTTTTGTTATACTCATAAAAATGAGTTTAATTTATATGAACAAAATGTTTAGATTATTTGATTACTCGAAGATAAAATATCGATTTTTATGATTATAAATCGAAATGAAAATTGATTTCTAATAAAAAGTACATTATTGTATATACATATATATATATATGTATATATATATGTATATATATATATATATATATATATATATATATTGTATTAATGATATATAATAAATAAGAAGTTGATATTAAAAATGTAACCACTAATTTGTAGTGACATAGTCGTTAAAATCCAATAATAATGTATTATTAATATAATGCAGATTAATAAAATATTTCAGATTACTATATATTTTGTGACATACGAAGAGTTTTACAGTTAATTACAATGTTGTCGCGAAAAAATAAAGACTTAAGAACAATAAAAGAAGGAGTTGTGGGCAAATATATTAAGAAAGAGACACCGCCTGAGATGCCAAGTAAGATAAATTTTTGTTTTAGATTATTAAAAAAAAAAAAAAATACCTTAAAAAATTAAATTGTATTATTAAAAGTACATAATATATTATTGTATAAATATAAAAAGTAATAATATAATATAATAATGTATAAATATAAGAATAAGTCTTATAGTTTATTATTATTTTGTTTCTTTTTAGTTATCAATGTATGGACGACAGAACCAAACAGAAGAGTAAGACGACGAAATCATCCTACAATACCATCATCGATGGTAAATTATACTGATTTATATTCATTTCAAATGTTAGATTTTTTTAAAATATGGTAAATATATGATCACGAATAGAAGTCAATATAGATAGATATATTTTTTATAGTCTATTCCACAACAACCAAGTATAGTACAAAAATTTGGAAATACAAAAACTACAATGAGCGCTGTTGGATTAGGTAGCCACGAAGGAAAATATACTCCAAATAGTTCAGTCCCAGACTTAGCGCAAAGGTAATGTTTAATATGTTAAAATTCAGATATGAAAAGTTATTATTTTTATTGCATAAACACTTGAGATTTAGAAATAATATTAATATATAACATTTTATTTTATTAGATTTGCAGGTCTCTCTGTTAATACTGGATTAAATGAAGGTATGTCTTCTCGTACTGCTACACCATTATATCATTCAGGATTATCACCTGCTGTATCACATACTTATGTCAATCAATATGCTGGGTCTGAATATCATCTGGACCGTGTTCAGACTCCACAAGTGCCTTATTTACCATTTGATGTAGATACAGGTTATGAAGAATATAATCAGTCAGTATATCGTCAAAATGCCGGGTATATTCAATAATAATGATTAAAATTAAAATATTAATTAAAATATTAATCTAGTAATTATTGTTATTTTATTAAAAAAAAAAATGTGAACATTTTTAAAGATATAGTAGATGTCAGTCAGAAAGATCAAGTTCTAGAAGCGAACAACAAGAAGAATTACCTTTACCGCCTGGTTGGTCGGTAGATTTTACACTTAGAGGTAGAAAGTATTATATAGATCATAATACAAAAACTACTCATTGGTCGCATCCTCTAGAAAAAGAAGGTTTGCCCACTGGCTGGGAAAGAATAGAATCACCAGAATATGGTGTCTATTATGTTAAGTGAGTGATTAGTGATCATTGCTGTGTTATCTATTACATAATTCATCCTATCTGTATAATTAATAATCTCATATTATTTGCAGTCACATAACAAGACAAGCGCAATATGAGCATCCATGTTATCCGCACGAAGTACAAGCTATAAGAGTAGTATCACCTCCTAGACATACACATTTTCATTCTCACAGTGTCTTAGTACCAGCGAATCCGTATCTTAATGAAGAAATTCCTCATTGGTTGTATGTGTATAGTAGAGCATCCATTGCATTAGATCGTAAATTACGATGGGAGCTCTTTCGTTTACCAGAACTTGATTGTTTCAATGCAATGCTGACAAGACTTTACAAACAAGAATTGGAAGAAGTGGTTATGAGATATGAAGAATACAGGTTTGCAATATGAAGATAATTTTACAATATAAATTAATTTATATAAATAAATAATATGAAAAAATTTCAATAGGTCAGCTTTGTTATGTGAAATGGAACAAAGATTGAAAGATTTAAATCCTGAAACAGGAAATTCTTCGTCAGGTGCAATAGCTTTACGACGATCTCTTCCTTAAGTTTCATATGATATGATTGCAGGCAACTTATCTATTGTTATTGACTGAGTTATTGGTTCCTTTGTTAAATTAATGTGTCAACAAATATCCTGATATTCTTTAAATTTGTAAATAACAAATAATACTTATTATTTTAATTATATTTTATTATTATATACATCTATCCTCTTATTATTATGCTTTATAATAAAATTTAGAAGTCAGAATCTTCATCATCAGGAGTATTATTATGACTGTTTATAATATTATGACGAATTTCATCAAGTTTGTTTTTATCATATACAGTATTTTCTACTATATTAAATCCTTTTATCCGAATAACTTTACTTGCTTCTGTATTGGAATCAAGTACTCTGGTTAAACCTATATATATATCATAACATAATGTTTAGAGTTTATCTGATCATTGAATAAATCTAATAAAGCAAAACAAAAATTAAATAGATTAAAAAGTACCTTTCGGTGTATCCGAAGTTTCATGTCGTCCATTAGATAACATGTATAAACCAATTGCAAATCCATTCCATGCTATTATTGCATAAGCCATAGCTAATCTTAATCGTATTTTTTCTTTCGTTGCTCGATCTAACTTTTTAATATAACGTGAAAAAATCATATTTACGTATCTAAAAATGAAATTAATGATTTAGAAAAATTACAATTATTTATATAAAAATGTATGATAAATAATTATATAATATCCTAAATATATTAATTTACAACTATAATTTATCAAATATTGATATAAATGAGTTAACTGAAACACGTATCAAAACTAATGCAATTACATAACCTATAAACATAATATATTTTACTTTGTATTACTTATATTTCTTTATAGTATTTAAACGATAAAATAACCTTATTTTATTGTCTTTAATAGAATGTATTTCATGAATTTTTCAAATTAATATTCAGATACTTTTGAATATTGATATGCTTAGAACTAACAAGACTTGACTGACTTTCATTGATTTTTACGTAACTATTTGAATGTATACGTAAAATCTTGAATATTTGATCCATTTCATTGACTTAACCTAACACTAACACACAAAATTTGTTTTCATAGTAGATTTTTATTATTTTTATTTTATATAAAACATCAGATTATATAAAGTTTATCATCACCTTCATTTATTTATCGCACATATAAGTATGTGCGATTTCAGGAACAAAACAAATTTTGAACCAGAAGCCAAATAGGGAAACACTGTCCCCCACTATGAGCCTATTGTTTCGTTATATAACCTTCTGTAGAGTATACTTACTCAATCAACTTAACTTTCAGTTAAATCAATCAAATGGGTTAGTGCGTGACAAAAATATTATATGTACTAAATTTAATAGTACATCAGAAAAGTAAGAAAAAATTATATACCAGATTATACTTTTCTATAGATAAATTGTACAATTAAGAAATACTTTTCAATTAAACTTTATATTTTTGTTTCTAGGTAAACAATAACAAATAGCCTGAATATATTTAAATCGTTCGTAGTTCAATATTACTTGCTATCAAACATATAATTTATAAAATATAAAACGTAAAATATAAAAGATCAAGCTTATCGAATACTCTATTAATTTATACTATTATTATTATTATTATTATTAAAAAATAATAACAATACTTTAATATCTATTATTATATAAAAAGAAAATATTTTGGAAAGTATATTTGCATATAACTTAAGTATGAAATTTTATATTCCTTTTCGATAGTTTCAGTACTTTCTCAACTAACAGAAGGTGAGTGAGACCGCGCTTATGGAAAGCTCTACAATTTTCGACTAACTTTCAACAATCGTCAGCTTCATATAACATACATAACGGTCGTGCTTTTGGTATATCAACAATCAAAGCGCAGTTCTTGCGCCTGCGAACATCCACGCATGTGCTCATCGACAAATGCGCCAGTAATCATACGGAATAATGGATATCTCTCTTAATTTACTAGTACGGAAAGAATAAAAAATTTCCATGTGTAAATCCAATCGCACCATGATGAACCAAGCCCTATCACGTTACATTGGACCTTCGTCGATATAACGAATCTTCTCCAATTGATCGGTTCATCGATGATAGAACGCTCGTACGAGAAGAATTCGATTCTTTAATGAAAGCTCCGTCAATCGATAAACAGATCGATCCCTCAACAAGAAATCTGAATGAATTTGGAAAATTTAATATGTCACGTGCCGAACATCAAAACAGGAGCTCGAGTCATCCTTTTCGAAAGAAAATGCAAGGGCCTACAATCGAGGATCTCATCCAAGGATCCTACCTGAGAGATATTAAAGTAATTACTGTGAGTACTATCAATTCTGATTTTACTACATGAAGGTTATTATGATTGAAAACCCACGAGCTGAGTGAAACTCTAATTTAAAAACTCTATCCTTATTTTTAAGGTGACATGAGTTTAGAAAGAATTCAGGCCCCGACGTTAAATAGAGATATTAGCGTTTAAATATTAGTAAAATAATTTTATTTATTAATTATACCCTTCCAAGTACATGATTTATGTTTGTCCAAATTTTGATTTTATTTCATTTTATTTGATAGATTGAATTTATTTTATATCAATTGCATCTTATAATTTTTGTAATGTTGGTCAATTGTTTAAATGTTAACAAAGTAATCTTATTTATCAATGATTATTTGTTAATGATAATGGAATTAATTTTACAATGTATTTTATAACAAGGGAATTCTATTATTTTTCATTAATTTTACTTATTTTCAAATATATTCCACCAGCTGGTCGTAAGAACAAATGTGACGGAAGACGCGTAAATGGAATTTTTGTTTTTTCACAAATATCGAATTTACAATTCCGTAATAATGTTGCCAGTCCAAGTGTCGTTTGATGAAACGCAAATTTTTCTCCTGCACAATGATACAAATTATATTATTCATTTAATGTGAATATTTTGATTTTTACGATAATTTTCTTACCGTAGCAATTACGAGGTCCAGAACCAAAAGGTAGATATATTTCATTTTTAATTGCATTATTTTTGGTCATAAATCGTTCAGGATCAAAAACATCTGGATTCGGATAAATTTTTGGATCGTAATGTAATCCGAGTATCGGTATCAAAATTTTTTGATTCTTCTGTATAGTAATATTAGTGCCTTTCAATGTGTAAGAAGATGTCGTACATTCTCTATGTAAATATGTTATTGATGGATATTTCCTTAGTGCTTCTAAAATTTTATATTTGGCGTATTACCAATACTACTTAAAAAAAATAACTCGACTATATTTGCATAAATACACACTCACACACAGAGATTATTTTAATGATTAATGATAATTTATAATTCGATTTTTTTTTATAAATAATGAATTATTATTTGCCATACGTACCTTTAAATGACGCATGTAAATATTTCAGATCTTTTATAGATTCGATATTTAAGGTACCGTTATTTTGTTCAAATACTTCATTGATTTCTTTGCGAACTTCATCTTGTATGGTATGATTTTGAGCTAATTCGTAAAGGGTAAAGGTCATAGCTAAGGAAGTTGTTTCAAAACCAGCTACAAAAAACATGAACGCTTGAGCGGCACAAAATGTATCCGTTAATTCTGAAATACATATAAATAAATATTTAATTAAATAATATATCCTAATGTTTTTAATATTTTCGATAAAAATAGATAAATCTAGAAAAATTTTTAATCTTACCGATCTCTTCGCTAAAGTTTTTCGAGTTTTTTTTCAATTCCATTATTATATTTATGAAATCGTTTCTAACGATGTTATTTTTTATTCTGTATTCTATTGTATTTTTAACTATATTTACAAAGAAAGAAGTTAGACGAACATTTGTGAATAAAAAGTTGAGTTGATTGTACAATTTCGGAAAATATATTTGCAGATTTTGTTTCAGTAAACTTATTGTATTGACCTCAAATATTTCTTTAGCTATTTTCCAAAATTCATTTTCTCCATCGTTAAATATATTTGTTTCAATGCCGAATGCACAACTACTTATTATATCTATAGTGTATTTAGCATTTAATTCATTAATGTCAAGGATATAGTTATCAGGTATCTTATTAATATATTGCTCCAAATGATCTGTACTTATCTTCATCAATGGAAACATTTCCTTTAATTTAATAGAAGTAAACACAGTTGTTAATTTATTCCTTAACTGTCTCCATTTTAATGTTTCGAGAAAAACGAGATTTTCTGACAGTGGATCTACCTTTAATAGTAAAATAAAATGTAATAATGGATAATGAATATTACAGATCGCTGTTTTATTTTCCTTTGAATTTTTTAATTCAATTTACCGTTATAATTATCGGCATAATTATACAATAAGAAAATATACCTTTTTCGTTATGAATATGCCTCGTTGAGAGAAACTGGAAAAGTCTTTAATTAAAATGTCCTTTATTAATTGCGGATCTCTTAGGATGAGTATTGGTTTACTTCTAAAGAAGATGCCGACACACGGTTCGTCTTTGTAAAAATGGTAAATATTACTTAAATATTCTGCCATATTTATCTTATAAAACAATATATCCTTGATATTGCCAAACAGAAGAATGGGTTGAGGTCCTTTTACACCACGGACCTTCCAGTAATCGAACGTCGAGGTCAGATAGTAATACAAAAAAAAAATTAAAGTAAGGCCGCAAAATATTTCAAATATTCCTGCCATATTGTTATCTTCAACGCGTGACGATCACTTCGATGTTATTACTCGATATCTTTATATCTGCAAAATAATATTAAGAGAATTTATTCTATTTAAAATATAAAATGTAATGTTGACAGAGTATAATAATTGTATTCAGTTGTATTATAAATAACGACAAAAGATGTATTATAAATTTCAAATGTATTATGTAAAATTGTAATATGTAAAATAAATTTCAGATCTATTATAAATAAGAGACAAAAATATATCAAGCTAATCAATTTAATATCAATTAGATATCAATTTCAATTCTTCTTATTGTATGCACATTTATCTAATGTATTATAGCTGCGTATACATTTACCATTCCATTTATTTTAAATCTAATTTGAAACTCAATCATGATTTTTTTTTTTTTTTATTTTATATGAAATAATTGACAATATTATTTTTATAATTCATAATTAACATCATAACTAACATCAAAAATATTACGAATTGATTTGTAATATTAAGCAATTTAACATACGAGTGTTAATGGTAATATTGAATTACGAAATGACGATGAAAGTGAAATTTTGTTATTTGTAATATTACTTATCACAGCTCACACTGCTATTGATGTTGTTACTGCACGCGAGGAGGATTTAATCATGTGATTTTTTTTCTTGTTTGAAATCCGTTGACCCATTGAACAGTGAATGAACGTTATGTTCGTATTCTATTGTTAAATAAGCAGAGAGAAAGATATATATATATATATATATATATATATATATATATATATATATGTTATCTTCTTAGGTGCCAAGATATAAACTCTATTAAATATGTAAAAATGCATATCGATCTTAGCATATATATTTATTCATTATTTATCGTCAAGGGCATCTTTCTCATTTGAACGGTGAAAAATATTGCAAAGTAAAATGTAAAAAAGAAATTATTAAAAAATGTCAGAATTAAACATATTTTTAAAGTTCTTCAAAGATAACTAAAGTTTTTTAAACATAACTATTGATGAATATATTTTAGAATCCAATAAAAGAATATGTATAAACAAATTTTAGATGAAATGATAATTTGTTTAAGTTAATGATGTTCCATTTCATATGACGTTATATTACAAATGTATGATAGGTAAAGAGTAAGAGACAATTAATCTTTCTAATTGTATTGATCATTCTTAGAATTTATATAGATTAATAATGTTCGAAAATATAAACAAAAGTCTTCCTTTTTCAAACCTTATTCCAATTAATTACATCTTCGTTTACGCTTCTTCTTCAAGAAACTATTAGAACTTTTGATTACCACCGAGTTCGTAATAAATATCTGTAATAAATATAAATTATTTATTAATTAATATATATAGATCAATTTATAGATAAGTATAATAAAATATCATTCTTTCTGAAATATTTACAAAAGAGATTAATCATAAAAAAAAAGATAAATTCATTTATTATTTGATTTATTAATAAGTTACTTTTTGACTATCGATGTAGAAGAGAGAAGAAAGTACGGGAATCTATGTATTTGTGGCGGGAACTTATTTTATATATCTTAATACAAAATAATCGTCTATTATTGTAATAAAACGATTGATAACAATTTTTAATGATTTTTTTTTGAGATTAAATATTATATTCTATGCTATTCTTTGTTTTTTAATAATATGTTAATAGAAATTAATATATTAGATGGACCGGAAAGTAATGTCGTTTCTGCGCATGTCGATATTTGATCGTGATTAAAAATAAAAACTTGTTAAAAATGTATTCTTTTGAATTTAATTTAAGAAAGCGACATTACTTTCCAATCTACCTAATATTTATTAACACGTAATATTTCTATGGTAACGCAATTAATATGCGCCGCGAAAATTGTTTAACCATCTTCATAATTCGTAAATAACGTTATCATTGTTTCAGCTTATACTGAATCAGACGGTTATCCGTATCGTCCTCATTAATTATAAGTAATTAGCAGTTTTTTCTACCGTAAATCCTCTTTTAATATATCCATAGATAATTCAAACTTTCAGAAATTTTACGAAGAGTTTATGCATGTATATATATTATGTGTTAGAGATATGGTTGTTATGAATGTATCAATGCATTGCGCCGAACTCAACATTCATTTGCATATATGCAAAAATATACAAGTTTCCTTTTTTCCGTTGTTTGCTTCGAATGCAGGTATTTTCTAAAAAATTATATAGATCAATATAATGTTTCAGTTCTTGGAATTTATATAGGTTATTATTATCCGAAAGTAAATGTAATTTTTCGTGATTACTTTAATATTCCCGTCACTTATATACATTTCAAAATATTAATTCGCCATATACTTACATACATATATGTTTCTTTTTCATTTTTTCTTCTTGAACATTCTTAATTATATACAATTATTATCGAATTATGATACATTATTTTGATCATAAATGACATATTTATTCGATGTGTATAGATAAAAATTCGACGAAATATTATTTTTTTTCAAATACAAAACACATACTCATATATATATATATACGTACACACTTTTCATCATATTCTGTTTAATATGATTTCATATTTTTCAGATTATCAAGAATTTGATGAGTTAGAATAACACATTACCACGCGTTATATATATGTACTTCCTCTTTGTATATGTACAGATAAATTTACTTCTTTTTATTAACATAAAGCGATAAATAATATTTACATACTCAGTAATACATAAATGTATTTTTACAATACAATTTTTACAAATACATAAATGTATTTTTAGGTAATTCTACGGTCAAAAGCAAAAAAAAAAAAATAATCGAACGATTGAACTCTTTCAAGGATTGAAAAGAAAAGAGATCTTCCATTCTTATAGAGTATTTCAACTAGTACAAATCTATGAAAGCGTTGATTAATATTGATTTAATTACGCATTTTATTAAAGAAAACATATTCATTTCAATTTTATCATAATTAATTTAATATTATAGGAGATTTATTATTATATAGAATAGTATAAAAGTTTGTATACTTTTTAGGTTATTCATCATCAAATTTATTCCTCTCTAGTCATTGTTTTATTTTAGGACATTTATTACATTTTTATTAATAATTGAGTTTCCGTACGAAACCACATCCAAATGATAAGAATCTGGGTCGATATTACTTGCAATATATCAATGTGATATGTACTATTACTATCGAACGAATAACTTTATACTGTGATATATTTCAAAAATACTTAGCCTTTAATAATATAAATTTTCATAATTTATTAAATTCAATTTATAAGATATTCAATATGATTGATATTCTAGATAATATATTCTCGAATGTGTTACTTTCAAAGATGATTTATAGGAATAATTTATCCTTTCTTGTTGTATGATCTATTGTATATTTCATTTTTTAAATTTTTATAAATTATTAGAATAGTGAAGAGATCGAGGAAAGAATGAGAATGAAATATTTTTTTAAAATATGAATAATGATTTATCGAGGATTTACATTTAAACATATTTAAATTTCATAAAATTTCATGTAATGTATTATACTTTAAAATAATGGCAACTACAGCTACCTAACTAATCGCTAAATGTTATATTAAACGCTTATCTTTACATTATGTCCTTAAACTGTTCGGTAATTCATCTCCGATCATTCATCTCCAAGAAGGAAAAAGCTCCGAGCTGAGGGTAATTTTTTTATTTTTTTATTTTTTTTTTATTTTTTTTTCACATAATTTCTCGTCGATCAAAGTCGAAGTACGAAGAATAATTTATTTGCCGGCAGTTAAAGTGAAGTGAACGAAGCAACTAGTAATTAGGATACGAATATGTTGAGTAAGCTTGATACAAAGTTCATTGAAATTTGTCATTTTCTTTAAAAATAACACTTAAAATGTAAATTAATTCGTCAACAAAACTGTGGCATTTAAAATAAATATAAATAAAGTAATTTTAACTTGTATGCTAATCACTTTATTGAAAATATCATTATATCGAAAAAAGCCATAATCGAATCAATCGTGCAATCTGTTGTAGGCCAATGCCAACAGTGTTACCAACAGATTTATAACACATAACATTTTCTTTTCTTTTTTTCTTTTTTAACACTATATTATTAATTATTATTTTCTTTTGAAAATTTTATTATAGTTTAAAAATAAAAATAGAACTCATTGGTTATATATCATATATATCTTTATTAATTAATGATAAAAATTAACTAGTAAAAATCTCAAACTATTATAATCTTAATTTAACTTTCAAATAAAACGCAATATTTTAATCATGGAAAACATGGCGTCTGCTCGGCCTACGTTTACTAAACATGTTGATCGGTAACGATACAGTGGATTTTACTCAACAAATTTCAACAAAACAAATACTTATATTATTGAAATTATTAAAGACGTCTATTTCTAAATTTATTGAAATATTCTATATGTTTCGAGTGCTACTCTGTATTGACAAGTAGTTATGGCAAATCATTATGAAGTTCCAAACTGGTGTGTGTCAAATTTTAATAATGTTAATAATAATTTATCCAAAAGTGTATTATACTCAAAGTTAATATATCTAAAAGTATTATTAACTTATCCTTATTACATGGATATAATAGATTTCGAGTAGTTATTCATAACTAGGTTATGTTTTCAGGGCTGGTAAGCCTCCAGTTGGTTTACATTTGGATGTATTGAAAAATGATAAATTAATACAGGTAAAATAATATATTACATATCCTTAAAATACATATTAATAAATATTTTTAAAATGTAATTTTTATTATAGAAATTAATGGTGGATGAGAAAAGATGTTACTTGTTTGGTCGCAATCAACAATTAAATGATTTTTGTATCGATCATGCTTCCTGTTCTCGAGTTCATGCTGCACTTGTTTATCATAAACATCTTCACAGAGCATTTTTAGTGGATTTGGGCAGTAGTAAGTCATTAATTAGAAAATTATTTAAAAATATATTTATATATTTTATGACCATATATTATCATTAATTGTTACTATTTATCTATTAGCACATGGAACATTTATTGGTAATATGCGCTTAGAAGCGCATAAACCAACACAACTTCCTATTGATAGTACATTTCATTTTGGAGCATCTACACGATATTATATTATCAGGGAACGACCACAAACTGGTACAAGACCTATTATTGAAGAATTAGAAAAACTTTCAGAAGATGCTGATACCGGTGGTTTATTAGGTTTACCTGAAACAGAAACAGAACTTGATGTATGTATCTTATATCTAACAAATATGATAAATAAATTATAATGTTGTAAAATATAGAATAATCAATAATACATTAATTTTTAGAATTTAACAGAATTCAATACGGCACATAATCGACGCATATCCATGCTTGGTATCACAGATGATGAAATGCATAAAAGTACTAGAAAACGAAAGAAAAAAGGTATAACTTTTAATGACGATGAGGAAGTTATTAATCCAGAAGATGTAGATCCGTCTGTTGGTAGATTTCGTAATCTTGTACAAACAACTGTAGTTCCAAGCAAGGTTTGTGTATATATTATTAATTATAATCTGATAAAGTTATGATTAACTTGTATGGTACAATATACTAATGGTTTTATATTTTACAATATAGAGAATGCGTATGGAAGGTGGATTGATATCATTGTCAGAAGATCATCATCCTTTAAAACATTTACAACCTACGTCAACCACACCACAACTTTATCATGATCTTCCACCAGAACAATTTACACCTTCTTCATTGTCAATAAATCCTTTTTCTACAGCTTTAACATCATTAACATCTAGACTTGGTATTGCATTACCAAATCCAGCGCCAGAAGTAGAAATGACTCCAAATCTTGTACAACCAGAGGTACCACAAGTACCAGAAATTTCAGGTCCCACAGAACCACGTGCAATGGAGCCTAAAAAGAAAAAATATGCCAAGGAAGCTTGGCCTGGGAAAAAACCTATACCATCGCTTTTGGTATAATTGTATTAAAAATTTTATACTTTTCTTAACCGTGGGCATAGCAAATATAGTCTACTGTTTCGTTGCTGTATTCGTGATAGGCTTAATATTTGAAGACTGTTATAAATTTATTACATAACTTTTAGTTGCCCCTCATTTCTTCATAATTTCTTCATAACAGTCACTTGTGTTTAAATCAAACTTATGTAATATTAATTCTCATTATTTACAATTTATGTGCTATATAAATATAAGTAACATACATATTGATAAATAGATTATAATTTTAATAATAATTTGATATTTGATAGAAAAATTTCAATAATTAGCTTTCCAGTCCTATAATACAAAAGAATAGACAAATAACAATTATATTCACTTATATAGGTATAATAAACCTATAATGTTAATTTGTTAACATTTTAATTATATACAATTATACAGATTATTAAAAAGAAAATAATTATAAAATGATGGAATTTCAAATGTGATAATATATTTAGTGTAAAATATTAACTTTAGATTATTTAACTTATTACCTATCTTATGTGGTATTAAATAATTATTAAGGTAAAAAAAATGAAAAGAAGTTTAAAGTATAATCACAAGGAATTAGTGTTGATAATCATATAAAAACAGTATTATATAGTGTTGTAAAAAATACTTACCTACTATTACAATAATACCACTAATTCTGTAATTATATTAGATTTTTAAAAAATATTTATAAATAATATATTTAAGTATAAAAATGTTTTTATTTCGATTGATAAAATCTTTTCCTAATTCTACAAATTTTAGCGATATGTGCATATATATATATATATATATAGAAAGCGATATGTATATATATTATATATATATATATATATATATATATATAAAGAATACTAATAATTATATTAACAGCTTAATTATCAGGGTTTAATATGTATTAACCTTTTTTGTAAAACAAATTGAAATTGCAAAAATTTCTATATTTAAATTTCGCGCCAACCAATCTTGTTTTAAATAATAATACTCTATATTGATTTCCTCTGTCGTCAATGAAGAATTGATCTCTCTAGTGTTAACGTCGATAGCACGTGCTGAAAGAAAAGTAAAGAAAAGTATACATTAGAGTACTTGGGTGATTAGTCTAATAATTTATTAGTATTATTTAGTATTATTTATGTTATTATCATCGTATACGTTTAATTTATCATATTAATTTATCCAAATATATCAGATTGAAATTTCTAACCTATATATTGGAGAAATTTATAATTTCTATTTTGTAAGAGATCTCAGACCACAATTAATATAGTGATCATCAGTGTATATAATTTAAAAAAATAATTAAATCGTGATTTAAAAGTATAATATTGTTTATATCAACTTTAATAATGACAACTACGGAATCTAATCCTGGCTGGGCAGATGCTCTCCAAAAAATCTTAAAAACAAATAAGCCGAAAAGAAAAAGGACAATTGTGTTGTCTAAAGCTAAAAAGTATAATGACATAGTGAGAAAAAAAGACAGTTCATCTTTAGAAACTGATGCAGTTACAAAAGAGGAAGAAAAATTAGAAACTATCGAAGGTAAAGAGAACCTATCGTTGACAAAAAGAAAACAAAAACAGAAGGATAATTTGGGTATAAGGGTGAAACCATCTATTACTGATAGAGAACACGAGAAACTTCTACAAAAAATTGCAACAAAGTAATTTTTATTATTTATTATTAAGATAATATTATCTATTCAGTTTCTTAAACAAATTTTGAACTGTATGTTAGAGGTGTAGTACAATTATTTAACGCAGTAAGGCAACAACAAACACAGACAAATCAGAAATTATTGAATGCTGGACCTTTAGAAAGAAAACGTGAACAGGTATTAAAAAATATTGACAAACGCGCATTTTTGGATGTACTTATGGGAGAATCAAAAAGTATTCCTGTCGACAAGAGTATCGAGTGCCAAGAAGAAGAAAAGAGAGATAATGAAGAAAATGTAAGTTTACTTTTTCTGTCTGTTATGAAGTTTTATATTATAATATTAAATTTATTTTATTAATTTACTTATTTAGAATTATAAGTTAACTTATAAGTAAACTTATAAGTTAAAACTACAACATAATTCGATAATTTCTTGTATAATTCCATAATATAATATTTTATATAGAAAGAGGACAAAGTTTGGTCTGTCTTGCGAGATGATTTTGTTATGGGAGCAAAGTTAAAAGATTGGGATAAAAAGCAACTAAATGATGAAGATTCTTCAACCCCTGAAGATATAGATAGTGATGAATAGAAATATAAAAATAATTTTATAAATTATATAAAAATGTCTAAAATATTACAAATTTTTAGGAGACCAAATGATCATAAAATTATAGATCTCTTATTAAATTTTTTATTTTATTTAATAACGCCTGTTCAATAATCCTTTGTAAACTACATGCTAACAATGATAATGTGTATAGTATATATTTTCTCTGTATAAATTATAATTATAATACACATTTGACTTCATGTGAAATCAATTGATTTATGGTGCATGTTTATGGTCTTGTATTAATGACTTTTTATTAGTTTATGTATCATATTGTGGTCAAGTATCCTTAAAGTATCAATCTTATTCCTGTTCTTTTTAATTTGATAGTTATTTTTTTGTTTCTCCAAATAAAACAAAAAGAATTCATAACTATAGAGTAGTAAACTTATATAAATAATAACATAAATGGAAAATATATATATTTTCATATTATAGGGTATTTATGATTTATACAAAATTCTGAAGATATTAAGCCGAATATAGTGCATGCACAGATTTCTGTGGACGGACTGAACTAACATTGTCTTGACAACAACTCAATGCTTGTTATATTACACATAATTGAATACTCAAGGTTCTTGTGTAATATTCAAAAATTTATTGTTTTTATAGATGTTTATTTTTATAACAACTTTTTTCCTGATAACAATTTCAATTTATATTTATTTTACATTCTGTTCTAGTTCCATTAAATCTGATTTTAAGCATGATTAAATTAATTTTTTATAACAATTTATTAACATAATATATAGAAATTTTTTTCCAATATTTATGAAATAATAATTAAAATATTTTTTTGTGCAAAATGTATACATTGTAAAATGTAGATTTTTTGAAAATAGTTTAACAAAAACAATTGTTCTATAATAAAATGTATAAAGAAAAATATTAGGCACTGTACTAGTACACATAAGTTTACTGAGTCTTTAAATTAATTGATACTGATATCACCATACACTTCCATTATTATCTATTAAAAGATATTGTCAGGCGTACCTGGACTGTTTAGCGCCAGAATTTCAAGCAATTTTTTATTAAAGTAATCTTATTTTTGGAGAGAATATAATATTATTTAACAGATTCTAGGTAAAAATTATCAATTATTAGGTATGACATTTAATAGTGATATATAATAATATTCACCAAATTTTAAAGGAAGTGTACTATTATTGCTTAATGCAATGCAACATAATACATGTATATACATATATGTATATCACTTATATAATCGCACATCGAGTAGAAAGGGTTGTAACTTGAAATTTGATATTTCATATCAACAGAATGATTTCACTCGCAATAAATATATATACGATAATAAATATTGATTAAAAACGATCTATTTTTTAAGCATCTCGAATAATAACATATTTAATTTATACAAGTTATATAAAGCAAAACAATGTTTTTTGTTTTGTTTTGTTTGTTTGTTTGTTTTTTTTTTTTTTTTTTTTTTATAAGAAATGCGTAAATATATCCTTTCCCTTGATAATCGTAAAAATCTTCCATATAAATTTGAAGAACTTTTATCAGCATTAATTATTTCATTAGTTACTACTCTATACTACTGCGTGTGCGTTATCGTTAGAGTTAAGTGTATCAGAAAAATGAAGGAATTTTGAAATTATATAAAATAAGTAAAAGTAGGGCGCGATGTTAGCGTAGAATTTCCTAAAAACTTATCGTTCAATTGGCAATATTTCATCAGACCCTACTCTCGCGAATATCAGCAAGAGCACCAAAATTACCAGCATCGTCATCAGAATATCCAGACTCGCTGTCAGCATTTTGCGTTCTACTTTCATTCTCGCTTCGCCTGCTTCTATGAAGATACCTTATATTTGGACTAGCTTCGTTGTTTTGGTTGATTTCGTTAGTTTGTGTATTTTGAAAATGAACATTTCTTGCATTCGATTGTTCTCCACGATATAATTGCGCTTGAGACATTTCGTTTACCCTATTTACGTTGCACATTTCATGCGGAACATCGAGGGAAGTCTCCATTTCGTGAGAATTAACGTGTCTGACAAAAGCAACATCAGCTTGATCGTCTCTAGAAACACGTTCTCTATTTGTATTACTATCGTTACTTATTCGCGAGATACTTCGTGCACGATTCCTTGTATTCATTATATCATTTTCCGTTGGTGTGTTTTCAGAAGGGTTTGTTGTTTCATCCACCCTATGGGTATATCTTTGTTCATTATTTCGATTAACATTTTGTGAATTCGACCGATGATTCTCGTTATCTATTAAATTTTCTCTTTGGTGATTTTCATTCTCATGAAACAATTGGAACGTAATATCATCATGCGAAGTTCTATAAGTACTCAAGTTCGTGTTGCTTGAAACACGATGACCCATTTCTTGACTTAATCTATATAGCCCTAAATCGTTGTCCATGTAATAATTATCCAAGGGATTACTGATGATCGATGGATTTCTCGAGACATTCCTTCGTGGGAAACTTTGACTAGAGAAACTCGTTACTGTTGCATAAGGGTAGGTCAATACGTTCATGGGATTACCAACTATATGAGGACAACCCTCTAAACTTTGCATTTCGATTTCTTCTTTGTCGTTACGACAAAAATCCAGCTCATGAGGAAGATTAGCAAACCTAAGAAGAAGTTAATATGTTATTTGATGTTTAATTTTTAAGAATAGATATCAATTAAATCTACTGTACCTATGCAATAGAATGTCGGAATACGAGGGTGGCATATCAGTCTCTTCTTTGCCGTAAATGCTTTCATAAGTAGGCGGTGGAAAACATGCTATAGATCCTAAACTATCTTTGCTAGGAGTTTCAGCATCCATTTCCAATATACTACCCTGACTGTTTTGCAACTGATGTCGATTAATACTTCGTGGATTTCTTTGTGCACGAAGTACACTATCACCCAATTCAACCAAATCCAAACCTGTGTCGATATAAAATGACATATACATTGAGGAAAACCATAATTATATATATATATATATATAGGAAGATAATCAAAATTAGGTTTATATTATCGTACCAGTAGGATCGGCTTGAAATTGTGTGAACATAGTACCATCAACCACGAGCATTCTACCATGTGGTAAAAGAATGATCGTTGGTGTAGCAACCATAGTCTGATCGCTATTACCAAAACGTGAATCTGGTTCAGGATCCTCCAAACGACAACAGCAATGTCGTCTACAAAGTGATCTACAGAACGGGGCACCCCAACAACAGTAAGCAAAAATGAAACACAATACGGCAAGCATCACCAACAAAGCTGCGACACCTTGACTCTGTTGTGCCGCAGCAAGTGTTGGTCCACCGGCGACGCCGACGCCAACACCAACCCCAAAACTTCCGCTACTACTGCTCATCTCTCCTAGAAAGTTTAAAATATTCGTGATATTTTAAAAAAGGATTCATTATATAAAATAATTCAATAAAATTTTTAACACATCGGGCATCTTGAAAAATCAATAATATTTTTCAAAAAATTAAATGACTCTTTCTCGAATAGTCATTTTTGCTTTAGAAAAAAAAAAAACGACATTCAACATGGCAGAATAAGATTTCCCGCGCTATCTAGAGTATTATTATGAAGACAATGTAAAAAGGAATCGATATTCAAATCGGCTAAGCTGGAACCGTGCCCATCTTATCGGATATCATTTGTATACAGAAAGTATTTTTAACTTTAGATAATATTACAGGAATTAAATCGATTGCACATCTTGTATATTATTAACATATTTTTCATTCGTCATCAAAATATAGATATTAAATATTACGCTTAATAGGCATTATCATTTTTATGCGATTTATGTAATATTATAAATAATAATTAATAATTTACATAATATTTAATTAATTTTTTAAGTATAATTATTGATTCCATTATATTTACATATACGCATATTTTAATACAGTACTACAAGTAATACGTATAAGCAAAAGATTCTGCAATGCGGCATAAATATGCTCGCATAATCAAACATTTTTGGCGATTCTCCAATTTCGAATGATCGAACTTCAATGTTAAACGTGTTAATAATATTTTATCATCGAATGTATTTAACGATTCTCTTTCGAAATAGTGAAAGCAAAAATGATCATTAAAACAAAAAAGGTAAGAATATTACATATTATCGTATAGGAACAAACAAAAACTCAATGTAAAAACTCTCTCTTTTATGCTAATTAAGATGACGGTCTTTTATCTTCTTTATAAACAGAAAGCAAGTGAAAGCGTTATTATATATAAATGCCAAAAATACTATTACTTATTAAACAAAATATTATAATGTATGTAGAGACATTTTAAAAATACGTTTAAAATATACAATCGAAAAGTTGATCTGATGAAATTGAATAAATTAATAATCAAATATCTTATAAAATCGATCTCTTTTATTGCTTTATCATAACTATGAATAATAGATGAAATGTAAAACAAAAAAAAAAAAGAAAAAGAAAAAATATATAAAGATATCTATAAATAATATTTCATTTACACGATGCCCGCATTATGTTCCTTGTATACTATATCATATGCTATACACGAATTCTTACTACCGCGCCGACACTTGGCGCACTTGAATGGCATACAAACTACTGCAAAATAGAACGTATAAGATTTAGAACGAAAGAATTTCGGACCCGAAGAAACAGGTATGACAATATAATATACTGAAAGCGAACTTCTTTGAATTTATTCTAAAAAATTTACGACCTCTCTGCTATGTTGTTCGTTACGATTGGTCCATTCAAAATTATTATTATATATACGTATATTACGAAAGAATAATTTGTTTAATTGTTAAGATGATAATATTTTTATTACGTGTAAAAATATTGTCATCAAAATACAATGGAAATGTCGTACGATTAAACTGAAAAATAACAAAGAAAATGTAAAATCACTTGGATTAATTAATCTCTTGTTAAAGAAATGTAAGTTTTTTCTTTCGTTTTTTTTTTTTTTTTTTTTTTTTTTTTTTTTTTTTGTTATGGACAACAACACCGAAAAGCTACGATATTAGATGTTTTACTTTGAGAATTAACTTCACATTTGCGTGTCACATATCGATGGCACAGTTCATGCAACACAATTATCCCAACATCAATCGTAACTGCACAATGCATCATCGCTCTCACCTTGGATGGTGATATTGCGAAGCCAAGTAGCCCCCGTGGTTGCAGTTGACTCCTCCGTCACAGCTAATGTTCCGTAAATCATGAACAAGGCCGTTAAATATCTTGTCAATCTTCTACCACACGAATGTTTTCTCTCTCTCACTCTCTCTCTCTCTTTCTCTCTTGAAAATTTCGCTTGCACTACGTCGTAATTACTTTGATCGACCGTCCTCGATATCGTTGAGTTCACCCCCTACAACTAGTGTACAAAAGGAGACCACAACGATCCTTCATCGACGTTTTTCGGTACACTCAAATGCGCTTGCCTAAAGAAAAAAAAGAAAGATTTTAACTTTATGACGATGTTTTCTAAATTATCACTGACAATTCGATGTTGGAATGTTGATAAAAGTATGTATACAGGGGTACATGGCGTTCTTTCTTCTCAAACACATTCCAAACAGGAAAGTGTCTTCGTTGTTTCAATGAGGATGTTCTTCATCTTATTTGAATACCACCAACACCTCATTTCTTTTTTCTTCAATTTTTTTTTCCTTCTTCTTTTTCACCAAATTAAAATCTCTCGAGGATATTTCGATTACGAAGAAAAGTCTCTTGGATTGTAAGATCGAATTGTTACTTTTTGTTCGTTTTGATCCTTCCTCAACATCGTCCTCTTCTATTCATTATTTCATCTTCGTCATAGCTTTAAGTAATCGTCGATCTTTAGATCGACCTTTCTCACCACTTTCTCACTACTTTATAGAAAGAAATTCCTCGTAAGAGTACGGAACGTCGAGTCGAGCCTTGCGCACTGCCATTGACACGAGATCCATTTTGACCCTCGACCCATTTTACTTCCACCCCCCCACTTTTCATCAACCTGCTGCTTCGAGACCTAGCGATATGGCTTCGAGTGTATAAAATTACAATCTGGATTATCTTCCTTCGTGCTTTCGTTTTTTTTTACATTGATGGTGAGTTCTTAATTGATTAGAATATATATGTGTATGTATATATATATATATACATAATCATTATCACTTTCTTCACTTTATATGTTTAATAAATGTTTTGAAGTTAACAAAAATAAACAAAAAAATCTTTATAAACACAAAGATAAATTTTGAAGAAATAGAAAAAATATTGATAACTTTTAATATCGTATATATATATATATATATATATATATATATATATATTCATAAATCCATCTTGCAATATTGTAATACGTCGATATCCTTATTCCCCAGAGTGTGTATTTATCAGTTTCACATTTGTAGGTTTCAGGGCCTTCATTCATACAATTCCTATTTCTCATCCTGACTGCTCTTGAATAACCTTATCCATCTTGATACTTTCATTAAAATGCGTGAACATTCAAGGATATTACAAGAAGTGTACTTCTAGAGTGCTGATCAATTACTGACACTATCACATCACTTTTTTTTTTTTATTCTTTTCATCAACAAATATCTGAAATAAGAATACCTATCACTAGTCTTCTGTAGCAACCACGACTTAGAAAATGCATGATAAACGTATGTCAATACGCACGCTCGTTTCAATGGAAGGTACACGTGACGGTTTTCTGTATTATTGGAGAATCGATCGTACCGAACATTATACGTAGCAAGCGTAAAATATAATATTTCTATGAATCAGATGTAAAATAAAAATTGATAATTTTGTTTATAAAAATATAAATGTCTGATGTTATTATCAAAATTTAACAGAACATATCATTGTTCCTTGGATGGATAATTCAATATAGATACATGGATACTTTGATTTTCTAATAACGTATTAAATTAATTTATTTGAATATTTACCTATTATACAAATAGATATTGAAAGATATAATATATATATATATATATACACAAACGATATGTAAAGTATATATTTTCTTTAAATAATTTTATATAATATAATTATTGTTCTGGTAAAATATTATGAACCCATTGTTTAAAGTGTTGAATTTCTGTTACAATTAATTCATGATCTATATTCTTTAATGGTACAAATGTTGCATTTACACCAAGCTTTTTAAGATTGTTATAAGTTTCTTTCCCCCATTCGATTGGAACTATTTTATCCATATCACCATGAAATTGCAAAAGTGGTGGTGTCTTTTCCATTTTATTATTTTCTAAATACTGTAATGAAAAATTTTCTTTAATATGAATAAATAATATAAATGTATTTAAATATTAAAATTAATAAGCCTATATATATATATGTATTATATAATAGATATATAATTAATCTATTATTATATAATAGATATATAATATAATTACATACCTTGTATACTAATGAATTTTTATTAAGAAATGATGACATTGCAACACAACCAGCTAATGACAATTTATATCTATATGCTAAATATAATGATAATGCCCCACCCATTGAAAAACCAGCTACAATTATTCTATTGCTTGGGACTCCATTAGATTTTTCCGAATCTATCAACTGCACCAATATTTGACATATTGAATTAATAGAATATTCTTCTTCGGAAACATTATTTGATATATTTTTACGATTAAACCATACATTGCTTATCTATAAAAATAGAATTTTTATTAGATTTATTACAATACATATTTAGAAATAATGATTTTGTCTTTTTATTGATTAGATAGCAGTATTACCATTTCATTATTTGGTGTATAAGGTTGAGCAGGTGCAGTAGGATAGACAATTTTTATATGAGGGAACTTTAATTCTTCTCTGTTAAGCATATCAATTGAGTTCTTGAAATTGTTTCCAGAATCTCCTGATATAAAAAAAAAAAAATAGAATTTTTAAATGTCTATTTAAAAAAATTTCATTATATAACCTTTTCTTTATTATATATTTATTACATATTCGTTATATATTTTTTTATCTTTTATCATTTTAGTTAATAGATATAAATTTTTTTTACCAGAACCATGGAAGAAAAATAAAGTGGCAGTATGTTTTTTTGTAGCTGGTACAATATTAAATTTTGATATCTTCATGATTTTGTCCATTTCTTTATTACTTTCGTTATTTCCAATACATTTAAGTCTTTATAACTTTAAGATTCTATTTTTATAAATGATAATACATGTCAAGGTTATGTTAAATCTTAACAAAATATTGATTAAGTCAATGAATATTGCTTATCAAATGTTTAATCATTTAAGCGGCATATTATTATTATTTAGAACCAATAACGAGAGTTCCCGCTTTGAAATCTTTAATTTGAATACAAATACGTAAAATTAAGGCGAATTCTAATGATAAAAAAATATATGTGTGTGTACTACATAAATCAAATATTACAAAAGAACACTTGCATTTGTGTTAATTTACGGTCTTTTTATTAAAAAAAAGTATTGTTGCAAGTGTATATATATACAATAAATATGCAATCAATAAAGTATATCTTTAAAAAAAAAAAAAAATAGAAATTGCTGCTTTTAATAGAATGGATTTATATTACCGACGTTGTAATAAGTCCAGCACTGCCGATAATTCAGTTTTGTGAATACGAAATTTTATAAAGACAAATATTATAAATTAGTCATTATTATATATAGTTTTCTTGTCTATAAATAGATTATCAATTTATTTATATGATAAATTTGGAAGTAAGTACATTCAATGATGTGATCATGATATTTTTGTATTAAATTTATTGATATAATCAGTAAAATTTTATTCTAATTAGAGAAATTTTCGATATCATTGAATATATATACAATATTTCTATTATTTTTTTAGCATCACTGGCAATAACTTCTGCGGAATATAAGCTGTGCTTTTTTCAAGATACTTTTAATTCAAGTAGAAAGGAAGATGAATTGAAGTGAGTAGAACAGGATTTAAAGTTTAAATAAAAATTATAAAAATTTTTATATATTGATACAATGATATATATATATATATACATATGTACATGATATGTATATGTATATGTTATGTATATGTTATGTATATATTAAGACATGCGTTTAAAAAGAGAAATTATCAGATATTATCTATTCCTTTTGTTTCTTATGTTACTTATATTTATGTTATATATATAATTTTTTTTATTATTATGATTATGTCTATTTTAACATAGGTATGCCTACTATGATATTTGGCATTGGTACAGGATTATTCTTAATTCTAACTTTGTGGGCTATTGCAATATTAATTTTTTTAATATCATTACGAATAGAGAAGAAAATCGGTTTGGTTGTTATAGTTATCATAGGTCTTCTCACAATAATTTTGTTTAGTATTCCTAGAGCTTCTGAAAAACCTAATGTCAATGAAAGAAAGGTATGTAAGATAAATAAGTGTTCCTTTGATTAATTTATTTGAATTGTTTCTCTGTAATAATATATTAGAATGATTTTATATCTTTTTCTTATCTTATCTTGTATTATCTTGCTATAACTATATTTTTAGCCTTATGACCATCTTTTTATTTGGCGTATAATATTATTTACTTTACTACTGATTTCATCCATAATTGGAATTTCGGCATATATTAAATTTCAATTATTAGAGTCTGTCAGACCTGTGCGCGTATCTAATTGGATTTTCTGATTATTAAAGGTACTAATCATACTATGTATTCCCTAAATAATCGTGTTAATTGTATTTTTATTTTTATACTGTAAGTTTTACTTAAAAAATAAAAATATATTTTATATTTATTTCTAGATTGCAAGTTTGATACAATCTGTCCAGTGAATTGTCCAACTACAAAAACAATAACTATAGTATAGTAATTATAAACAGATCAGGTTTTCTATGTTCAATAAAATAATTAACAAAAATTTATAATGATACGAAGTATTAACAAATCATTTCCAATGTGGGTACGTCGTATCTCACTATCTCATCAAAAAAAAAAAATTTATGAGATAAACAGTAACATAGAATTTAATAATAAGGTAATGAATGGTAAAAGAACAGTTGTTGTCAATTTTCATGCAGATTGGTGTGATCCATGTACAGTATTAACACCTAAATTAATAGAACTTATTGAACCTATAGAGACATTAGATCTTGCTATTATTAATTTAGAATCCAATCCAGATTTAGCTGATATATTTAGTGTAAAAGCGGTACCTGCTGTATTTGCAATGTCAAATGGATTAGTTTTAGAAAAATTTATTGGTTTACAAGATATTGGAATGGTAGAAAAGTTTGTAGAAAAATTAACTATTCAAGATGCAACAAATTCGAATATTGAAAGTAATTCAGTAAATTTGAAAGTAGACAATTCTGTAAATCCTAAAGATAATAATATAAAATCATAAAATCATATTTATAATATTGTATATGTGTAAATGTAGTTATATATATGAAAATATATAAATGTATATATATTAGGTCATTATATATGAAATGTCTGATTTTATAATATAAATATAATATGAAAAATCAGACGTTTCATGTTTAATAAACTAATATATATTTCTTTCATTATTATATTTATGCAATAATCGTGACAATTTAAATCTATTTGATGCTATTATTTGTAATTATACAAATATCAAATCATAATAGAACATGTAAAGTTAGTAAAAATATTAAGATATTTCGCAAAAGCGTGGATAATCATTATATGTCTTTGTATTCTTCTACTGAAAGTAGCTTTCTATGCAATATAATAATATTAAATTGTTCTTATACTGAACATCTATTAAGGATACTAGGCATTCATTTCAGGAAACTGTGGACCATGTGATTATCCTTCTTTTATATAAATATATATATAACAAACTGTACTACTATTGTATAATTATCTTGTCTAAACTATAGTGATTATACCGACAATGTTCTCTTGAAAACAAAAAACTATTTAAAGTCAATTTAAAATATACTTTATGAAACGTAAATAATATAATAACTATGTATACTTCAATACAATATACTTCAATCACAAAATAAACTATCATAGAACTGAGGTAGAATATATACTTTTTTGTTTATTAAGAATATATATGATGTTCTATTTATATTTTGTCTATATCATATCAACTTCGTTCTATAATTTATTATGTTTTATAATATGTGATCATACTGATGTAACAAAACTATAAAGTGATTAATTTGTTTATTTACATAAAATATCAGTTATTTTTATTACAATTCAAGATATTTATTCAAACATAGAGTGCACTTGTGACATTATTTATCTATTTTATTTTATTTTTATGCTTTTGTATTCAAACATAGATGTGAAGATGGAAGTAAAAATATAATAACATATTAAAGATTATTGAAATTAAAATATAAATGTCATATTTAAATGCAGGTATGCAAATAGAGTAATATCTAATTTGATTAAAATTTTATATTTATTCTTAATCATAAAACAATTCTGTACAAGCTATGTAGGAAACTAAGCCAGCAATATAATAAAGTTATCAATCCATATCATCTCTAATAATAGAGCTTGAATCTTTTTGTTTCGGCAGCAAGCAATATGTAAGTGTTATTAATTAAAAGACTAGCTAAGTTTTTTATCAGTCAGGTGTGTTTAAAACACCATGATAAGGCATTATTGTGACTCTTCATTGATTACTTGCAAAAAGTTATTAACATAATTGAACAATTATTTAATAAGAAAAATTTATAGCAAAATTTTTGCAAGTAATCTTATAATTCTTATATAGATAACCGGTATATATATATGTATGTATATATATATATATATATATATATATATATATATATATATATATTTATATATATATATTATATATATTTTGTAATTATTTAACATTTGCACATAACACCTGATCTGTACTAATATAAACAAAGTAGTAAGTATTGTAAATGGAATATCTTAATTTTAAATGAAAAACTTTGAATATTATAACATGCACTTAATATGTTATGATAACAAAATATTTTACAATATATTACAACAATGAATGAAATTTTCTTAATACTATTATTATTTCTATTGCGCGTTTCTAAATAATTTCAAAAATTATATTACTCATAAAAATAAAATTGTATTATTTAAATTACAGATAAGATGTTATTGATTTTAGTTTACCGATATGTACTGTAGAGGCAAATGTATGGCCCCATGAAATTACACATTCATTAGATACATTTGGACGCTTTAATTTTGCAAATGTTTTCTTATTTACAATTTACAATTCATCCCTACCAAGTAGTTAAAAAAAATATAACAAAATGTAGAAAAACACAAATGATTTTATATACAATTTTCTATTGATGCCTCTTGTTGTTATTGGATACATTCATTCTATTTAATAATGACAATAGAAATATGCAGTTCAAATAGAATGTAGTACCTACTACATAATATTTGAATTGTTAAAATTATGTACATTTTTTAATGTCATAAATTAACAAAGAATGAATATATTCAATATTTATCCTATAAAAGCAATTTTACAACTTATTTAACAACAAGTAGCATCATATTTATATGCTATTTTGTAAGTCAACTAATAGTAATATAATACACAGTATGATACAACATGATACAATTTACTTTGCACTCCATAACTCAATAATTATTTTTACGTTTTCTTGAAAATTAAGAAAAATAGTGTTTCTGTGGTTGACTTTGTTAAAAAGTATTAAAATATATCTGTCTATAAGCGAGTTTCATATCCTCAGGATTAAATATTTTCTATTATTTGTTGATATTTATGATAGTTTTAGATTCTATTCCAGGGATGTTATTCGAATGAAAAAAATTATTATTTAAAATAAATTATTGCATTATTATACTTGACTATATAAAAAAATAATCATTTAAAAGAAATTTGTTTTTCTATTAATGATAAATTAATTTAAAAATATTCTTGTGACTCAGAATAGTCTGTTTTTACCAAACTGGAATGCATTTACCACAATCGACACTTTAATATATTATTGTAATATATAGATTAAAAAATTGATCTATAAGAATTATCAGAATATGATTTTATAGTATATGGAAAAATATTTGACTAAACTTCTGCACCCAGATCTCGTACTCCTTGTTCTGCTATTGGAACATATTTGTCATCGATTTTAACAAGCAATATAACTTTATCAACATGTGATCGACGATTAGGATCGCGATGATTTGGAGACCAACGATGGACAACACATCCTTCCATTCCTCTTTCTGGTACCCAATGTTGCCAACCCGATCGACCACCTTGTTGTCTCATTTTTTCGTCTGGCCAAATTACATCTATTCGACGACCAAGATTAATTGCATCATATACTTGATTCGGGTCCATAATCTATCAAAAATAAACAAAACAAATAAAATATTTAGTACAAAAAATAAAATTAATTAATTATGATATAATTCCAAAATTAATTAAAATAATTAATTTTGAAAGTATACATCAAACAAATTGGAAAAAATAAATCAAACTAAATTTTAACATAATTGTTTCTTATACTTACACGAACTCTCTGAAACACTTCCTCTTTGTCAAGTTTATTAGAAAAACTTGTTTCACTTTTACTTTCAGTTTTGATGTCACTATTACTAAGAAGTCCAGCCAAACTGGCAAGTGTTGAACTAGTGGGTTTTCCAACAGAAGCAAGTGAACCTCTGTTACCACCAAGAGAACTTGTATTTGCTCGACCTAAAGAACCACGTCCCGTTGAACCACCAATTTGACATCCAGATTCCATTGATTGTGATCCCGATGTATTATGACCTGATTGTCCATATCCTGTTATATGGATAGATAAGAGATTGCACAAGCATTCATAAAATATTATATATAAATATAATATCATGTTTCTGCGTACCAGAGTGGATATTGTATGTGGTCATAGAGTATACTCCATCATTTCCAAAACCCCCATCATCTTGCGATCCCGTTCCACCCGATGAACACCCTTGACCACATCTTCTTCTTACTCTGAAATATAAATATTGATTATATTTATATTCATAATATACAATTCTATATATATATATATATGTGTGTGTGTGTAATACAGTGGCTATACCTCCGCCACAATTTTAACACAGTTGATTTAATGGTACCAAAACTTAAAGGACCTCCAACTATGGAACATAACTGTTCATTAGTTTCTGCATAACTGGTAGTTAATGGTGAAACATAAATTGGATATCCAATTGGTTGATCACAAGAACTATTAATTATATTTCTTAATGCCTGCTTCGCATTCTGTATAGAACCGCGTTCAGGATTTCGATTTCTTAAATATACTAATTCTTGTTGTTGGCCAGCCCAAAGACCACGAACACATTCACGATTCATTTTAATTACTCGAAAGCTTAAGTAACGTTTATTAAGCATTATTACTTTATATTCATCAATGCCATCGTCAAGTACATGCCTAAGAAACAATATGTAATCAATTTCTTAAATTTAAATAGTTTATATATATATATATATATATATATATATATATATACATATAAATATTTTATGTACCTAAGTGCCAAAAGACTGGGTGCTCCACTTAAAACAGCATTTCTCCATAAAGGATCAGCTTCGTGACTAATCACAAGATTTTTATCATGATTGTCAATGGCTTCATAAAGAGCACAGCATTCTATGTATTGTTCTGAACTCATAAAATGATCTTGATGCAATTTTAAAGCCATTCTTACACCTTTAGCAACAACACTTCTTAGTAATTCAACATCATGAAGTACCCATTCGTCTCGTGGTGATGTTATTCGAAAATCTCCTATATAATATTAAAATAGATGAAAAAAGTAATGATATATGAATATTTTTTAAAGTAAAATAAAATGAAATTATAATATGAGATAAAGATAATATATATATATATATATTAAACCTTTAAACAGTGCATGTAGACCATATAAAAAGAATTCGACACTTGACACAGTGTTGTGAGAAGCTGCTCCTAAAACGCGTCTTCCCAAAAGACTTAAGCCCAGACAAAGTGATACCAGATTTGAATCACGTGTTTTTTCTAATGACTGAAAAAATACAATATCAAAATATACATAAAAGTAATAATGTATCATATAAAGTGAATGGTTAAAAAAGTACCTTATCATGCTTAGTTGCACAATATTGTATCCAATCAAGGTAAACATTGCAAAAGCTACTTCTTGTAATACCACTTGCTCGAAAGTCGAAGTCTTCGTCAATATTCATATTAAAAACAGGATCAAGATCCGCGAAATTTTTATCCAATGTTGTTTTAAGTGCATCAATAATATCTTGATTCTCCAACCAAGTTTTTAATTTTGGAGACTTAAGAGCATAGAAAACAATACTTTTGACATAATAAGTAATTAATACTTTACGAAATTCATAGACTTGCAGCATTGACACAGCTGAATTATCCGAAATCGAGTAACTTTCAAGTACATACTTGGCACTTGCAACTTCCCAAGCAAGCCATCTCTGACTAAAAGCTGCATTGACACTAAGTACATTTGAAAAATGTCCCATTTCACAACAACAACAATTATCATTATCTTCGATACCTTCGGATATTGCTTCAACCTAAAAAAGAGAAGAAAGAAAAACAAAAAATTAGATATCAAATTTATAAAAAAAAAAAAAAAATAGTTAATGCATAGTCACATAAATAATACCTCTCTTTGTTGACAGTATGTTCCTCTGAACTCAAGACCCCTTAATTGAAAAGTAACTAAACCGTTTCCTAACTGCACTATATGTACTAAACAATTTAGATAATCAGATGCTAAAAGAAAACAATCTCCTTGCTCTACATTACCCCAACGACCAAGAGCAAGATCACCATAAAGACTATGCTGAAGAGACCGTGTCAATTGTTCATAAAATATAGAATTTAAATTATTATCATCTGCACCTAAATTACGATCTAAATGTGAAGACATTCGTGTATTTGAATGATCAACTCTTCTTGTTTTATAGTCACGTTCCCAAAATTTAACTGGACGTACATACGATGATATAAAAATTGCACTTCCTAAAAGTGGATTTAATGGCGTACTTAACATAGCAGATATACCTGCTTGAAGGAAAAGCATTGCAGAATGTGGAACGGAGAATGGTTGGGCAAAGGCATGAAAAGCACTACCCCAAGTAATTTGCCATGGCGCGATATATGTTACAATAAATCTTATTTTTAATAACAATTCATAAATTTTTGCAAATGCTATACCTGTTACAAAATAATCTACTAAAAATGTTTCACTTAAATCACGAAAATCTATTTTAAAAAAAAGAACAGCGAAAACAAGAACTAAATAACGAGTTGATGGATCAGAATATGCCGAACGTAAAGATTTTAATCCGCATATAACGATAATCAATGCTCCAATACTTTCTCCAAATTTGGATACTATCTTTGATGAACATTCAGTAAGTGCACCTAAAAATACAATAGGATAAAGAATGTTTCTCTCAAGAAAACATAAACAAACATAAGCTTTCTCAAACCACATAATTTTTACTGGCTCGCGTACTTCAAATTGTGCATGTTCATGACTACGTAACACAGGTCTTGCAAGACACAACCATGGTAATTGTTTTCTAAGCTGTGGTACTACATAATGTAAAAGAAATCCTAAGCAACTGACGATACCCCATAATACAGGATTTAATTCTGGTTGTAAAGCAGTGAATACTGTAGAGCAATGAATTCCAAAGGATAAAATTCCAATCACAGCACAGACAATTAGATCATTTTTCAGTCTGGCATTAACAGTTGCACGTAATTTCTCTGGAAGAGGGTCGACTAATTCTGAATCAGACATTTGTTCTCCAACTTTTATTTTTACATCTTTTTTTCTACCAGATGTTCTAATTTTAGCTTCTTTATATGTTGTAGTTAAATTATCTTTATGAGTTGTATTTTCTATAATCTTTGCTTCTTTCTCTTCAATGTACATTTCTGGAGGCCAAAGATTTGATTTTACAATGTCCCAAATAACACTAGGATCTGAAGATGACCTACTTAGATGATAAGATATAGCTACAAGTAATCCAGCAAAGATAGAAAATAAAATGTGTTGTGAAGATTTAGGTTCAGTAAGAGCACCATATGCAAATCCATATAATATAATAACAGTGATTATACTACGAGCAAGACAGTATATAGAAGACACCAGACTGGTAGCAGCATTTCCACCAAATAAGTGGATATCTAAATGTTCACAGAGATACATTAGGAAAGTGTTTATCTGTGGAAACAAACCTAATGAGAAAACAATTGGGAAACAAAGAAGAAAAATTAGTAAAACATTTCTTATTTGTAATATGACGTCACAATCAACAACACGTAAACCATATACACGAAATTCTGAACTTTTAAAATTCCTTAATGATTCATTAAAGATTAAAATAAATCCTGAACATAATATATAATATACTGGTCTAGAAAACACTATAATACGATTAAAACCATGTGTCGGGGACGCAGCATCTGGTTGAACTGATTTTAATAAAGAATATTGACAACCAGCAGTTACAAAACAAAACATAAAAGCAAAGATATCTCGATAAAATCCTTGCTGAAGCAAAATTAAACCTAAACCTGCAACAATAACAGCTAATAATGTAGAAACAATTGTTTCTAGAGAAGTTAAATTACGATCGAGTAGAGCTAATAATGATAATCTATCAAATCGCACTTTGACATGTGGTAATTTTCCTATTTTCCATTTGTAATAATGCCTTGTTTGTTTAGGCTTTGTATCAGATCCATCTAAACCATCTATAAAACGATTCCAAGATAAACTTGAGTTTATGTCAGCTTCTTGATGTGCAGGCAATGTTAATACGGGCACGCGATTGTTGGAATCTGATGAATAAGAATATAAATTAAAATTTCCTAATAAACTATGCAATCTGCGATTTCTTTCTGCCATTGAGTCGGAACGCGAAATAAGAGTATGACGAAGCTGATCACATTCTGGATTTCCCACTGGACATTGGCTTGAGCTTCCAGCATTTGAAGAAATTAAATTTGATGGCAATGAATTTTGTGTTTTGGTCTGATTGCTCGCTGGACTTGATAAAACAGGTGGTGTATCTATGATAACTGTCAAACCAGCAGAATTTAAAGATAAACTGCTATAACTATTGCTTAATGAATCTGTTAATTCCCAATTTGCATCATAATGTAAATTTTGATTAAGTTGTTGACGCAATAAAGTATTCAATAATTTTTCATTATTACTTGAAGGAATTTGTGTTGCTGTAGCAAGACCAGAACCTTTTTCATCGAAAGTATATGCCAACCATCCTCCATTATCATCTCGGAAATAATGCACAGCCCCTTCAGACGTGTCATTATGATTAGTTGCTAAATGACATTCTCCATTAGATATTAAACCAAACAGAGCAGTCAATGGTACAACATTATCATCTCTAGTAGGCCTTGGCCCTCTATGAGTTCTATTCGAACGTTTTAAGCGACTCTGCCTTGCTCGAGAATTTCTAGTTTCAGAGTTACGATTAGGTCTGAGATCAGATACAGTACTGGACTGAGCAGACAAATCTCTGCCAGAATTTAATAATGCAGCCAATAATGGAGGTGCAGGACTAGGTAATAGCGTGCTCAACTCATTATTTGAACCAGTTGTTTGCTCAAATTTTGTTTCTCTTCTATCTTTTTCTTTGCGAATTTCCATTGTTCGTTTCGGTTTTGGTCTGATTTGTTCAATGCAAGAAATGTTGTCATCTGTTGTTTCTTGCGTAGGTTTCGGACGGCTTTGCTTTGGAATGGCACCTTGATGACGTTTATTATCTATTTCCAATTGTGGAAGTAATTTTCGTTTTACTTCATTTTCTATGCTTAAAGTTGTTGTACTAGATGAACCTGAATCTGGTTCTTTTGCATGGAGATCTGTAAAAAACAAAAAAGTTTTTTAATTTCTTCATTCTATTCAACATTCAGAAAATAAAAAAATTTGATCGATCGATGATTTATACGACTATTCTATTTTGTTCTAAATTTACATGTAATCGGTTTGAATTTGCATATACTAAATTTAGAATACCACAAACTTACAATCAGTACTAGCTGTCTGTAGACTTTCTGATGTATCCGTATCATCAGATCGAGTAAAAGTCCAAAATACTGGCAGCACAAATTAAAAAAAGGTAATAATGCAACACATAAAATTAAGAAGCACTAACCCTTGACAATCCTTTTTAAACGAAAGTATCATCAATTATACTTACTTTTACTTGTCCATGGTTCAATCGGGCAATCACTACTTTCAAATAACCAATCTATTCCAACAACACTGCCCGAGTTTAGAGGATCTTCTATATTTTTCGTTTTATCATGTCGTTTATCTTTATGTCTCTCTCCATCAGAATATTCATGACTGCTTTGACTTGCATTACTGTATCTTCTTTTAATATTAGATTTTGGCTCTTCAAGAAGTGCATCACGAGAGTTTGCAGAATCATTGTCAACTACAGTATCACCATTAAATCTGAAAACAATTTTATATTCTCATAATATTATGACACACAACTTCAATTTCATTATTTAATTATTAAACAATTACCTTGAAAATCTATCATCAAATCTACTAGTACTAAGACTTCTGTCACGATTAGAAGTAGTAGTGTTGTCATTCGTTGTTTTTCTAGTTAATAATGGACTATATGAATCTCCAAGACTGAAACCCCCAGAACTTTCATTAGCAAATTGTTCATCACTTTGTTCTGCTATTGGATGAACTATTTCAGATCCATAGCTAAGATATGGTAATAATTGTAATTGATTTCTTGTTAAGGTATTCTGAGGTAAAACCTTTATAAAACGAATAAGAGATTACTAATACTAAGAAATATTCATATAAAGTAACTGCATTTAAATTTTTATATCTAATGTACCTTTTTAGTATTAATTGTTTCAAGACTTTGTGGATGTAAAGGTAGATTATTATCATCTGTAATATTTACATTTTTGTTAGTTGCACCAATAGTTTCAAGACTTTGTGGATGAATAAGTTGCTGATGTGGCTTTTTAGTAATCACCTAATAATTGAAATGGAATGGTATTAAAAAATGAAAAAACATAAAATAAAAAAACATGTATATATATAACGTGAAAAATATATAGAATATAAGTTGTCTTATATATATGCTTGTATAGAATAATAAACGTACATACAAATTATAAAAGAGAAAAAAAAAAAAATTATTACCTCTAATGATTGAGGATGTGATGAGATTTTATTTTTGTCCGCATCCTCTTTCTTTGATATAATTTCAAGACTTTGTGGATGATCATTTATTAAATGAGTTTCCATAGGAATTGAGTTTGAATTAAGTCTTCGAACACTTTGATTCGATTTCCAGTAAGCATAATCATCACCATGATGTTCTAATTCTAAGGAACTAGTTTGTTTTATTTGGCTCTCAGATCCAGTTTTCCCAAGGCTACCCTGTTTCGAGTGTCGATTTCTAGAATCTTCGGATGCATGTCTACACAATTTACGTGGACCTGGTCGATCTTCTTCTGCTATCACCACACATTTTTGTCGTTTTAATCGCCATTCTAGATATAATTAATATATATAATTTTGCAAGTCACAATACCATTTTATTAATCATCATAAATATTAATTTATTCTATCTCAACCTTAATCTATTTTATTGTACGCTCAGATTATATTTCATAATTTGCAAACCTCTAAATGTCATTGTAAATGATTTTATTATCAGTAGATTACCATTTATTATATTCCTAAAACGTGGTTCATGGTATTGGGCAGAAACTAATTCTGCTTCATGTACATTAATACTCGTTACCATGGGTTTGCTTAATTGTTGTGCTTCTTCTGAACTTTCTGAGCTATTTTTTCTATGTATTTCAACTTTTAAATCTATAGTAGAACTAGGTTTTTCTCTATTATATTCTGATGTTATACTATCGGCATCTGCATTTTGTATATTGGACTCTATAAAAGAGTTACGAGATGAACATTCCACAGGTGGAGTATCAGTTTTACCTATAAGTACGATCAATAATAGTTTTCAATAAATTCAATTGCAAATATACAAAAGTTTTGATATGACATAAACTTATAAACAAAGATTTCATCTGTTTTATATTTTTGTTAATAGAAATGAAGATAAAAAAAAAAAAAATAATAAATAGACATGAAATATAAAGCTTTTAGAATAAAATATAAAAAGCATATATATTCATTATTCCTATTGTATTGTAATAAAAATTCATTTGTTAATCTAACACAGTTACATAATATAAAAATCAAGAACTTTTATATAAATACCATTTAAAACTTGGAGTTCTATACCATGCTCAACTTGATCTTGTAATTGTTCTCTATGTTTATTACGTGCCACACGTCTTTTCTCGCTTTCAGATTTCTGTTGACTAATAGATTGACCTGGTTCTTCCAAACATTCAGTTGTATCATAGACACAGTGTAATGCATGATTTATGCACTTTATTGTACCAAATAATACAACAATGGACGAACAATAAGCTAACCAAACATATAATGTTGGTGGAAAATACTAAAATACAAAATTATTAATGAAAGGTTTATCGAAAAATCTTTATTCTTTCAAATATTTAATATGTAAATATAATCGTATAAAATAATAGCGTATTACAGTTTCAACATGGTATAAAAAAAAAAAAAAAAAAAGAAAAAAAAAAAAAGAAAAAAAAAGAAAAAAAAATCTAAATATTATTCTTAGATTATTGATTGTAGAATGTACAATATACACAATGACTACTTACGAGATATATCGTAAATGGAAGACAAAGCAAAAACAGCCAGACATAGAGATGAAAGGTATTTGAGAAAACATCGAGATGTGGATCGTAAAACCAGCCTCCTGTCAGGCTCGCCCAGACGCCTTGTCTTAAAATTTCCAGCGTTTGCGAACCCATACCAATAGTAAATGCACTTCCTCACCATTTTCCCATCACTTGACGATCAACGGTTTTATACTTGTCTTATCCTCTCTACAAGAAAAAACGCGTGGCCAGGGAGAAGGTGACAACGAATCTCATCTTGGTCTTTCTCTTATTAATCAATGGATTTGGCGCACACGATTCAGTGGCTCCGCAGCCATCTTCATTTCTCAGATGATCGCGATCATAAACCACATGGTTCGAAGTATGAGAGTGGATGTAACCCTCCGTAACGATCGTACGATCGTTTATCATAAACTTGTTTTTTTTACGTTGAAAATGAAATACGAGAAGAAGACGTCAAGCGAAGGGATGAAAGCACGTGTGAAATCATTTTGAAAAATTTATCGATAACGCGTCGTTTTCGTGTGACCGCCGTTCGATTTGTCATCGTTGCATTGAGAATAGGCTCTGTTCTGTATCGGTGGTACACTATCGAAGAATCGCAGTTGCATTAAAGTTGGAAAGCCTTTCGGATATCCACCCGTGAATCGCGGTCGAACGTATCACGACGTCAACGGTGGGGCCGTCAAACGAAACATGGCGTCCGTTAGGTTATCGCTATGAGTGCTCATCAATTTTCTCATATTAAATGTGGAATTATCGTTTATCCTGCGGACTGACGCGAAGCGTCGCGTCCTCGTGGAGACGAGCACGATGCTTTGAAAGACACATTGGAGACTTACTCGTCGACTAACGAGAAGACTTTTAAGCGAAGAGGAATCGTTCTCGTCAACAGTGGCTTGTGGGTATACACACCCTGACGCGACACTTCGAAGGAACGATTTTAAGGCATCTTCTTATTCTTCTATCCTTTTTGAAATATCGTCCGCTTGTTACGTCGAAACAAAGAAGAAAATTGACATCACTTTTTGATAGCCCTTACTGGAGCCGTTACTGGATTCCTTAGCCAGAATGCCGGTGCCTGCTAAATTGTTTTTATCCACGGGGTGGTAGCGGTACCGATTACGTTCTTTCACCCTGCTTATTGTCGCGAAACGTGTACGTTCTTTCTGAAATTATCCATCTAATATTTCTTTATTATGACGTTTAACAACTGTCACAACTATGTATTACGGTTACACGCGCATTACTAAAAGTTCCCTGATACATAAGTAAAGCTATTTCAAAGTCTGATAATTTTTATAAGACTATGCAAAAATGAATGAATGAGAACTCGTTAATAACTTTGCTATTTCCTTTTCATTTCAATGGAAAAACCTTGAGATACTTCTTTTTTGTTTTGTGTGATGTGTAATCAAAGGGACGAAATATCGTTTAGAGGTGCAAAAAAAAGAGACTGTGATTTGCACGGACAAAAAGACTACAGAAAGTGTTGATCCATATGCCGCCGGCCGGGCTATCGGCAAGGGGCTTGTCTACCTTGATGGACCACGGACAACCAGATGCTCGTCATCGGAGCGAGCGGTTTCTACTTTATCCAGAGAATGGCTCCACATATTCTCATTCTTCTAGCACAGCCACTTTGTCTCCACGATATCAATCTGGAAACAGAGGGAACAATCATTCCACCAGGTTAATTATCATTTTGTATTAGTTCAATGATAAATCTATGGTAAGGTATTAAATATAAAAGCTGTTTGATTTTCTTTTTTTAGTTACGGATATTTGTATGGACGTACGTCCAGCAACAATATGTCTGACAGCAGTGTTTCTGATACACACAGTGGTGGTACAGCAAGAACTGTTTCTCAACAAACTAGTCCATCTCATGGAACACATTCGTCATCTCGATCACGACAAGATAATAGCTCAACTATTTTCACTGCACTATTTGATTATGTTGCTCAAGGTGAAGATGAGTTATCTTTACAAAGAGGTGAAACTGTCGAGGTATATAATATATCTAAACGTCATAATAATATTTATGGTATTCAATGTAAATGTAATGTTTTATTTCTTGTATTAGGTTTTGTCTAAGGACTCTAAAATCTCAGGTGACGAGGGATGGTGGACAGGAAAAATTCATGGGAAAGTTGGTATTTTCCCAGCAAATTTTGTTGCCGAGGTAGAAAGCATTGACAGGGTATCGTCAGTGATTGATAAAGTTCAACCGGTTGAAATAGATTTTGAAGAATTGCAATTGGAAGAAGTTATAGGTGTTGGTGGTTTTGGTAAAGTGTATAGGTATGAGACATCAATTATTATTAATTACAAACAATATTAATTACAAATGTATATAAATTTTTGTTTTTCTCTTATTATATTATAGAGGGTTTTGGCAAAAGCATGAAGTAGCTGTCAAAGCAGCTCGTCAGGATCCAGATGAGGAGCCTAGTGTAATATTAGAAAATGTCAGACAAGAAGCAAAATTATTTTGGTTATTAAAACATGAAAATATTGTGCAATTAGAAGGTGTTTGCTTGAAAATGCCAAACATGTGTCTTGTCATGGAATACGCTCGTGGGGGTAGTTTAAATAGAGTTCTTAGTGGTAGAAAAATCAGACCAGACGTTCTTGTAGATTGGGCAATTCAAATTGCACGTGGTATGGATTATCTTCATAATAAGGCACCTGTCAGTCTTATTCATAGAGACCTAAAGAGTTCTAATGGTAGGATATGTTATGTTACATACATATTTTTTTATATTAATTATTGTTAAACTGAACTATTAAAAGTGAATTAATTTTAACTTGTAATACATTTTTATTATATAGTGTTACTAAGTGAACCTATAGAAAATGATGATCTTCAATATAAAACACTAAAAATAACAGATTTTGGATTGGCAAGAGAAGTTTATAAAACCACACGTATGTCAGCTGCAGGAACGTATGCCTGGATGGCTCCTGAAGTTATAAAAAAAAGTACTTTTAGTAAAGCTAGTGATGTTTGGAGGTCAGTTTTAAATTTATTTATTTTCGCTTTGATCTTGATTTAGTTTCAATTAAAAAAATTAGTATTAATTGCTATTTACAGTTATGGTGTACTTTTATGGGAATTGTTAACTGGTGAAACACCCTATAAAGGTATAGATGCATTAGCTGTAGCATATGGTGTTGCAGTCAATAAATTGACACTTCCAATCCCATCAACTTGTCCTCAACCATGGAGGTGCCTCATGGAAGGTATAAATAAAAAAATTAAGTTTATTTTATTGACATCTTTTATTCAACATTATGAATATTAATATTGATAATTGTGATAAAGCTTGCTGGTCATCAGACAGTCATTGCAGACCTGGCTTTGTGGAAATTTTATTGGCATTAGATGAAGTACGTAGTGCATTTGCAGCAACACCACACGAATCATTTCATACAATGCAAGAAGATTGGAGGCTTGAAATTGAGCAAGTTCTTCATGGATTGCGCATGAAAGAGAAGGTAATAAATATATTACATTTGTAGATAATATTCCGATAGTAACGTAGTATAAATAAAACACTACATAAAAAGCAAGATTATTATTTTTTTTTTACTATCGGAATCGAATTAAAATTTATTTATAATAATAAAAATAATATTTAATTATTATTTTAAATGCTATACAAAGGCATGCCGTTCTCTCGAAGAGGTAAGATACGAGCTCTTAACAACGATGCGTATAATAAGACGAATTTTAAGTTATTTCCAATAGCACAGATATGTTGAAGCGCAACGATGTATGATCTTTTTATAGAATTATTTTATTTTTTATTTCTTAGGAATTGCGCTGTAGAGAAGAGGAATTGACAAAAGCACAAGTGCAACAACGACAACACGAAGAAAACTTGCGGCAACGAGAACAAGAGTTAGCGGCTCGTGAAATAGATTTATTAGAACGTGAATTGACAGTAATGATAATTCAACAACAAAATACACCCACGCCTAATAAAAGGCGTGGTAAATTTAAAAAGTCGAGGTTAAAACTGAATAAAAAAGAACCAGGAAGTAATATTAGTGCTCCTTCAGGTAATCCTTTTACTTATTTCTTGCTTTAATCATATCGTTTCCATAATTCTAAAAAATATGATATACTTGTTGTTTAGATTTCCGTCATACTATAACTGTTCAGCATACGGCCTTAGACAGAGGAAAAGGTAGAAATCCATCAAAACCAAACAGTCCACCAGGTTCACCTAGTATTCCAAGACTACGTGCAATCGCATGTGAGTTAACATTTTTTTTCTTACTTTTTAAAGTTATAGTATTATTCATGTTATTTTGTTTTCAAATTATACAAATGTGTTTTCATTATATATGATAATAATTTCTTAAACATATTAGATGTTTCCAATGTTTGCGCTTTGTAGATATATTTATACTTATTTTATATTTTCTTGTCTAGCATGGTGTGAGCAAAAAAAGTATTTATGTAAATTATTATTAGTAGTTCCTCTATTTTTCTTCTATTTACAAAAAACATTAGTTTCTATCGTTTTTCATGAACACATAATTACGAAATAATTACATTCACGAAGTTTCTTAAAATAATGAATAATGTGCAAGAATAAAAATGATAAATGTAATAAAAGAAAAGGATAGGAAAATGTGTAGCTAGTATTAGTAGAGTAGCGTTTTGTTTTTTGTCTTCCATCTATAGTACCAGCAGATGGAGTTAAGGGTAAGACTTGGGGACCATCGACTCTTCATCAACGAGAGCGTGGAGCTATAATCACACAGCCACCAAATCCTGCATCGCCCGGTGGCAAACGGTGGTCTCGTTCTGCGCCAGATCTTGAAAAGACTCCACTGCGTACAGCTTTGCTGGCAAGCGCACATCGTTCCCCGCTTCTGCAAGAAATAGGTAACCCCTCCTCCAGAAAATTGTACTCCTCAGCAAATAATTTAATAGCAAACAATCAGCCAGGATGCAGTTATAGTGATATTTCCAAAAATTCCGATAATGTTATGCAGAGCACAGGTACGGCACATTATAATGTAGGGGAGGATTTTTGTATGCTGGATAATGATATATATGAAACAATGGTTATACAGCACAAATCACAAAACAATTTAAAGACTCACTTTTCAGAAGAGCACTCAATAATTTTAGATAATTATACGAAGATTATGCCCACGGGTGGAAGTGTTCTAAAAACAATGTCATCTAAGTCTCCAAAATATGCAATGGGTGAAGGAGAGCATTCTTATTCTACAAATTTTGTTCATAGTGTAGCATCTACTTTGGTAGGTACTGCAAAACGAGTAAAGAATAAAAAACGTGACAGAAGCAAATCAAAAGAATCGAAGCGTAGGGATAGCTCAGAATCACGATTAGCATCGTTAGCCGACTTTTTTCGTTCCCCTTCTGGTTCGAGAAAAAGTTCATTAAATTCTCCACGTAGCATGGAAAGAAAAAATTCTGTTACTATCAAGATTAACGATACAGATGGTTTAGAATCAAGTCCAGAAAATTCTATAGGTAAAAAATCACATCATAAATCACGCGTCTCCAGAAGTCCTTTAAGAGTGTTTAATAAAGTAAAAGCATGGGGTAGTCGTGATGCACTCGATGACAAATCAACTGCTATTAAAGTTGAATATAGTGTTTTGGAAAATATTATATCCTTTCCACAATTTAGTCGCCGTGATTCTGATCAAAATAATGTACCTAAATTCTTAGCTGCAAATTCTCGCGAAGGTATAGATTTTGAGAGTTTAGAATCAGAACTTTGTAATTTTGATTCGGAACATTCAAACGATAGTTCTAGGTCGAAAAATTCATTAAGGTATTTTCAAGAGAGCAAATCCAATAGGCCTCCAATGTCACTTGACAATGTTGTAAGTACATTAGACACATCGTCGAATCAATCTGATCAATCTTTTGATCATAGCTTTGATCCGAATTCCTTACTCAATCAAAAGTCCAAAAGTAATGAATGTTTATATAGTCCTGTGAAAGATGATATTAACAGTGTCACTTTTGCTTCACCTAATTGTTCTTGTCTTCAAACTTGTGAACATTCACATCCTGATGGTAGTTCAAAGAACATTTTATCAGGTGTTTTCAGGAAGTTCTGAAGAACTTGATGCCTCTTGATCCTATACCCTCTAAGAGTGTTGCAACGAAAAAGTTTTTTCGAACAAACAATATAAAGATTTATATAAAAGATTTTTATTAAATATATATATATATATATTTTTTTTTTATAACTGATTGTGTAAACAACAATCAATTATATTTTGAACTTAACTTTTAATATTAGAATTTAAAACTCAGAAATCGATTTATGAGCTAATTTCTTCAGTTGCTATATATCTTGAATTATTTTTTATTATAACAAGCATATCTTCTGTTTATCACAGGCCTTTCTGAGGAAAGCATTTATCCCACTCGTAAGTTTTCTCATAATATTGCAAGAATTATATAGATTTTCATGTAAAAGATTTTTTCCTTTTTTTCTCCTTTTTTTTTTTTCTATTTTCTTTCCACAAAGTTTTATGTAATGTAGTGAAACAACGATCTCAAGTAGAGAATGTGTTTTTACTTTCATAACAAAATACTTTTATCTTGCTAAGTTGTATTACGTAGATTGTGCTTAAACTTGATCATATAAACGTAATGCATGAATACACCAATCAATGATTCTTGTCATTGTCTACTGCTCATTCAACAACAATGCTCCTAGATATATATATCTCGTAATTTATGTAAGCTATTTTCAGATATTTAATAAAAAGTTGTGCTATTTTATTTGATAACGGAGCTCTGCCTTTTTAAGAATAAAACGATTAAAATAAATCACTTAGTACAATATGTACTATTACAAGTTTTGAAAAAAGTGATCTTTATAAACTTTGGTGAGGGACCAGACATAAATTTAAGTATTTTATAAAGAATATTACAAGTTGATGTCAATATAGGCTGATTTATTTACAAGAAAGTCAAATATTTCATTGTGTTAGGATTATTTTTACACGTGACTGCCAAGAATTGCAGTCTTGTGTTTGGTACCCTGGAATAATCTATAAATTATTTATTGCCTTAATGTAAGCTGATGGGAAAAAAAGAAGCTCAAAGAAAAAAAAATTGCAGCCTTTCTGGTGTTGGTTCTTTTCTTATATTATTTGGAGTATATAACATTCTAACAAGCAGAGCTAACAATCTACTACTATGTGAAAAGAACTATGCGCTTCTGCCATTACAGCAGTTTTACTCTAATAGTATTCCTGTGTTAGAGCGTTATTAAGTTGTGTCTGTATAGTCATAACAATGAAGCTTAAATCAGAATTAGAAGATTTACATATGAAATACTGTTCATAATTAAAGTAGTTATGCTATTTTTATTGCCTTATGTGCATTTAAATTGATTGCACATTGTTTACTTGTTAGTATAACTTTCAGCGATTTGTTTTAGTATTACAGTAAACTCCGAATATCTCTAAAAAAAAACGAATTTGCACACATCACATATTATATATGGACCACAAGCACACACTTGTATTTAGACATAGAAATTTTTTCAATAAAACCTTTTCAGTTGGACACATTGAATTTTGTTTTTTCGTTTTTCTCTCGGGTTTTTACGCTCGGTCCTGTGATTTCATTTTTATTTTTTCATTTCTTTTTTTTTTTTTTTTTTTTTTTTTTTTTTTTTTTTTTTTTTTTTCTTTTAATAGGATCAGTAAATTAAGTAATTTGTTAAGATGTCTATTGTAAGTAACAATATTGTAGTTATATATGTCTCTAATATATTTAAATGCTTGCATTACATTTTTAATACATTTACATATATATAAAATCTTTATTATTGATAAAGTATAAACGTATGCTATACATTATTGAATCTAAAAAAAAAACATTACCTACTTTTATTATATTCAATCTTAAATATTATGGGTACATAGCAATAACCGAGCGTAAAAAAGTTCCCTGCATGCTTCCAGTAGAATCCTAATTAACTCCAATTGGGTTTGGTCCTTTTCTATCCTGAACATGGACTGACTCTGTGAAGCAAGTATTCCACTTCATTCTATTACATTCTGTATTCTATAATTTACAGAATAATATAAAAAGCACAGAAAGGACTGTTATTTCTAACAAATTAAATGAATTATAAATTTTTAGAATATATCTAAATTATAATTAATTAAAGATATGCTTGTAATTAAAAATTACAAATACAAATGACTATATTAGGTTTATGCATCTATACACATCCGCTTACATAGACCTATATTGCACTTGCATTTATTAAAATATCTGCATTTGTTGCATCATCGTGCATGTTGAACATATATTATTTTTTTATTTATTCGATGTATAAGCTAAAATGTGTATATTAAACCAAAGTATATATAAATGCTAAAGTAAGAATAGATATATATTTAAAATAAATTATTAATAATATCTTTTTAATTTTTTTAAATATTTCATTTAACGCGTAAAATTAAGATGCAACTTTTGCACACAATATATGAAATATATTGAAGCAATGCTTTCGCCTATACAGTGTATGTCTAAGATGAATACATTGTATCACATTTTATATCAATGTATTCATCATAAAAATATCAACAACAATTAAACAACAATTCAAAGATATCTTACACTTACATCTTAAATACTGCCTGCTTTGCAATAAGTTTTCTTTGTTAATCTAATTTTATCAACAAGTAAGGATCACCAATTAAATATTTTAATCAATTATAATATCTTAGATACTTTTAACTTAAGTAACATTATTAATACCTTTGTAATTACCTAACCAAATCCAACATATTTTAATAAAATTATCAACTTGTAGAGTTTCTAACAAAAAAAAAAGAATATATATATAATATTTTTCAAGTGCAATAGCATGCATGTCATACTTTACGCTTATGTACGTTTTTCTTATATATACTTCTTTTTTATTAATTAATAAAAGTCTTTGAAGGTAAAAATTACTACTGGAGTAAACAAATTTTATATTAGATACTTCATAAAGGTAAGGCACACAGACGCATTTGAAAAGTGCTTGTTCAATAACCATTGTAATGAAATTATTATGAATAATCAATTTCATTTGATATATACAAACTTATTTTAAATTAAGTAGCAAAAAATATTACATAATATTACAATGATATCAATAAACATTAAGATGGACAATATATTTATTATTATGGAAATGTGATTGTTTTTTATAGATTATACAGCATTACCATCTGATCTCTCAACCGACTGGGTAACACCGGATTATCCTTTAACACCTGGATTGACTGGTCCTTACATCATGCCAATGCCTGTTCCTATGCCTACTCTTTACAATGGTGAAATGAAAAAACCAAAGTTAAGCATAATTGAGCTGGTATTATACAATATCGCAGCCATGTTGGCTGGTGTGGCAACAGGGTATGATGTGCGAATGTCAAACATATCTCCAATTCATCCAAGACTACATCCACGATTAAATGAATGCGAAGATGATCTACCAAGATGGTGGTTTCATCCAGAAACTGGATCAAATCGTAATTCTGGTTATCTTGGTCCTGACTATGAGTTTAGTTCGAGCAGTGGTTATCCTCATAATACTTATCATGGACCAGCCCGTCATTATAGGTACACCTCTATGGTCTGAGTGTAAACTTCAAAACTTTAATAATGTATATCAATATAATGAATTTTTCAATAAGAAATTTACTTTTATTAAATAATACTCTTTGTTACAGGCCATTTTTGAGTAATATGGGTGGTATAGCCCCGGGTCTTCCACCTAGTGTCATACCAGATAAACCATTACGGTTTACAGATTCACCACAACATTATGTCAGTAGTTCAGGTTCTAATGCCCCAACACCAAGCCCACGTAGAAAAAGTAGTAGTACAAGTAATGAAGATACATACCCATCTGATACGGGTAGAGTTGAACGTATAGAAAGGGGACCTACAATTTACTTGGGAAATGTTGCACCATTTCCTGACTATGGACCACCAGTCTATGCAGTTGTTTCATCGGTAAGACGCAACCCGCCTGATACATCTTATTTTGTACACCCGGATTATCAGTAAGTATTCAACACTATTTCAAAATATATTCTTCTGAAAAAAAACAAGGAAATGAAATATTTATTTATTTATTTACTTTTTTTTTATAGTGACCGAATGTTAGATTGTCCTGAATTTCCACATGCATATGACAATCCGAGTAGTATAAACAGTACTGCTCGACCTGCATCAAGACTTCCTTCGTACACACATCATCGTACCCCTTCGAACGTTTCCAACGCAAGTACATCAAGTCAGAGTAACATTAATCCAACATTTCGTTTAGAGGATGAAGAAAATTACTCTTTATATCCAGCAGGTTCCTATTATCCACGATCATCCAACATTATCTCAAATATAGCATTATATAATTCTGGTATCCTTAATCATGAATATGGTTCGACATTTTTATCACGTCAAAATTCTCACGAATCAAATTCGAATTCTGGAGAACGTCCAAGTAATCTTGAGGTAGTGACTCGATTACGTTCAAGTTTGAAACGATCTAATTATTCTTATAATTCCCCAAATAAAGGTACAAGTAAAAATAATTCTGGGTCTTGTACCCCCACGAATCCTACACCACCAGATTCACTAACATCGGAAGATTCGAGTTATGTTTCTGCAAAAGATAGTCAAATTTCTATAAGTAGAGTTCGATTTTCTCCTGTAACATTTGATCGAGATGGAATTTCACGCGATCATAGAGAAACCTTATTAGATATTCCTGTTCATGGACAAACGCAAGATGCAACGGTACCTTTACAAGCCAACCGACGTCCGAATAGAAATAGAAAACCAAGTATCTCTGAATTAGAAAGAGAATTTTTATCATAGCACTGGCTTATTTAAAATAATGGGAAGATAGCAAGACTTAATAGCCTTTATAATCTATTAATTTTGAGAATGTCATACGATGTGTTTTGAATAACTGAAAAATTAATGGGATGCGGCGAAATACTATAATGGGGATGTTATAAGTGCGATATATTACGATCTACGTCATTAAAACACTGCCTCCTCTAAAATGTTTTAATATAACAATAATTGCAAAAAATCTTGTACACTAAGAATTACATATTTTACATTCCAGTTAACTTGTTAGTTGAGATAATCAAGGAGATTCTAATAAGATATTAGTCTATTTATAATGAACAAAGAATCATTGTGTCTCTTACACTAAAATTTACATTATACAATAATTTATAAAAATAATATATATATATATATTTATATATATATATTCAAATGACCATCATACAATTACATTTATATAATATGGTTTAAAGCAACAGTTTCATATATTATTTGTAATATCTTTATATATGCATTCCATATATATGTATATATATATATGTATATGTCTTATCAATGCTGATCAAAAAAATGAGAACAAATAGTAATATACATATTATTATATTACAATTTATGTTCACATAAAAATAAAATTGTATAAAAAATGTTTGTTAGATTTTTATATATTCTTTTAATTAATAAACAAATAACTATATTTTTTTTCTAATTAACACGATTATATACATATAAATATATGTGTGTGTTGCAGTAATATTCAGTATTGTAGTAATAACATTCCAATGAAATTTACATAAGATATATGAATATTATTTTTTACAATTATTTGTGACACAGTTATTCATCAGTAATTTTTAATTACACATAATATCATTTATAATAATTCTACTTCCTTTCTAGTATTTATTTTGAATTATAGTAGGCATTGAATTATATGACACCTAAGATTTTTTTACATAATAATGATGAGCCGTAAAGATACACAATGTTATTAAATGACGTATTTCGCCGCGATTTTTAATATTATTTTATTATCTTCCCATATAAAGTTAAATACGACACAATAAATATGCATACTCATACAAATTGAAAGATATTAGATATATAATACTAGATAATAGGTACATATATAATAAAAAGTTGTATAGTAAGAATTTGTATGTACTTATAAATTATCATTGAAGATAAATTGTGTACCCAGCTGAGACACTTGTCAGAGTACTTCTTTTTTTATGTAACACAGCATGCATTGAACTGGTTAGTGTGCCTGTAGATCGTATTAGTTAAAATGCATAGTACTCTACAAATGATACAGTTGTATAGGGTACAATCTGTTTATAAGCGACTTTAGAATTTAAACACCTCATATAAATAATCAATATTGTACATACAAATAAGCACTAATTGATAATTATCACTTTATATTAGATCAACTATGCCTACATTCCTTGTACAATTTGTATAATACATATCTCTTAGGCGCATATAGAATTATATCAAAGAATGTACTACATACACCTTGGAGATATGAAAGCCAATAGTAATACAAATGTGCATACAAAATACAATGCACTCATTAAATAAGATATACTTTCAATTTGATATATATTAAAATCGAAAAGTGTGAAAGGTAATAGTGAATGTGTTATTCACTTAATATACTTATTGACTACTAAAAGAACTAACTAAACATTTTAAGGATATGTATTGTTAATTTATTATTAATAAGTAGTGCCTGAAATAACTGTATGGTACGCATAGTGAGTTGGATTAGATCAGTATTCATCCCTCACATGTAAGGCAAAGTTGCTACATGAAAATTAAAGTATGAAAGTATAAACATAGGAGACAGTTGGTAGTATGCACTCATATAGTGCAAAATTCTCTTACATATATGTAATATGAGTACTACAAATCTTAATGACAGGTAATAATTAACATATGATTTTAATTTTACATTAAAAATCAATCAAAATCTATCTATATTTTATGTATATTTTATACTATGTTTTATACAAATCAAAAGTAATATCTTTATTTCTACAATTATACATGAAATCACATCAGTATGAAAAATATATGTGAATTTTCTTTTAAAAAGGTATAATTGGATAGACATGATACTTTCCTGATTGATAAAAGATCAGTATTGTAGGATATACTGCAATGTACATAAAATACAGTAGGAATAAAATAAAAAGGAAAGTGCTTCTAAAGCATCATTTTTTACAAGGGAATGTTTTTAAATTGTTAAATTTGTAGTAATAGTATAGTTTTACCAATAGATCTCTTTGATCTATTATACTAATACCAGTGGTATATTATCTATAAAATGTATCCGAATTGATTTGATTTAAAATGCTAATATGACATTTCACTAGTGAGATCTTTGTTGAGAAAAGATTTATGGAAGTTCAGTATGCATTTCAATCTTTGTTAAGTACAGAAAAGTGACACATTATTACATAAAATAAATCATTTGAGAGATCTTACATTATATTATATATATATATATATATATATATATATATATATATATATATGTATATATATATATGTATATATATATATACACATATATATTATGTAATATAGAAAAAGATTTAGATAAATTGGTTATATCACATAATAATATCAAACTGAATAATTTATAATGGGTATACCTTTCTGTGCCATACAAAGACATTTTGCGGTGCTAGTATCACATATTTAATGTAAGTGACACAAAAATTCAAAATGCTTCCAAAATAATCGAGAAACATTTAACAAAATTTTAGAATGCTAATATCAATAACTGTTAATAGTTACGATAATTTAATTCTATAAGATAATGTTCGGCAGCTATCAATGTATGAATTGTATAACGGCGTAAAATCGCCACCTGTGCTAGTCTAAGCTATATTTATTTTTTATATATTATGACTTGTTTAGATTAAATTATATAGAAGAAAAATCAGATTTTGTATTCTATCAGATGCGATAACATAACATATTCAATGGTATGTTTAAAGTAATTACACACAAAAAAAAACATTTATCGGTTATAAAAACTTTTTTTTTTATTTAACAGTATTAATATATTTGACGAATTGTTCAAATGCTATATGATGCACATAAAAATTGTTTGCATAAATAGAATTGTGCGATTTATATTTTAATTCTCTCTCATATTCTTAAATGTAATATGACCAAATCATACACATACACACATACACACACACACATACTGAACCTATCTCTTATAAAATAAAATTAGATTGTAAATATGATAATGATATAACTCACATTCAAACTTGCATGTGTTGCTTGCAATATAATAATTTGTACAATAACATTCATGACCAAGAAATTAATTGTAAATGAAATGTCTGATTGAATATTTGTACTGTGATAGTTCCCCTCATGTTTGTACGTGTACTTGTCTGTAGTTGGATAATATAGTTTTACTTAATATATATATATATATATATATATATATATATATATATATATTTATATTTATATATATATATATATATATATATATATATATATATATATACATAATTTTATTATGACGGGGAGATATCACAGTTCTTCAAATATACATATATATAGATCATTTTCATAGAATTGCATTATTATTCAATTTCTTGTTTTTATTATGGGCAAGCTTATAAAAGAATGAGAGAAGAAAAAATAACTCATGATTCCGTATAAATATGAGAATTATTTAAACTACTCGATAGTCATAAGAGTATATTATTAAGCAGCTGAGTGCAATGTGTTCCACGTGTATTTTAAGCAACAAATGATTGCTTTGGTGTGCGCCTTAAATAAAAGTAACGCAAAAGTGGATCTTTGAATATTAAGAGATATCCACAAAAGAACAACATGATGATAAAAGAAGTTTAAAATAATTATTACAATAAAAAAGATTTCAGATATGATATTGGACATTGCAATTTAAGCTTTTTCTTATTCTTTTCTTTTTTTTTCTTTTTTCTTTTCCTTTTTTTTTCCTTTTTTTTTTTTGTTTCTTTTTTTTGGTGGACACGAAAGATTTAATTTGACACTAATTTTACATTAGCAAATGAAAAATAATTTCTTACTCCCAATTGCTCATATAAAAATGCTTGAGATATAATAGAATACAAAAAGTGAAAGAACAATTTTCAATATGACATGTACGCAGTAAAAACTCATGTATTTTTTCAAGTATTGTACATTATTCTATAAATATTAGTTATATAAATTATAAATAATAATCGGACTATATACATTATAATAGTAATTATTATTATGATAACATCAAGCGTATATTATACGCAACGTATTATTATTATTATTATTATCATCATTATTATTATTATTATCATTATTACTATTATTAATTATTAATTATTATCATTATAATAAATGATTTTAAATAACGACGAAAAGGTTATTGAATTCTTAGCTTCTGTTATCCTTTTTTTTTATTGAGAATGTTAGAAAAAAATCGAACCAAAGATATTTACTCTACGTCAGTAATTTTGGATTTTTTCAACCGCAAGAATGTACAATGCTTGCTACAGTGTATTATATTCATTAAAGAATAAAACGTATTTATCACCGTTTGCGATTGTGCAAGTCAACGATATTCTACTGTCAACTTGTATTTTATTTATAAAATTTCAATAAGTAAAACAAATTTTTAGTTTATTTACTGTTAATATAATAAAGTGATATTAAAAATTTTTTTAAACTAATAAATCATATTTCTAATTTTAACAATAAAACGACAGTTAAATAATATTCAAAATAAACATTAAATTTAAAAAATATCATGGATTCTTATGGCTGCGGATGTAAAAATGTTATTATTATAGAAGGAATATTTGGAGAAATTTATCCTGGTATATTTTATGAATCTTAAAAGAATAAATATACAAATATTATATACATTTATACATTTATGTACGTATATTGGTTGGTATAGATTTATCATGTTACAAAGGAGAGGATTTGAAATATAATCAAGAATCTTTTGAATCTCTAATCGAAGATAGTAATGAAGGTTTAAATGAATTAAAGCCTATAATTGTTAAATCTTATACCATGATAAATAATAATCGAATGGAAGTTACTGTTATCACATGGGGTGCATCTATTGTATCTCTCAAATGTCCTGATAAATTTGGTCATAGTACAGATATTGTTCTTGGTTTTGATGATTTAAAAAGTACAATACCTAAGATAAAAATATGTTTTATTATTCTTATATTATCTTTCTATTTTATATATTCATTTTATTCATATTCTAAAGAAATATAATTTTCAGGTTACATGAATCCTGTACTTAATCCATTTATCGGATGTGTATTAGGCAGATGTGCAAATCGTATTAGAAATGGTTGTTTTAGTATTAAAGATAAAGATTATGAATTAACTAAGAATGATAATAACCATCATTTACATGGAGGGGTAAAAAGTTATAAGTTTTTATATTTCTATTAAGAAATAATAAAGATGATAAGAAATGCGTCTAGAATTCATTTTAGACAAATGGATTTGGTCGACAAATTTGGAACTCACATATTGATGACTGTTCTGTTGTTATGAGTTATTTAAGCGAAGATGGAGAAGAAGGATATCCAGGTGCAGTTTTAGCTACAGTCAGATTCAAATTAACACCTGATAATAAATTGGAAATACATATGCGTGCAACAACATCTAAATCAACTATAATAAATATGTCACATGGTTCTTTGTTTAATCTTGCTGGACATGTAAGTAATATATATAATTATCATATGTATGTATTATTAAATGTAAAATATATATTTTATAGGATGCTGGTGAAGTAGAATTAAGAAAACATAAAATATTGTTGAACTGTGATCGCTGGACTTTTTCAGATTACTCAGATTCTATACCAACAGGAGCTATCAGAGGAGTAGGTGGAACAATTATGGATCTTCGTATACCAAGACTTTTGGGAGAATATATGGAGAAAGTATTATATTATATATGAAATTATACATATAAACATATTTAAATAATAGCAAAAACAAATAACAAAAAATGATAGAAAATTTATTATAACTATAAAATTATATTTAGAAATACAAGAATATAAATTAAACAAAAACTAAAGAGCCTATACATAGTAGTATTTCATTATACTGTAGGTTCCTCCAGGAGAAGGTTTTGATCACAACTTTTGTGTAACAAAAAATTGGCAATCTGATAGTTCATTCGTTGCTCGGGCATTACATATGAAATCCGGACGGTAAACAAATTGTATTTATAAAGTATAGAACTATATTATATTTATTGTATACATATAGTGTTCTAGAAGTCTACTCAAATCAGCCTGGTCTTCAATTTTATACTGGTGGGCGTTTGTTACAACAATTTACTCCTTCTACATTTGTAACATATGATCATTACGTACATCAACAAAAGGTGAATAATGAAAAATTTTTTTCATGTCATTGAACATTTAAGACAGATATTTAATATTACAATTAAAGGCAGATGAAGATATTATCAATTATTTGAGTACAAATGAAGAAAATAAAGAAAGTGAAGAGGAATTGTTAACACCTGATGTAAAACCACTTCAGTTTCTTACAGGAAAAAAAGGAGCACATTATAAAAAGAATTGTGCTTTTAGCATTCAACCTCAGAATTATCCAAATGCTATTAATTATGTATGTAAATGTTTATATGATGACATTATACTCAATTTTACTATAATGACAAATACATTTTTTATTTTTATTTTTATTTTTATTATTATGATAAAAATATTTTTTTTTTCAGGCACATTTTCCATGTGCAATTCTGTATCCGGGTCAAGTTTATTGTCATGATCTCACATATAAGTTTGGAATACAACTTGCTAATTATATGTAGATATGGAAATATATAACATACAAAAAAATAAATAAATAAAATTAAAATAGGTAAAAAAATATACTCACGTGTATGTAGTATAATAAATTACAATACACTGATAATACATCTAAGTATTTCTTTTTCTTGCAGCAAAAAACTTAGCTACTGCACCTATTGTATTTCCAAATGAATAGCTGACTGTTAATGAGCGCTGAATCCATCGAGGTAGTGCCTGAATCTTGTACCGGTAACGTATATCAACTAATATTACACTTGAATAATCGTTGATGTGACGTACAGCTCGTCCAATACATTGATTTACTGCTTTCATGCAGGAATTATTATAGAAGTTCTGTCCAGCATCTGATTTCTATTTAAAAATATTTTTTAAGCAATGATAACGTGTTTAGAAATTCTATTTAAATATATTTAAAAATTAACTTTAAAATGAAAATTAATACATACAACATTTTCATTTAAATATTTGATCTTTTCTTGTAATTCCATTGATTTAATATTAGGATATGGCATTCCAATAATAATAATACATCTTCCCAAATCATCAGAAAAATTTAATCCTTCACTTAGTTTGCCACCTAAAACAAAATGCATACAGATTGCATATCTATATGTTGATGTTATAACAATTAATTGTGCATAATATAGTATATTATATTACCGATAACGCTAAATAATAATGATCCATTTTGTGGATTTTGCGGAAAATTTATGCTTCGTGCGTATTGTTCTAAAACATCATTAACCTGAAAAAAAAAATATATATATATACATATATATTAAAAAAAATCTATTAATAAACATATACCTGAGATGTTGATTTTGGTTCGCGGAAGATCTGTTTTTTTAAGCGAATTTTATTTATTACACCAGATTTATATAAATGTTCATACACTATATTTTCATAATCATAAGATGGTAAAAATACGACAATACCGGCTGGTATAACATTACAAAAATTTATCAACATTCTTCCTAATTCATCTAACTGCAAATTTTAAAAAATCATAATTTTTAATACTATTTATAGAAAATAATACAAATAACCTGTAAAATCTATTATAGTAGTATACACGTACTAGTTTTGTATTTTGTCTATTTTTAAAATTAAATTCGAATTTTTCACCAGTTGGACCACAGGTAAGGATATTGGATATAATATTTTCTGGAGGTATTACATGATCACAAGAAAATGTTATAATTCGTTCCGGTTTTACGCCAGCTGCCAAAAATAATTGTTCAGTAAATTCAGATACAGGTTCCATGGTTCCACCAGTTAATATTATGGCTCTGGCCTCTGTTACTATCAAAAAATAAAATATCATTAGATTTAATATTATTTATGTTAACAAAAAGAAATATATATACCATATATACATACCAACATCATGAAAGTGAGCTGCTGGATTTAATAAAAGGAATTTTAAAATTCCCTGTTCAGTGGTAGGGCCAGGTATAACAATTATACGCCCATCAGCACAATTATTTTCCAAACATTCTAAAAAGCTAAGAATTAATGTTAATGGACTATTTATTTCATCTTCATTTTGTCTTACTTCTGAGGATATCATATTCTCTTCCTTATTAACATTACTAATTGACTTTAAGAACTGAGTAATGCCAGATTTATTCTTGTTACTTTCTTGTATTTTAATATCATTACCATATTGATCTATGAAACCTCTCAATTTATGAATAAGTTTAGATTTTTTCACAAAACTGATTAAATCAAAGATATTCAATGTATCAATTTCGGTTGTTCTTTCAAATTCCTGTATTGTGTATAATTTTGATGATAAGTCACCATTGATATTATCAGTTAAAAGAGATTTTGTTGTAGCTTCAAAAACAGTTAAAAACTTTTTCAAACAGAAGCTTAATTGATTTAAATGAAGTACGTTTTTAGCATTGAACAAAGCTTGATATCTGAAATAAATCACTTTAATGCATAAATGATAATATATATAAGATGGTATTATATTATAATTTCACAATTATATAAAATACATTTAAGTAGAATATAAAATGTAATACTTTTTCTGATACTGTGACAATTGATTACAAGCATGAAGTATATTTCTTCCTGTAATTGAAGCACTGTACATTCTTTCAATAGCTTCAAGTAAATTATGAGCTTCATCGATTATTAAAATATTTCCTTTTATATTTATTCCTGAGCTAATCCTTGTATTCTTATGTAAAATGGAATTGTACGGTACTAATATTAATTGGCCTTCTTGAATAGATCTTCTTACAGTATAATATGCACAGGTACTAAGTTCTTCTCCTTTTTGTATAATTTCTTCAATATCATGAATATCCGATAATAATTCAGCCATCAATGATTCATGATTTCCTGGTAAAAATGGACAACTGTTTGTTGTTTTTAATTTTTTAATATGTTTTTCTTCTTTACACGTAGTTTTTTTTCTTTGTAATTGTAAGCACCGTTCATTGATAAGATTAATATGTTTCAATTTCTTTACATTTTTGTTAATACAATAATTATGTCTAAAATAAATTAAATTATTTATTTTAATTTATATAATATGATGATTATTAAATACAAAAATTACCTAGAAGCTAATGTAACTACAGCTACATTTTCTGAATAAGGACTTCTCTTTAATTCTTTAACAAATTGAGAGAGTTGTGAATGAGTTCTTGAACAAAAAAAAATTTTTGTATGGAAACTTTGTTGTTCTTCTTCTTCTGCTGAATTTTCTGAATCTGATAATTCATCTACCAGTAATAACTCTTTATCAATTTCATCATTCTGTAGATCTGCTGATACATTATCATCTTTTTCTGTATCAGAAGGCTTGGATTTTAATTTAACATATGCCTTCTTTTCTTTAGTATTCTTCTTTTTAATTCTTTCCTTATATTGTTGCATTTTCTTTTCATATTTAGAAATAGTATCTAATTTAGACTGCAGTTCTCTTTTTTGAAGATTAAATTCCATTTGCTCGGTTTGACATAAAAACCAATCATTGGAGGTAGCTTCAATCATTTTTATCTTATTATCTAAGTCATTAATTTTGGAATTAAGTTCTTCTTTCTGCAATTTTTCATGGTCTATTAGCCATTTTAAGGCACCACAAATGATAGATAATGATTTTCCTGTTCCCGTTGGACTTTCAAATATTCCCAGATTACCATTTTCAATACATTTATATAATTCCTTCATAAATTCTTCTTGTATTTTGTACGGTGTGAAGGGAAATGGAAATACATCTGGAGTTTCCATATTATACGTATATTGTTATTTAAATGCACTTATTAAAAACATATAAATTACATGTACAACTGTAATATTAAAAACTAAAATCTAACACCCACTTCGTTCTATATTATACATTTCAAATATTTATAACTTTTCAATATAAAAATATATTTTAATTTTCTGATATATTCTATTTTATAAGAAGAATGTGGTATTAGTCTACATAAAAGAAAAAAAGAAACAAAAACACAAAGCAAATTTCATACAATTCCCACCAAAAGATAAAAAGAAGCATTTCTATGAAGTTACTAAATAAGATTTTTAGTAATTTCATAGAAAGTTATTTGTTAATATTGACGAATGATATTGACAATAATAAGTGATATCTAATATATGTATATTAATAAAAATTGGTTATATATATCTTTTTTATAATTGATTAATTTATTGCCACAAGCTATATATTTTTAAATAAAAATATGTAAAGGTACAAGTACTATGTTAGTTATTTTGTAATTTCATAATTTGAAAATCGAATGTCATCGATTTCAATTCTCTCGAAATATCTCTAATCGATTGGTCGAAATTTATATACTATAGACATATGACGTTCCTTTTCCTTTCTAAACCGGACAATTTTGTATTAAAGTAACAATGGCTCTTAATTTAACTGTAAAAGTTCATCCCGTAGTTTTATTCCAAATAGTGGATGCTTATGAACGTCGAAAGGCAGAATCTTTACGTGTAATTGGTACATTATTAGGTAAGATTTATTTTTGACGTAGATTAAATTAATTGTCATCATACTCGTGGAAACTTAAAGTAAAGGTTATGTATACATCAATATTGTATGTGAATTATATGTAAATCATTGCAGGAACTTTGGAAAAGGGAGTCGTTGAAGTAACTAATTGTTTCTGTGTACCACATAAGGAATCTGAAAGTCAAGTAGAAGCTGATCTTTCATATGGTGTTGATCTGTATGATTTGAATCACAGGGTCAATGCTCAAGAAAATATTGTTGGTTGGTGGGCAACAGGCAATGAGGTTATTAATATTTCTTTCATTAAAATATATTTATTTAAATTGTGTTAAAGAGAAATGGTATTATAAAGAAATGTTTGTTATTAAAAAAAAAAAAAAATGAAAAAAATGTTTCTTACAGGTTACTACTCATTCGTCTGTTATTCATGAATATTATGTACGAGAATGTAATAATCCAGTTCATTTAACAGTCGACACTACTTTAACAAATACTACAAGGATGGCAATTAAGGCTTATGTATGTGTCCCATTAGGAGTACCAAAAGGAAAACAAGGTTCAATGTTTACACCAGTAAAAGTACAGGTAACAATAGAAATATAAAGCTGTTAATAAAACTAAAATACATTATATTTCAAAGAAATTGTAAGATATTATTATTTTATAATATTTCTATTTTATTTGTAGATTACATGCTACGAACCTGAAATTGTTGGCTTGCAATTGTGTTCAAAGACACAATTGCAATCCCATGTACCAGTACCTGGTGTTAAGGCTGGTGGAGGAATAGAGCCAATGATGGACCTTGCACAAATTGCAGAAGCTAGTTCTAAATTATCCTTGATGCTAGAACAAGTTCTTAATTATGTAGATGATGTTCTTGCTGGAAAGCAACCACCAGACAATCAAGTAAGTGTACTTTTTTATTATTATTATGAAAACAATATTATAAATTTAAATTGTTTTAGGTTGGTCGAGCTCTCTTGGACATGGTACATTCAGTACCAAAGATGAGTAGTGATCAATTTGATGAAATGTTTAACAGCAATGTAAAAGATCTTTTGATGGTAGTTGCATTATCACAATTGATAAAAACACAATTGCAACTTAATGAAAAACTTACATTGCTTACAACATTATAATTTTTAAAACTTACAAATATCCTGTATTAATAAAAAATAGTGATATGAAATTAAAATGATGTTTTTAGATTTTTATATTTTTTGTTCCTTAAGGCATATATTCAAAAAGTAAAATTTTTATACAAATTTTTTAAAGATATATTAAGAAATGTATTTATTTAAAGCTATGTGCTAAAACATTAATACATGAGATATATGTAATATGTTCTAATAAGTTCATATATAAGTTATATTTTATATTATATAAATTAAATTTCACAAGATAATTTCTCTTTGATTATCTATTAAATTAGTCCAATCTGGGACTCTATTTAATTTTAAATAATTTTCTTTTGTTAAGCACCTTGAAGGAAAATCTGCAATACCATATATTGCTCCTCCTAACCAAGCTGTGTAGTTGGGTTTACTTGGAGCTGTATGAAATTTAAATGTTTTTATTTTTAATTTTTCAGAATATAATTCACTCTTCAATAAATATAACAATTCTGCTTTTAAGCGACTTGCAAAACCTTTGGCCATTACTGTACCACCTATTAATAATATATTCTCTGCTAAGGCACGCCTTATGTCTATTGGACACTATAAATAAATATATAAGTAAATAATTATTATGAAAAATAAAATGATAATATAATATCAACTTACCTTAACAATGGCATCCAAAATCATAGTTGGTATACTAAGATTATCATTATCTCTTTCCCACAGCACTTCATAAGCTTTTTCTCTAATCTCTCCCAAAATAGTAACATATTTTATGCTAGGATAATTAACTGCTGGTGGAGGAACAGGAGCATCTTGAGTCCCTAATTTTTTAGATCTTTCCAATGTAGTAACAAAGCATGTTCTCACTTTTATATCTTCAATTATTTCCTCAGTCAAATCATAATCAGGTGAACTATTCTTTAAATATGTTTTTATATTTCTAAAAAAAATTTTCTTATCTTTTTATCTAAACGTTAATAGTAATATGATATGATATTAATTGTAATAGATAACTCACTGATGTATAATATGAGCAGCAAGCGGAAGTGCTTGCCATGCTTTTAAAATTGGTACACCTTCATAAATGGGAATTAATGTTGCCTCTTGATAACCTACATCCAATACTAAGACCGTATCGGTTCCCAATGTACTAATTGTTGCCAAATGTGTTGGTAGAAAAAGTAAAGAGCCAATTTCAAAATGCCGGAACATTACTTTTGCAAGAGTATCTCTGAATTGAGAAGGGGTTAATGAAGATTCTACAATAAGAACTCTTGCATCTTTTGGACTAACCACAACATGCCTATTGTATAAGACAAAAACATTAACATAATTATTTAAATTTGATATATAATACTATAACTTTACCTGAAGAAAAGTAAATGAAGAAATTCAACAAGAAGCTGATACAAATCTTCTACATCTGAATAATCAAAGACTTTTCTCAATTCCTTTGATTCTGTACATTTGACTTCTGTTTTAATTATACCTCTTGGTACCGTTTCACCCGCATAACCAAATCTAATTTGTGTTTTATATCATATTATCAAAAATGTATAAATATATTGTTATATTTAAAGTATTTACTTACTTTGTATATGCACTGCCAATATCAAATATTACCATTTGTTTATCCGAAATATATCTAACACCTTCATATTCACGAGGCATGTTCTTAGTTTTTATTAATAATCAATAAATAAGTATCCAATAAAAAATATTTTAACAATTATAAGAATACATTTACATGAGTTAGATGCAAGTTCTTTCGCAGAACTTTGCATACAATTCTTTTTTATGATATTAAAAATATTGACAGATGACAAGTGTGCCCGAATCAGTGTTGCACTTCTTTTCTGTTTGCACGTGGTAAAAAGTTACTAGATGAATCCTTCAGTTATATCGACAAACAGAAATTTGCAATAGTATATATATATATATATATATAATATAATTGATATATAAGATTATTGTATAAAATATATACCGATATAGATCGTCATTTTTTTTTTTAATAAAATAAACCAATTATAAGAAAAAATTATGACGAATTATATAGACTATCCATAATTTAATATAAAATGATGTATAAGTACATAAATTTGTATTCAAATAGTAATATGTAAAATAATTTACTAAAAATATGTTAATATACAATAAACAAAAAATTAATAATTATGAAATCAAATTATATTAGAAATAATATTTAATAATATTTTATTAAATATAAGAAAAGTATTATAGTAGCTTCTCTTATCAACTATCTTTATTTATTTAATTAAAGTACAGAAAAATATATAAATTTATTAAACAATCATCTCAAGTTCTCTGGCATAATCTATAGCAAGTGTAGCTAAGTCTGCACTTGGTATTGGTTCTTCTGCTTTCTTTTCGTGTGTCGTGTTAAAATAAAAATATCCATCCTTAGCTATATTCCAATTTTTTTTAGTAGCAAAAGCTTTCATATCTTTCTCGCTAGATAAATTAAGCATTCTGGAAGCATCCTTAATAGAAATCTTGTCGAATGCACTTTCCATACATGCTCCAATTTCATCGCGAACAGTATTTAATAATATGTCAATGAAAAAATTGTAACATGCAGCTGGCACATTGCCTTTAGCCAAAAATATTTTGTTATATGAACCCTCCATTAAATATTGTTCTAAACTTAATGGATGTCGAATATAAGGATTCGATTGTATTTGATCAGAAGGCAGAAGCTCTAATTCTGTATGAAATTCTGCTACGCGATTTTGAGATAATAAGAATAACAAATTTAAACCCAAAAGTTGATACTTGTAAGCAGATTCAAGTAACCCAGATTTGTAATCAAAATAATAACATTTCAATTGGGCCATGTATCTTTCAAAAGAAGGTATATCTTCTGCAGATATACTCCACTGAGCACCAATTTCTAATATATCTCCTGTAATTAAAGACATACATTTTAATGATAAACACATCGCCAACAATAGAAAGCATTAAAAATGATATTAAAAAAGAAAAAAAAGAAGAAAAAAAAAAATACATACTAGCTATGAGTAATTCATTTTGGCTCGCCGTACTATTAGATGTAGGTAGGAACATTAAATGCGTGAGGCCTACCTGTATAAATCAAACAATGTAAAAAAAATCTCTTTAGATATACATATATATACAAAAATAATTAAACTAATATACAAAAAAAAAGAAATAAAGAAAATTACTATTCATGTTACAAAGAGGTTATATAGAAAAAAAAAATATATAAAACTTATTAAGTAACGATAATGAAATGTCACCTTTAATTGATTAAGTAATTTGCCACATTTTTTTAAATTACAAGATGGTCTTGTCCACTCTTGTTTTAAATTTTGGTATAAAGAAACAACATCTTTGAGCGCGGCCATGTTCGTTACGGGGAATTAAATGTCATTGGCATAAGTTTCTGCTAAAGTAAATTCTAAATCTTACAATGCGTTCAGCATAGCACTCAAATAAGTTTCTTGTCTTTTGGAACACATGCCTTGACATAAAATTTTATTGAAATTTATATTTGATACAATTTTATCACAATTTATATTTAGTATTTATTTTATATTTATATTTGTTTAAAGATACAATTTTTAATGCAAATACAAAGAAAATAAAGAAAATCCTATAATTATTAAATAAATTGAATGCAATTGGTCCATCATGATAAAATTAGTATTAGTCGAATATATTATTTTTCAACCAATAATATGAAGATAGTATCCAATCGAAGACCAATCAGCAGTCTTTAAGAACAAGAGACGTTGCAACAGAACTAATAAAACGAATAGAAAAAATCGAGTTCAGCGAATATTCAACAGTTGAATATACTCCTTTAACCATCTTTAAGTTCATTGCAATTTCCATGAGTATAAAGATATAATTGTTATTTCTTATTTATTTTATAGTTACATCGCGTGTATATTAACATAGTAAGCTATAAAACTGATACAAAAAAATCATATTGAAAAATAAAGATAATAATAATAATAATAAAAAAAAAGAAATCAAATAGTAGAATCTCAATTAAAGAAGTAGACTCGAGCAGTGTGGTCTTTACCGGCCTTCAACTTCCTGTTCCCTTAACTGGATACAATGGCGTCTGGAGTAAGTTAGATTCATGCAATTTTCAGCTAAAATCATCGACATTAAAATGAATCAATAACTATATATGATAGATAAAACGTGATTATTAACATATGGTAATTTTTATATCTTAATGTTTTTTACAGACATTGTACACGTACCCAGAAAATTTCAGGGCATATAAGGCTCTGATCGCTGCTCAATACTCCGGCACGCAGATTAAAATTGCCGAAGACTTTGTCTTCGGAGAAACTAACAAGACTGAAGCTTTTTTAAAAAAGTTTCCTCTTGGTAAAGTAAGTCAGACCATATGTCATATTATCTTTCCTTTCTGACAGTTGTCCTGTTAATACCTAACCAGCTGCTATATTTCTTAATAGCTGATGTTTTAAGTAGTAAATATAATTAGTATGTTTATTATTCTAACTAAAATTTGTTTATTTTTAGGTACCAGCTTTTGAAACAAGTGACGGAAAATGCATTACAGAAAGTAATGCAATTGCTTACTATGGTAAGTAGAAATATTTTTGATGTTTATATTCCAACATTTTATCCCTTTTTTATTACTATCGCTTTTATAGTTTCTAATGAGCAATTGAGAGGAAAATCTGAACTTGAGCGAACGGAAATCATTCAATGGTTCGGATTCGCAGATTCTGAGATTCTTCCTGCCAGTTGTGCTTGGGTATTTCCATTACTTGGAATAATGCCATACAATAAACAGGTATTAAATGTTTATATATGATTACAAATATATTTATATGTATACATCTTTATAATAATAGTATTGATTTTTGTCCTCCTTCAAAGGCAACAATTGTTGATTCAGATAATTGTTTGTAACAACAGGAGGTAAATAAATATTTGCATGTACTGTAGGTACACAAATATACATGTATATATTTATTTGTATTTGTGTACTTCAAATTGCATACACATAGCTGTTTATATTATAAATTGCTGTTTCTTTTTCTTTTTTTTTTCTTCATTAGATTGCAGAAGTGAATACCTGTAATTTAATAAAAGATTTCATTATTTCAGACTATTGATCTTGCTAGAGAAGATGTTCAGAAAGCTTTAACAGCTTTAAATTCTCATTTACTTACGCGAACGTACTTGGTAGGAGAACGAATAACTTTAGCAGATATTAGTGTAGCTATGACTTTACTCCATTTATATCAATATGTTCTTGATCAAAATCTACGCAAACCGTACCAAAATGTAAATCGATGGTTCCAAACTGTAATTTATCAACCTGAATCTATTGCTGTAATTGGTGCCTTTAAATTGGCTGAGAATACACTTGAATATGATCCTAAGAAGTATGCAGAGACGCAAGGAAAGGTATATAAATTGTCTTAAAAATATTTATTTTTATGATGTTCTTTAAAATTATATATGCATACGTGTGTGTGTGCGTATATATATGTGTATATATATACATATATATATTTATATATACATATATATTATTTTAGTCTTCATCGAAAAAAGAAAAGAAAGAAAAGGAATCCAAAAAAGAATCAAAGGAATCAAAAGAAGCAAAGAATGAGTCGGCAGAAGAACTTGATCTAGCAGATGCAGTTTTAGCTGCAGAACCTAAAACAACAAATCCTTTTGCTTCTTTACCAAAGGGTTCCTTTGATCTTGATGATTTCAAACGATTTTATTCTAACGAAGACGAATCTAAGTCTATACCATACTTCTGGCAAAAGTTTGATCCACAACATTATAGTATCTGGTTGAGTGAATATAAATACAATAATGAATTAACTAAAGTAAGTACATTTATATAATCATAATGCAATGAAGTAACTTTATTTAAATTTATATGTGAGTGTATTAACATATATATATATATATATATATGTATATTTTTGTTTAGGTTTTTATGTCGTGCAATCTTATTACTGGAATGTATCAACGATTAGATAAAATGCGTAAAGCTTCATTTGCTAGTACCTGCTTATTTGGTACAGATAATGATAGCACTATTAGTGGTATATGGGTTTGGCGTGGACAAGAACTTGCTTTTACAGTATGTTTATGCAGTAATTACTAATTAACTTTTATAAAAAAAATTAATGAATGTATTCTTGAAAAATATATGGGTTCTTTTGCAGTTATGTTCAGACTGGCAAGTGGATTATGAATCATATAGTTGGACAAAATTAGATCCATCCGATGAAAAGACAAAGAAATTGGTACATCAATATTTCAGTTGGATTGGTACTGATAAAGAAGGACGTGAATTTAATCAAGGAAAAGTCTTCAAGTAAAATTTAACATTTGCTTACAGATACATAACGCTCCATTCAGAGGCAATAAATGTAAAAACTGACAGAATTTATTAAACTTTATCCCTATAAAGCCTTTAGTCCTATTTCCAGTATATATTTTTTAGCACATGTAATGATTGAGTTTTATCATCTAATATCCCTATAATGTTATTTAAAAAAAAAACATTTTTATGTTATTTCATACATGTACAATGATCAGATTTCAATCAAAAGTTTTACTCAAACTATGACTTCAAAGATTATTTGAATTAAAACATGAAAATATACTGGATACTTGTTTTATTATAATTGCTTTGTGAAAATAAATTCTCCTGTGAATGGAACATAACAAAAGCGTTTCTACTTGTTATTGTATATTTTTTAATCTATATAAAAGTGAATTATATCAGAAAAATGATCATGATATTTTGTTATATCACAATGTTCTCATTGAATCATTATTATAATGAATTTTAATGTTTAATAATTTGTTTGATTTAAATAATGTTTTATAAGATTTTTAATTTGAGCCTATTGGTTGTTTTTATTGAATACTAGACAAGAATTATAAAGCGATGTAAGTTTTTATTTTTGCAAATATACATAAAAGTATTTTGTTGTAACAGTTCCTATGTAATCATATTTACATTATAAATGTTTCAATTTTTATATTCATAATATAAACAAAAATTTACATTGAAAAATTTAGAAACCTTTAGCTAGTAACCACTTTTTAACGCAAGATACATAATCTCCTCTAAACTTAATTTCACCACACATTTCATTTATTCTACTACCAAATGTTTTATTTGTTGTTTCTTTAATATGCTGCTTTAATTCTTTCTCTAATTTCCAAATATCTCCTTGTATTTTACGTATTTGCGTTACTTTTCTCATTCCCCTAAATTTTATTTGTAGATAAATAGGTAGCATATGGTTTTTTGTACGTTGTATGAAATAAGGATGGTCACTGGGTTTTGCTGTTGAATAACATCAAAATTAAAATAATTACCTATTATATCAGATTTATATATGTATATTAGTTATATTAGTTATATAATATACAAAAGTATGCTAACCAGTGGCTGGTTTCCATCCTGAAGGTAAATTTGTATCAGTAGTTTTTGGTTGTGGTATAATCTTATATCTCATTAAACGTTCTACATAGCTCCATTCTACCGGATCATTAGATATATCATAGTCTGTATAATGAGAAGGATCTTTGTATATAGGCGAAGATTTGTAACTACTCCATCTCTTATAAATCTAAGAAAAAGAAAAGAGAAAATTTTTATTAACACTTTGTTTTCTATCAAATTAATACATTTCAATGATATAAGCAATTAAACTTCATGGCGTAAATCTATTAATGAAATAACCACATTTTCTTTTTTATATTCTACAAAAGGTCGATTACTTTTATATACAAATTTAATGAAAATAGATTGAATAGCTTATCAAATGTTCCACAATGCGTTTTGTGGTATTGTATTTAAAAAATAAAATCTTGAAAAGAAGTATGATTAGTGAAAGGTAATTAATAGCAATAAGACATTTTACAATGTTGCAATTTTTGATTATTTCCACTTATTACGTCGTATTAGATTATTAAATAAAAGAAAACTGTTTTAAATGTTTCTAAAGGATCTATGTCGTAATGGAGAAAAATAGAATAGTGTAAAAAAGGCGATAACAGAATAATATCATAGGATAGTGTTAGTAAATTATTGCAAGAAAGTGGATACACGCGCACATTGTAAGAATACGTGAGGCCCTTCGCTATCGCTGTTCTGAGAAAATCACTAACTACAGTTAGACGGTGCGATAAGATAGTTTGGCTTAATTAAAAGTAAAGGCGACATTAAATAAGTACATAAAAACGTAATTGTAAAAATTAGTACCTCGGTGATAGTCGGGGATGCGCACTTCACCGATTGTAGAGCTACGGGACCTTGCAAAATCGCTGGAAAGCACGAGCGTGTGAAAATACGAAGGGCAGCCATTTTGAGCTCGGTAAATAAGGGTCGCTGGCCGCCATTGGTGCGCACGGGCGCGTCTTCCTTTTCGTTCCTCTGCGTTTCACCGTGCTTTCTTTATCGCCTCGCTTTCTTACTCCTATATAAGTTTCGATTCTTGCGAGAAAGTTTCTATTAAATAGGATACGTTCGAGGGCAGAAGATCGGAACATCGAGCATTCGTCGCAAGGTAGAATTTCAATAATATTCTGCGGCTTTAGTTAGCGTGAACGTTGTATAGGATTAGAAGTGCCGCGTTGTTAGCTACTTTATCGAGGATTTTTTCGTTTAATCGGTTTAACATCCTATAAGATTTTTCGATCGTACAGTGAATTTGTGCCTCGTAGAACGTGAAGGGTCAATAAATAACGACGATTGGGAAGCCTATAGGGTTAAATTCTTTGAAATAATGTCATGCGATTAGCTTGAATAGGCTATGGACGTGGGAGAGGTCGCGCATTCGACCGGCAGGTGGCGGTAGCCTCAAAACAGTAGGACAGCGTTCAGACACCCTGCAACGGGACTGTGTTTTTCACGACATTGTTTTTCCCCTTTTCTCACATTAATCACGGATCTCCGACGGCATTTTCGGCCTCAGAGGTGAGTATAATCGTCCACCCGACTTTTTGACCTATCATTTTTCAAAATATTAACTTTATCGTGTCAAGCTAGATCTTAGAAATCTCGAATCGGGGCCGACCTTTTGTTTATTCGTGGCGATTTTTTCGCCACTATTTCTCCCTCGATTTTTATTACTTTGACCACATTCATCGGCAGATTTTCTAGTTCGGAAGTTAATACGCGTTATGCGCTTTCTTTTGAGCCAAGAATTTCATTGACCTGTCCATTATTACGGCAGATATCGTTCGAAATATTTCGGACCTGAGTTCCTTGACGGAGAAGAGGCGCTTCGTGTATCCATGTAAATGCAAAGTTTGTCACGTAATTTTTCTGACCGCCAGGGCCGCATCTACCAACCCTACTTCTCAACCGGTTGCTTACCTATTCGCAGTCAAGACGAATTATGTAGTTTTTCTACTTGGTGTACAATACATTTGTTCCTGCCTTATATTTAAGAGGAAAGGTATTTCTATTCTTTTATTCTATTTTATATATATATATATATATATGTATATATATATATAGACATATATATAATATAATATAACTATATCTCGAATTCTTTCTTCTTTCTCTTTTCTTTCATTCATTAAATCAACATTTCGATCTTGTTTCGATTAAATATATTACACGCGATATGTTATAAATACAAATCGAAATATTAAAAAATTGAAAGTATCTTCGATCTCCTCATAAGATCTGCAATTAACAAATATGATTAATTTACCTCTGGATGCTTATTTATATTTATCTGAATATTTATTTATATATAATTTTTATATACGTATAATTTTAATTATTCAGTTATATTTAATTTTTATTAAATAATTATTTTATTATTTGATTATTTTTTCTATGATTTATAATATAAATGCATAAGTATATTTATAGAGATATATACGTAATAAGATATATAAACGTATAATTCAATGATATATCAAAATTAACGAGAATTAAAATTTTTAATTAATTTATATACTTTCGATATATGAGATTTAGTAGTAGTTAAAATTTTATTAGTCATTAATAAAAAATGAGCAAAGGGTAATTTTTCAGGAGCCCAATGTGGGTGGAAGTGAGATGGCATCCAGAGAAAAACGACCCTTAGCGCCTTCAAAATCAAAACAGAAGGCGAATAATGACTCTGGCTTGCCATCTAATGAGGTCAAAAGTAGAAAAGGCAAGTCTTTGACCAATATAAGGCAACAACAGCTTGCACGTGATATTTTTGAAGCGGTAGCAACGGGCAGTCAACTTCCTGCAAAATTAGAGGCAAGTTTGCCAAGAAAGAAGGTTTTAAAGAACCTCAAACGTAAACAGAAATTAAGAGTAACAAAAACTAATTTCATTAAGACAAAAGTTACCAAAAAAGTAGGAAGTAAAAATTTATGCAGGATAAATTCTGATATCAAGAAAGGTATCAAAGCGAGAAAAGTTAAGTCAATAGAGGAGAAAGTGGAAGAGGAGGAAGAAGAGGAGGAAGAAGAGGAAAAATCTTCTGATATCAATTTAAGAATTACAGAAAATCATATTAACGATCTAGAAAATAGCAAAACTGCTGAAATAACCAACAAAAGTGCCAAGATTAATCTCAGGACCAAGAAAACCAAGTCCTTTACAAGAATTAGTGGCGAGCAGGATAACGAGGATAATTCGGAAAAAGATCAAGACGCTCTTGTTAATTCGAATACAAAAAGTAATACAAAGTATAGTAAGAGGACTAAACCAGGTGATACTGTGGACTCTTCCCCTAGAAGTGCCAAACTTTTAAAAAATACAGGACTGAAAAAGAGTACGATAAAGGAGAAAGAAAATTATACAAAAATCATAGAGGGAGATAAATATCTGAAAGGTAAAAGAGGCACTAAAGATACTGATTCTCTTAATAACATCAAAACTAATTCCGGCGTACATAAATTATCTAAATCTGTCTTAGATAACAAGAGCTCTATTGATCTTACTATCGACGAAGTTATAGCTTCAATGTTGAGTGATTCAGAAGTAGATAATCAGCAAGGTATTGTAGAAAAGGTAGAAGGAAAAATAACTAGGAGTAGGAAAATGTTGGTGGATGAAAATATTATTCCTGAAAGTGAAATAAAGAAGGAACCCGATTGTGATGATAGAATTATGTCGGAAGGAGAATGTGGAGACATTGAACAAGGAAATCATACTCAAACTACAATTCAATTAAGGAAGAGGTCAAATGTTTTGTTAAGCCAAAGGAGTTTAAGAAATGGAAAATTGCGCCAACTTTCGGATACAGTGGCTGCAAATGATGTAGATGTTAAAAGACGACGTAGATTAAATTCAGATGATCCTGCTGCATCTGAAACTTCGACAGAACAGATTTCTGATGGGAATGTAGATATAGAATCCTGTTTTTCTGAATCTAGTGGTAATTACTCTCAAATAACTGCAATAAATAAAGAGGAATGTATAATAAAAGATGATGCCTCTAAGAATTATGCCGAAAGTGAAACTGGTATAGAAATAGAAAACAACAATAATAGTGAGAGAGTAGATAGATTAAGTGAAATAGGACCAACATTACGTTCAAAGACAAAAGCCAGAAGTACGGATAGTGAAACAAAAATAGATGATATCAAAGTTGATGATACACGTGTAGCATCTAAAAATGTAGAACTACCGGAAGAAATAAAGAAAACCAGTAGTTTAGACCAAGTTAGGAAAGACACAATTTTGTCAAAACTCACAGATAGGTCTAAAGGTCGAAGGAATAGTTTAAATATAGATATGAGGAAAACAGTAAATTCTTTTTATGGAACAGAGAAATCTGATGGCAATCCAAAGTCACAAATAGATCAGATGATAGAGAATATAAAATTAACAATTGCAAAATCAATTGAAAGTAAAATATTTGGTCCAGAAAAGAATCTTGGATTGAGTAAAAATTTTGAAATTCCAAAGATTGAGGAAATCATTGCACCGTTAAGTACTGAATCTCAGAAGTTGGGTTTGGAAGAGAATACTGATGAAGATAAACCCAATGCATCTAAGAATGAGAGTAAATCTGAAAGTTCTGAGAACTCAGTACCGAAAGTGGCTGATACTGCCAAAGAGATTGAGAAACTAGTCATGGGTGACATTGAATTGGTTGAAACTCAATCACAAAACACTCAAGATAGGGAGACTCCTAATATTGAAGCAGTCAATAAAATTCACAATTCTCATGAACCCTCACATGCTACAGTTAGTAAAGAAATAAATAAATGTAAAGATATTAAAGAAAGTACTGAACCTGATCAGGATTCAAATATTACATCTAAGATAGAAGAACGAATAGAAGATATTGAAAGTCAATCGGTAGATAATAACAAGAAAATATCTCCTTTATTGAGAAAATCAGGGAATTCAAATGATAAAAATTCTCAAGATAACATTGAAGAGTCTGAAGTTGAAAAGAAATTGGCAACCACATCGGATGAATTATTGCATGATTCTCTTAAGGAATCTGTTATAGAAAAAACTGATGAACATGCAAATGAAGTTACTAATGAGTCTACTACAAATTTATTACCTTCTACAGAAATAAACGAATCAGTAGATGTACAAAGTACAATTATAGAAGTAAATAATGAAATGGATAAGACAAATGTACCTCAAGTAGAAAGTTTAGGTAGTGCTCATTGTTCAGAGGAGTCAGAAACCTTAGAAAGTATTTATTCTGATGTTGAAAGATTAGTGAAAGGGGATGAACTAACAGGTTTATCCGATACGGTAGAGAATATAGAAGCAACAGGTGAAGATGTAAAATTAAATGATACATGTAATAATATTGCTGAAGATGAAGAAAGTTCTCTTGTTGAAATGGATGAACATTCTACATCAAAATTTACTACTAATAAAGTAGAAGAAGCACTGACTGGTCAAGATATAGATCATTTATCAAATGAAATTAACAAGCAAGACAAAGTTCATAATATCAATGAGAATGTTGAGGTACCTACTGTTTCCTCTGAATCAATGCAAAATCAGAAACATGACAGAAACAATTCTCATGCAACGCCAGCCATAAATAGTGACTTAAATTCAATATGCACCTCCACCAAATCTCCAGTATGTATTTCAAAGGAAATAAATGATTCTATCAAGGATGCTAATCACGATAAAGAAGATAATAAACATCAAAATTTTGATACATTAGTAGCCTCAAATGAAAATACCGTCGATAAGAAAGTAGATAATTCACTGAATACAGTTGTTGATGAAAAAGGTAATAAATTAACATCAGAAAAAAGTACAGATGAACCCAAAGTTACAAATGAAGAAAATAAAAGAGTTTTAAGGGTTCGTGATAAACAAAAGAAAGTAGAGAAAAGACCAACTTCTTGTAACAGAGAACATGAAAATACATCAAAATCTAGTACAGGAAGTGATTGCCAAACAACAGAAGAATTGAATGGACAAAATGATAATAAACAAAATTTTGAACAGAAAGCTAGTACTGAAACTATCTGTAACACTCCTGAAACAGACATATCTCAAAATAGCACCATGGAGTTTGAAACTAGTGATGTTTCCGAGCCTCATACTCGTACTAGACGTGGTAGAGAAGTGAAAAAACGTAAGGAAGATCAGCAGTTAAATAATACGTTGAAAAATAAACGAACCAAACGAGATATCAGAAAGTCTGACCAACAAAAGGAAGAAACATTGCTTGACAATGAAGTCGCCAAGATAAATGAAAACAACAGATCATTCCTTAATGATTATGACAATCTTGCTAAATGTTCTGATAGTTTTAGAGGTTTCTCTGAAGGTGGCCGTGATAGCTTAGACAAAATTCAAAATAACAATGACAATTTACGTAGTAAATCAGAAAATGATTTAGTAATTCCAAATGAACCAAATAGAACAGAAAAAGAAGGACGACTTTCGAGTCATATCGCAGACAATGATTTATCAAAAGAAGGAAGTAATATGAATTTGTTGGATGATTGTAAATCTATTAAAATGGGAGAAACTTCTTCTCAAAAAGATTTAGATGAGACATCTACTTCGGATGAATCATCTAGTAGTGTTAATATTACTGCGAAAATTTTAGAAACGCCGGAGGATAAAGCTAAAAAAGAATCTATTTTGAGATTATTGGGTTTGGAATCGTTGGAAAAAGCTGCAGAGAGATTAAATCATCAGAAAGCGAGGAAGGAACAATATACAGGTACATTGAAAACTGTGATTCGTGTACAGAAGGAAAAAGAAAAAGACAAAAAACGATCGAGATCTCCTTTGAAAATGGTTTTGAAGCAAGGACGCACCGACGGGGAAGGAGATTCGCCTGAATTTTACACCATACAAAAGGAGGTAAGACGGATTTCGTAAAATTCGATAATAATATTTAATAAAAAGAACGTGATTATTTAATAAAAGTAACGCGAGGCATACAGAACTTGTCATTATTGACTTTTTTCTTGTTTTTTGTTTTATTTTCAGTTTGGAACCAGTGGTTTGGGAGATAGCAGCTCTGGTGCGAACCGAAAGTTCACTACTAACCACAGACACTCTTGCGGTAATCCTGGTTGTGGGCATAACTACATTGTTAATCGATCCTTTTCCTTCATTGCTTTTTCAATATTTTTATATTTTCTTCTATCCTGCATAAAGTGTTATTATTTAGCAGATTAGACACAAAGGATTGCTTAATTATTACATTTAACACCAAATTTGCATTTATAAGTGCAAACTATAATTAAAACATTTATTATGTAATGCTTGGCAATTCCTTTTTGTAAATCTCTATAATTTACCTGAAAAATAGTTGTGTATCTCGAGCAATTATGCATGTTATTTTTTTGCTACTGCTTCAAATTCTTAAAAAAAAAAAAGAAAAAAAAAAGAAAAAAAAAAGAGAGAAACAAAAAACAAAGGATGATGTTCTCTAACTACTTGTATTTTGCTCTACGGCTGAGTATTTCGAATAGTTCATTCGTAATCCCACCAAAACCTGCTTAAAAAATCAACGAATCGATTATGTTCACATTGTTATATTAATCATTATATCATTATATATAACAGATGAAGATAACGAAGAAGCTCCGCCGAAGGATCGTCAGTCTCTTGTCATTCCTGAGAAATCATCTTCTTTTTCTATTCATCCAGGACGATTATGTGCGGACGTATGTTGTTATTGTTTTGGAAAATTTGGTTCTTTGGATACACCTATGCACTTGGCACAAATGAAATCGGATGAAAGACGAAAGAAGATATTGAATATAGAAAGACACCTTACCAAGGATTCTTGTCTGTGTGACGCGTGTTATCGTCATGTAGATAGAAAGGTATCTATAAAGAATGATTATAATTAACAGAGCAATTGATTCTGACGTTATCTTTAATTAATCGACATTATTATTATTATTTATTTATTTATTTATTTATTTATTTATTTATTTATTTATTTATTTATTTATAGGCGAACACTAGTCCAACGAACATGCAAACAAAGCCACAAAAGCAACATCGTCAATTGATGGTATCGAAATGTTCAGCCCGTGATTGTAGAGATCCAGCACGTCATCATGTTAAGCGACGTTGGTTACTTAAAATTAAGGCTGGACTTCAAAATCAGGTATTGATTATTTTTCTTTTCTTTTGATAAAAATCAGTAGATTTAATACATTTCTCATGAAAATTAACAATGAACGATTGTATCGGTTATCGGTTAAATAATGACTTAACTTTAATTACATGCGTATGTTTCATTTAGATAATAAAATGCATTACAGGTTGATATTGATTGGGAATCGAGTCAACACACGTCTATGTCATTCTGTGTCATTCATTACGGTAAAATCGAAAGGTTTTTGACCTGTGCACTTTGTAATCGGAGATTGGCTAGAAATCATACGCATCAGTTATCAAACGCTGAAACTATAGAATTAAATCAACGACTCTCACAACAGGCGATACCTGTTTCACTTGCTGCGGGCACTTTTGTTTGCAAGTTGTGTCGGTATTTCACACAGTTGCAAATTAAATACAAGGATCCTGAAAATATGAATATGAATCATAGATCTTTCTTTAAGAGCTATCGAAAAAGGTACGTCGTAATCGTTTTATTTTATATGATCGATTTACGTTATCGAAGATCTTTTGAAAAATTCTACAAACGTGTGATATTCTAGGATCTTACATTATCACGATATTGAGGTACTCGAGAATGAGGACGATGATTCTAATAGTCAATCGAAAGACAAGGATAAACGTAAAAAGGCTAAATGTACACCGGCTAAGAATGGCAGTTCGAAATCGCCAGACGTCACGGCAAATTCAGCCTCGGATAAGTCGACCCCCGAATCTATTAAAAATGAGGGTACAAATTCTGAACCGGACAATGACAATCGTTCTGTTAAAATTAATACGAACGATCCCATTCCTACAGACGTTCAATTCATTGGCGTTGAGGGTACCGTAGAAAAATTGAAGAAAAGAAAAATACTCGAAGTGAATAATTATACGTCAGACGGTACGACAACGCCTTGCGATGGTTCGAACGAAGTCGTAGAGATTCTTGCTATGGACAAGGAAGTAACTTTAACGAAGTTACCGAAAAGGGCAAGAACGAACAACGACATAACCCCTGTCGTACAACGACTCGGAGCTAATCCATCTATAAGCGTCCGTACTCTTTTCCCAGGCGAAGAAGAAATGAATCTTCATGCCAACATAGAGTTTACCAATGTCCGTGAGATAACGCCTCAGGGTTGGGAAAAATGTGCGACGATGATTCAATATGACAGAGACACGAAACTTTTATGGCAAGAATTACAAAGACCATACGGTAATCAAAGTTCTTTCCTGAGACATTTAATACTTTTGGAAAAGTATTATAGGGCAGGAGATTTGATATTGGCGCCTAACGCATCGCGTAATGCGATAAATTATTCTACGTCGGTTCAAAACAGATTGATATCGTACGAGGGCCCTGAAAAAATGGACGAACCGATAATGGAACCGATATCCTCCGAATTTAATAATTCTCGTCGTTTGAGCGGAGGATACGTACTCGAAAGGGACAGACTCTCGTTACCTACAGGAAGTTGTAATGCGAAGTCACCGGCGATACAATTAACGGCAAAGGGAAGTCCACCGCGTGTTCTCAAATTAAATCCGGGTGTATCAATTATAAAAAAACCGCCTCCTAGTTTGCAGCGACTTAATTTACCGTCTACCAGTTCGGCCAATGGAAATATCAAACGTAAAGATAACTCGAAATTGCCGATGTCCTCCGGCGGTAAAGTGTTCCAGTTAAGCGAACCGGATTTTAAACGGCTGCAACATCTTAAGAAACAGAAACAAATGTTTAGTGAGAAACAGTGCGTAAGTCCTACGGGTGTATCGGGTAATCCAAATTCACCGCCGAATTTCAAATCTACGACGACGCAATATCAAAAAGCACAGCTGGCCGCTCAAACCCAATTCCAAAAGCACTTGAGAATGCAACAGGAAATGTTGAATCGTCAAAGTAGAGGTGATTTCGAGCCGCTTATATGTGACATACGTTTGTCGAATGAGAACAGTCCTACCCAAAATCTATTACATAATCTTAATCTGCCAAAGTCTATACAAGTGACTACAAAGCCATCTAATCCAATTCCAATTTTGCCAAAAATTCCAAAGTCATTGACGGTAATACCACAAACTGTAACGAGACCAACCGAGAAATGAAAGCCGAGAAAGCGGGGGAAAAGTAAGTAAATATAAACG
>NC_140819.1:5912500-5937500 GCF_050613455.1 Vespa mandarinia
ATGTAGTAATTTCAATATATCCTTAATTAAATACAACGACGGTCTGAAAATTAATATTAAAAATAATGAAAACGTTAACGGTGTGGAGGAATTTTTAGGTACAAAAAGACGCATCACCTTTTTTTTTTCTCTTTTTTCTTATTTATTTGCAATATTTTCATATAATTGGTAACTGATTTCGGATAACTAGTATACTAAAAACCTAAACAACGTACGAAACATTATACATAGTTGTCTTAGATGTGCTAAGGCGGCTATTTACAATATTGTGTTGAGTCACACACGTCGATTTATTTATAATCTTTTTCTTCTACTCCTCCTCCTCCTCCTCCTACATGTTCTTCTTCATCTTAACAATGCGAGCAGACATATCTCTGCATTATACCGGCCGTGCAATGCCAAACATTAGTATTATTTATTTATTTATTTATTTATTTATTTATTTTTTATTTTATCCTTCGATCCTCATCTCTTATCTTTTATTTTTATTTTTATTTTTTTGTAAAACTTCGTGTTTCATCTTTTTTTTCACGCTTCCTCAATAAATTCTCTAAAAATTTCAAAAACGAAGCTTAAACAATCCATAATAATCAATTATACAATTAAATATTTATTTATTTATTTACTTATTTATTTATTTATTTTTTTTTTTTTTTAAGTATGTCTTTCTCTCTCTAATCAAACAATTGCAACGAGGTAAGTTTTAAAAATTTTATTTTCAATAAAAAATAAATAAATAAATAAATAAATAAATGAAAAAAAAACCAAATCGTCATTTTGAAAGAAGTTTCAAAGAAAAGACGTAGAAAATTGAGCAAAGAAAATTGACAAAGCAAAAGCCTTTTCTATTGGAGGAACGATGCACGAATAAAAAAAGAAAAAAGAAAAAAGAAAAAAAAAAGAAAAAAAGAGAAGAAAAGTTAAAAGGAAGAATTAAAATAAAATAAAATAAAACAAAATAAAATAAAATAAAAATTTGTACGTATAAAGGAGTTCCTATGTTTAGACACATAAATCGTATAAGATACATAACACATACCTTCTTTGAAAATTCCCGATTAAACAACGATTTGTTATTTTATTCGTGATGACTCGACAAATGTCTATATTACATTAATAGTAAAAGGGCGGTGTGAATTGAACCGAGAGACTGGATATAGTTACATATTTTATGTATGCATATATATATATACACGTACATATATACACACACATATATATATATAAATCGAATGAAAGAAAACCAGCCTTTCGAATTGTCCCTTTGTGTGTGTGTTAATTCAACGTACCTCGTGATATGTTTCGTTTATTCTCGCACGTACATCCCATGCATACCATACATACACATAAATAATTAATAAGAAGAAAAAATGAAGTATGTATATTTTGAGTTTTTTTTTTCTTTTTCTTTTTCTTTTTCTTTTTCTGTTTATATTGCACTGCGATTAGAGGGTGAAAAATTTGATTAATGCGAACCGAAATTATTAGTGTGACGTGCGAACACCAATCGAAAAAAAAATATTTCTCTTCCTTAAGTATACATTATCATTCTCCCCTCTTCCTCCTACTTTTTTCCTTCCTCCATTTTGTTTATCGTCGATGCATTTCAAAATTGTTACTACAACACATATCATGAGACAGCGTCTTTGTGTGTGTGTGTGGTTTCTTTTTTTTTTTTCTTTTTTTTTTTTTGTTTAATTACACATCATAATTGCTTTATCATCGCTTTTAATAATAACGAAAAGCTCTGTAACATCGTAGAACCTTTTTTTATTTTGTATTTATCTCTTTTTTTTTTTTTATTTATTTTTTTTCACTTTTTTTTCTTTTGTTTTTTTTTTTCTTATTTTTTTAATATATTTTTCCTATCGAGTTTCTTTTTTGAAAGTTCAAAATTGGATTAGAAAAAAAAAAGGAAAAAAGAAAAAAAAAATATATATATATATATATATGGAATGACTTTAGAGAGAACGCTCTGTATATCTCGCGAATGAAAAATTGCGATTGACAAATTTACGATGAAATTCAACCATTTTTATCATACATACATATGAATGGTATGTAGTATATACATATATACGAAATCATTTTTATTTCATTTTATTTTATTTATTAATTAATTTCCTTTTCTTTTTTTTTCTTTTTTTTTTTTTTTTTTTTTTTTTAACAATGACCCGATAAAATAGACTTTGTTTCTTAATCTTTTCTTTCTTTTTTTTTTTTTTTGTTCTTTTTTGTTATTTCTACTATAATCCTTTTTCCTTTTTGCTTCTTTTTTCTTCACTTTATTATTTATTTATTTATTTATTTATTTAATAATTATTATAATTTTATTTTATTTTTAATTTAATTTAATTTAATTTAATTTAATTTAATTTAATTTAATTTTATTTTATTTCTTTTTTTTTTTCTTCAAGACACTCGCGGTTAAAAAGGGTCGACGATTGTTCATTGCGTCGATCGTAAATGTCCTACATACGTTGCAATTGTACATACATACTGTCCTCGTGTTTTAAGATTAGTACTGCACTAAAAGGATTAAAAATTTAGAAACAACCGTATATTCTTTTCTTTTTTTTTCACAACCATGCATTCCTTAAGAGAGAACAAAATTGATTTAATACTCGAAAGCGAAACAAATTTTGTATTATAAGGCTTATATTCTTCTTTCTTTTTTATTCTCTCTTAATTTTGTTTTTTTTTCTCTGTACTTTTTTTTCTTTTTTCATTTTTTTTTGTTTTTTATTTTTTTTGTTTTTTTTTTTTAATTACAGTACTCATCTTTTCACGAGGAGCCTTTCATAAAAATGACGGATATCGACGTTCGCTAGGAGGAAATCATCGTGTAAGGAAGGATATACAATGATATTCTCGCTATAGGATAATTTCTAATACTCGATATAAATTGATTAACAGAGAAAGATTGTATAAAAAGAAAAAAAGAAAAAAATAATAATTAATCGATTTAAAAAAAAAAAAAAAAAAAAGAAAAAAAAGAAAAAAAAAAAAGAAAAAAGAAAAGAAACAAGAAAAAAAAAGAGAAATTAATTTTAACATAGAACGATAAAAATGAACGAAATAACAGCTAAGGCCCGTCGTGGCATTAACGTATTAATGATTCTATCACGCATATAGAATTTTAGTCGTTCCGCTTTTACAAACGCTTAGCGACTACTCTCTACCAGACTTAAATTATCTTTTCTCTTTCTCTCTCTCTCTCTCTCTCTCTCTCTCTCTCTCTCTCTCTCTCTCTCTCTCTCTCTCTCTCTCTCTCTCTCTCTCTCTCTCTCTCTCTCTCTCTCTCTCTCTCTCTCTCTCTCTCTCCCTCCCTTTTTTTCTTTTCTTTCTATTTTTTTTTATATTTTTTTTTTATTATTTTTCTTCTGTTTTTTTTATTTTTTTTTTATTTTTTTTTATTTTTTTTTTATACAAACGCGCGAGCAGATGGCTGCTACGCGTAACCTTTCGTAAGATGATCGCCGAGCGTATATAAACCCGTTTAATATCGTTTAACGCATTTTTATAAACATATCTCTATCTATTTATATATACAAATAATAATAATAATAATAATAATAATAATAATAATAATAATAATAATAATAATAATAATAATAATAATAATAATAATAATAATAATAATATATGTATATGTATACGTGTGTGTATATATGTTTGTGGATGAATGTGGTTGGATGTATGTATATATATATATATATATATATATATATATATATATATATATATATATATATATATATATATATATGTATATTTGTATATGTATATGTATGTATATATAGATGCATGTATCACGTGTATCTGTGTGCATGTAAGGATTTTTTTTTCAATGGACAAATCCATTGTTCGCAACGTCCTTATTTTTTTTTTTTTATTGTTATTATTGTTGTTGTTATTGTTGTCGTCGTCATCGTCGTAGTCATTTTTTCACACTTCGCTAGCACTATTTAACAAATTTCTATGTTACCGATAATTATTCGTCCGTGATAAGAAATCAATTTTCGTTGCCAACTTGGAACGAATAAATACTCATCCTTTCCCTTCCCCCTTTCTCTTGGAGCTTCTCCGTTTCTCGTCTCTCGAGTATTGGAAATAAGAAAGAAAGGAAAAAGAGAAAAGAAGAAAAGAAAGAAAAAAAAAATTGAGAAGATCAAACGAGAGTCGAATTCGAAATTTATTTCTTTTTTTCCAACTCCAGTTCCTTCTCGCGATACTACAAAGAGAACAAAGAAGAGTCTCTTTCTCTCTCTTTTTTTCTTTTTCTTTTTCTTTTTCTTTTTCTCTTTCTCAAATTTTCCCGCAAGAAAGAAGCTCGATTCGATGCAAAAATCTTAATCTCGAGTAGTCCATCTTTTTCTTTATTTTTCTCCTTTCTTGTATTTTTTTTTCTTTTTTTTTTCTTTTTTTTATTTTATGCACCTATATATCGATCGTTCAACGGTAATGATATACGAGCAACGATTATTCTTTCTAATCGTTGACTTTCTAGATTATGTTTTGCCACGTTTTTAGGTTCATCCTCTTGGTGGTTCATTGTGCGTGCCGCGAAAGCGAAGACCCGCTTGCTCATTCGCGTCTTCACCTTTATCGAAGCCAGCATTACTGTTATCATAATCATCATTATTTTCATAATCATCATTATCATCGTTATCATCGTTATTATTATTATTATTACAATTATCATCATTATCATCGTCCTCATCGCCATCATCGTTATTATCGTTGCTATTGTTATAATTGCTGTTGTTGTTATTGTTGTTGTTGTTGTTGTTGTTGTTGTTATTATTATTCTTCTTGTTATTCTTCTTTTTTTTCTTGTTTATATGATCATAAAACGATTTAGAAGCGACAAGGAATGGATGCTCATGGCGTATCACTTTTCTCTAGGTTTCCAAACCTGGTACGAGGCTGTGGAAAGTTTGGATATCGTGGAAAGCTCTGCCACAGCTCTGATTGTTGTTCCTTTCAAATTTGGCCAAGTCAAAATGTTCATCGAGCGATTGCAACTCGACCAATCGTTCCTCCAACGTTTTCGCTGAATCTGCGAACCTAGCAAAGTCACAGATCCTGTCAGGATCGCAACCAACTACATCAGCGACTTCCATCATGCCTACGTCCGTTGATCTGCTTTCCAATTGAGTACTGGGGTCATCCAGGTCAGCTGGGAAGAGGACAGAGTTGTTGCAGGTATTTGTGTTGATGTTTGGCGTCATCGTCGTCGTTGCCGTTGGCGATGCCGCTTGTATCGTTGGTGTTGTCGTTGACGTTACGTTCGCCGTAGACGTATGATCAACCATGTTCGTTGGACCACGTACGTCGACTGTACCACCCAAACGATCCTCCGTATAGACCAAATGATGATGAGCCGATTCCGCGTCGTGAACATCATCGATATGAGAAAGTAATCGAGGGGTTGGGGGTAGGATGTAAAAGTCGCTGAAAACATCGTCTTGTAGATCCAACTCGTCGTGCCTTTGACGTTTCGTACTAAGCCCGTCGTTTCTCGTATCATCGGCTAGCCTATGGAAAGAAATATTGAAAAAAAAAATCGATTTTTATCGATCAAACTCGTAATAACTTTTGATTGATATTTTCCCTTTAACCTTTAGAAATTAACAAAAATGAAAATAATTCTTCGCTCACCTCTTTCTCGAGTTAGTGTCATCGTCGATGATAAGATTACTGGAAACATTGTTCTCCTTCGTCGAGTCATTCAAATACGTGACCACCGGAAGACCATAGTTTCTAGTCTTCTCGTCCCGGTTTTCACGCTGCAATCGTCTAACTGCATTGTTTATTAGAACCGATCTGCACAAACTCGCTTCGGGATCTTCGATTCTACGTAATTTTCCAGCGGATATTTTAAGAAGTCGACGACGTTCCTCTCTCGCACGATACTTTGCCGAAATCATCGTTGGTCTGCTCCTACGAATCACTAAATCCTCCTCCAATCTCATCTTAGCGCCTGCAAAAAAGAAAATGAAAATGGAACGATTTATAGATTTTGTTTATATCGACAACGTATGAGAAATTATATCCGCCTATCGAATCAATATTTACGATAAACTCGGAGCAACATATTTGATATTTTTAAGGGAAGGGGAAATGGACGAACAACATCGGAGATTACCTGGATCGGTGCCTAACTTGACGTGTTACGTCACAGTTATATATCAAATGGAATCTCTTTGAAGGTGATTATTTTTGATCGAGCTATGATATAATGATTAGTTCTTCTACTGTGAAACTTTAAAGTGTATTGTATCAAAAGGTTATTAAAATCATTTTAGAATATCTAGTATGTAATTTTCTCTAACTATAATTATATTATGGAATTAAATTAAATTCCATATATATATATATATAATTATAGAATTAAATAAAATTCAATATATATTTAATAAGATTAAAGATTTCAGTGAATCAGATTTTTAGTAACCCCCAAAATTAATTTTCTTACATTTTTAAGAGAGAAACCAATGAGAAAAATAAGAAAAAAAAAACAAAAAAAAAATAAATAAAATGAAAATAAAAACGAAAACAAAATGGAGACATTGATAAACAAGCGATCATGTTTTCTTATAAAGATAGACTATGTCGATAACGACGGAGGTGCCTTTTTCTTTTCCCCTATTGTCAACGACTGACCCAGATACACGTTTCCGTCTTTTCGACAAAACGCGATCGAATTGATGCTAGTCTGAAACATCTTCTCTTTATTTTTTCTTTTTTTTTTTTTCCTTTTCGAAACACCATCATCATATCCTGCCCTACAAAGAAGAATACACAACAACCACGACGACAACGATAACAACGACGACGACAACGACGACAACGACGACGACGACGACGACGATGACGATGACGACGACGACGCGATACATACTCGAACGTATTATTTGCTTCAAGGTCGACGAAATTATCTCTTGTTGGCGATACACGCACACACGACACAACACGTTTCAAAGCTTTCGAAAGGTTCAATTGGTGATAGTTCGTTGTTCCATCTTACGATTCGAACGTTTGAAAAATTCATTATATATAATAGTTAATTCATAAAACTCAATATGGCGATATATCATTGACAAACAATTAGACAAACGTTTCGATCTGCTACTTTTTTTTTCTTTCTTCGTAATATATTATATTTTATTTTTTCTTATTTTTATCCAATATCTTATAGATTAATTTCAAGACGCGAAGACATGAATTATATTGTAATATAACACATTTTATAAGAACAAATGTCAATGAGAAATCTATTATTTTCATGATTAAAAAGAATGTATTCAATTTTTTTCTTTCCTCATTACATTATCACTTGTATAATTATATTTTTTATTATTATTATTATTTTTCTCTTTTCTTTTTATTTTTATTTTTATTGAATATCTCGACCTTATTTAAAGAGAGACCTATAGAAGAATTATATGTATAATATATAACACGGGTTCGATAAAATATCATATAATGTCAACAAGAAGTGACATTACAAAATCGTCCTATCGGACATTGTAAATAAATTCCTCTCTCTCTCTCTCTCTTTCTTTCTCTCTCTCTCTCTACCCCCCCTTCCTCCTATCCCCCCTTTCTCTTTCTGTACGTGATAACGAGTCGTATAATTTTTCTCGAAGATTTTACAAAAAATAGAAAACAAAATAAAAAAAAAAAAAAAAAAAAAAAGACGGTAGAGTGAGACTATATAAATTATGAATTATCTTGGTTCGCATTAAAATATGCGAATGCAAGAGATATAACGTCACCCATTGGAAAATGATCTTCCGTTGGGTATAATCGTCAAATGAAAATGGTAGACAACGATGTTTTATCCAGCGTGCCGATCCATAAAGAAGGCTTTATGTATTATCCAGTTTTCGACGACGGTAACTCGTAGTTTAATGCGTCACGATTGAATCATACAGTTGCTATGAAAATGACGTGTAATAGACAGCAATAACACAATCAAACTAGCAAGTATATAATATATACTGCACTCAGTATAGTTGGCTGCTTTTTAAGCGGATCTCTCATTTGCTCTCTCTCTCTCTCTCTCTCTCTCTCTCTCTCTCTCTCTCTCTCTCTCTCTCTCTCTCTCTCTCTCTCTCTCTTGCCTACTTATTTTATTTAATACATAAATATGTATATGCATCTAGATATTTTTCATAATATAATTATCATTTAATTTCGACGGTTAATGTGCTTTACAACTTTTATAACATAACAACGTTCTTTAACAACACATTGTTAATTGGTCATGAGTATATACTCGTTTACGACGAAAGCAAGCATGCACATGCATCCAAGTTATTTAATTATTAAAGTACAAAATAATAATGCAATTCGTGCAATTTTACAGAACAGGTCAAAGGTATCAAGGGTGAGGGTCAAAAGTTTCTAGATGATTTTAAATATCGCTTATCCTTTTTCTTTTTTTCTTTTTTTTTTTTTTTTTCTCTCGAGACTCTTTAGATTAATGTCTCCCTCCCGTTTTTTCGCTTTTTTCCCCCCTTTCGAATTATAAAACTTGCATGAAACTATAGGTTTAAAAAGTCTCGAGGAAAAAAAAAGAAAAAAAAAAGAAAAAAAAAAAAGAATAATAGATCTTTTAAAATCATTTGGAAATTTCTTAGATCATCACTTTTATTACGTCGAATAATGTTTTCTTGACTTTTATGTTATCAATTTTCCTAAATTTGTAATATTTTAATTGTGATTTTAATTTTCAATTATATATATATAATCAAGACGAAACGCATTATCTTTTTTACATATTTATATGTATATAATAACTATCATATGTGAACAATGTGTTAAAATATTACAAGGATGGCCGGTAAAAGATAAAAATAAGAAATCGTTGCTTGTGACCTTCGGTCGATAAAATGAAAATTTTCATTTTCATAGTCAAATCGTTTTGGAATATAACTTCGAGGTAATAAACGAGATTGGATTTCTTCGAAGCGACTATCTCGTCATTTTCGAAGTATTCTTTCTTTTTCTTCTTCTCCTTCTTCTTCTTCTTCATCTTTTTTCTTTATAACATACTTTGAATTTATTGTTATACACAACACGTTCCTTTTTTTTTTCTTTTCCAAGTACTCGGATAAATAAGAGAACATGTACTTTCTTTTGAGAATTTTTTTTTTTTTTTTTTAAGGAAAAAAATTACTTGAGTGAAAAATCGAAAATAATAAAACCATACGTAGATATTTTCTACAAATATGAAATACTCGTTCGTGATTGGTCAAAAATTGTCATCGTTAAGGCGGCTTTTAATTTTATCTTCGTATAAAATTATTACTTATTATTCACGAATTTTTTTACTCGAAGAAATATATTACATTTATTTTAATATTAATATATAGTTTATATATACACACACACGTATATATATATATATATATATATTAATATATTTTTTAATTAATATATGTATCATGAATTTTTCATAACATACGTATAACAAAAAATTGCATTTACGAAAGTAGGCTTAAAGATTCGAGCGCGGCTTCCTACATGTGTAGGTGCGTAAGCGTGTGCGTATTTAGTGAGCTTGTGAATGCGTACGCGTGAAGGTGTGTATCTACGAGTGCTTTTTCTCATCGCCTCGGTAAGCGCGTCGTTTTTAGTAGAAAACGAGGACACGATTGTTTCGCCTCGGTGCTTTTTCGGACGCAACTTGTTTCGCTTCCTGCAAAAAGGTGATTCTTTAACGTCGAACTACGAAAATCCCATAGAAAATTGTGTATAAGTGATTTACGTCCATTATGCGTTCGTACATATATACATATATACATACATACATACATACATACATACATATATACATATATATATATATACACATAGATAAGAGTAATCGGTTAAACGAGTCATCATAGTTCATGGTTATTTTTATATCTTTATTAAGACGAAACACGCAAAATAGATCGATCGGTAAAACAGAAAACCTTTCTTTTATCTTTTTCTCTCTCTTTTTATATATATATATATATATATATATATATATATATATATATATATATAAAATAATTAATTTCTTAGAAAAATTAAACAAGGAAAACTAATAAAAGAAATTAAATTCGTCAATTGGAAGATAAGTAATTACGTATGCATATATATGTATATATATATATATATATATATATATATATATATGATGCATGTATGTATATATGTATGTACGTACGTATAAACATGTACGAATCAAGATGGCGGAGCTTCTTCATGCGACACGACATATCGTGGTTTTACATTCCGTTAATAGAAAGCTACTTGTGAAACGAGATACAATTATGCGAGTTGGTTGGAATGGTAGATGAGTAGTAAAAAAAAAAAAAAAACGCACAGCACACACACGCACACACGTAGGACATACAAAAGAAAAAGAAGAAAGAAAAAAAGAAAGATAGAAGACATGTAGTAAATAAGTAGAAAGTATAAATCGTAGTGATTTCGTGTGAAATCTGGACGATAGTCTCCTTCCTAAGAGTAAGTTCCTTTTTAAATGGGTCAATTGTAGGTTAACTAATTAAATGGCTACAACCAAACCGAGGGAGAATTAAATCGTTAAGCAAGCCGAAACGTTAAGTTACGTCTATTTATTTATCCGTGCTTTAGAGAGCTCACGCATTCGTGATCATCGAGATGACAAAATCGTATGTATGTTGTGTATTTTGTGTGTGTGTGTGTGTAACTGTAAGTGTAAGTACAGTAAGTAAGTAAGTGTAAATGTAAGCGTACGTTCTACTTTAAAGGTACAACTATTACCAACCACCATCGTTGTACTGCTTTAGGTATCTGAATTATTTCGTCACTCAATTGTTCCGTTTCGACGCGATTAGTTGTGGAAAAAAAAAAAAAAAGAAAAGAAAAAGAAAAGACAAACAAGCAAAAAAGGAAGTAGCAAGAAAGTCGAACGAACAAACAACCTGTCGACAGTCGGAATTGAATTTATTCGTAAATTAATGATTATAAATATAAACGCGATGATTTTTTTCTTCGCGAAATAATAAACGCTTGTAAGTCATATTTCTATGAAATCGAATTTTTCGCGGGGCGGAAAGGGGTGATGGGGAGAGCGGGAAAAACAGCCAACGTACCACCGATATCATCCTCAAGGATTTTTCTAAACGACTCATCATCGGGAATCTTATTTCGAGGAATTTAAACGCAATACTCGTTTTTAGGATTTTCCAGGCGGACGCAGTTACAAACAGGATATATTCTTTTACATCTCATCTTATTTTATAACTTCCTTTGATATTATAGGTTATTTCGTATGTATCATATGTACATATGGCTCGTGTTACTTCTTAGGGCTTGCCCTTTTAGAAACGAGTGATAATCTATCATCTATTTGACAAATATATGACATTGTTGTCTGCATTATGAGAATATCGATATTCGATATATACTTACACACGCCCATATACATATATACATACATACATATATACATATATATATATATATAAATAAACATGATACATTTATAATGATAAGAAACTAAAAAGTAGTTTCTGAAATTTTTATGGGAAATACTTTATCTTTTTTTTTTATTTTTTTTTTATTCTTTTTTTTTTTTTTTAATTGAATATACCCATCGAGAACTGTCTTGTAAATCCATTGATGAATATAAAATGATAATAAAAATGAAAATAATAATAAGACAAAAAAAAGGGAAAAAAAAAAAGAAAAGAAAAGAAAAGAAAAAGAAATATTTTTTTTCAACTAATGCTCGTTATCTAGTAAACATCGTTATTAATTAACTTCCAACACTTGGTATTATCACGATGATGGAGACAAGAATACGCGCGTACTCGAAATAATCAAGTGCGACAGCTTTGGTTAAGCGATCGGTCGATAGATGGCGACAATCGCGCAGAATGGCGACGAACCCATCGTCGTCGTCGTCGTGTCATACGAATTCCGTTGCAAACCGAAAGAATCGACATAACGGTGTGCGTGTGTTTGTAAAGCATGCGCTCGCGCGCGTGACACTTGTTGCTAAAAAAAAAAAAAAAAAAAAAAAAGAAAAAGAAAGAAAGAAAAACAAATGGGTAAAAGGAAAAACGTTCGCGGTTTCAAGACAAGATCGTCCAATAGTTTCTATGTACCTCAGTACCGTGGTAAAATCAGACTTGGAAAAAGGTAACGCAGCACACTTATTGTTAGTCTCTCTTGCCTTCTTCCTTATGGAATCTCGACTATTCGATACCTTCTTGCTTTTCATTTACTACGTGACGGAATGTTAATGAGATTCAAGATAAGTTAAGAAATCATTTTTTTTCTTCTCTTCTTTTTTTTTCTTTTTTACAAGATTAACATTCGCTACAGAAATATGGATGAATAATAATTGTCGAATCGACGCTTTTTATATTCTCTTTTTTTTTTTCTTTCATTTAAAGAAGAATTTTTTTTCAAATTGGTATTATACGCACGCATATGTTTACAACATTTTTAAATACTTTTCTTTATATCAAATTTTATTTTTTCATTATTTAATCATCTATTATTATATATTTATTATTCTTTATTATATTTTGTATTATTTATTTTTGTATAAATTTATTTCTTAAATTAAGTATTACGGTTAATGTTGATTGGTTAATTCTCGATGTATCTTTAAAAAGATTGTTTCCTTTCTTTTTTTTTTCTTTTTTGTTTTTTATTGCTCGATACGATCGTCTACCTATTTTGGCCTACTCTTTTATGGGGGAAACAGATATTCTAGAAGACCAAAGTAGTACAATATAGTTCTTCGAAAGTAGTAGAGACTCATATAAAGAGAATGTATGTATGTCTTATGTGTTATATATATATATGTACGTACATGTAAAAGTAGGTACATAAACCTGTTTCGGAAAGTGAGTGAAAGACTTTCTTTAGATATTTATCTATTGATCGATCGATCGATCGATTGATTTCGAGACTTCATGAAAACGTGCCGTGACGTATTATTCGACATCCGCGCTTTGCTATTACGTTAAATAGAATAGTCGTCGATGGTTACGTTAAGATTCAAGTTTCGAAAGTAATTCTCTAATAATATTTGTTGCATCCGATGGAAATAGAAATGAGAACGCGTTGTCTCGAATTACGAGAACTTTAGTCATATATGCTGAGAATTCAATTGGATCACCTTTCATTTTCGGAAACTCGAAAAACTATCTTTAGCACAAAAGATTATCGTCGTCTTTCTCTATCTCTATCTATCTTTATCTATATATATATATATATATATCCATACATTATATATACAAATATATATATATGTATGTATATATATATATCTTTATAACTTGAATTATCGAGACATTGTTAAAGTGATTTGCGCGACAGTAGCGACACGTCACGGACATTTACCGTAAATATAATCGATTTGATTTTAGATATCGAAATATAGATTGAGAATGAATATAAAGATACGTATTAAGATAGAGAAAGGTAAGATGGCGTCGTGAAAGAAAGAGTGATCATTTCGTTGAAAGTTTCAAAGATGATATTCGCGAGATATTTTGAAGCAAGGGTAAAATTTCAATGGATAGGAAAGGAAGAGGAAGAAGAAGAAGAAAGATGGCAGGAGAAGAGGGAGGAAGAGGAGAAAGAGGAGAGGAAGGAAGAAAGGAAGGAAGAAAGGAGGTGCACTAAGCAAGATAGGAGGAGGCGATTTTACGCTCGAGGTACGCCTAGGCTAACTTTCTCCGCGAATGAAAAAAAACACGTCATAAGATATATACGCGTTACCTAACCTATAAAGTCTATCTTCGAAGTCGCTGACTCGTGCGTCCTCTTAGAAACCCTCTTTTCCGATCCCCCCTCCCCTGCCCGCCAGAGCTCTTCAACCCTCTAACATCGAACTCATTCCTTCTCTTTCATTTTTAAACGTATTATATCCTCGTCGCACCAGTTTTTCTTTTCTTTTATTTTTTTTACTTTTTCTGTCTCCCTTTCTTTTTCATTGGTTATACATACATATATGCATACGTGTATATTATCTACCATTCGACCTTGTTTGTGGGAAAAAAAAGTGTTCTACGTAGCAAACTTTTTTCATTTGTACACTCACACACACACACACACACACACACACACAAAAGTATAAACGTACATGCACATTCTCGATTCGAAATAATTTCTTAAAAAGAATCAACTTAATCGAACGAAAAAACTTTTGATTTTTTATAATTAGAAATATTCGAGATTTTAATGTTTTAGACTAATTTGCTTTTCTCATTTCGATAATGAAATAATTCATTAGCTTTGGCTCCTCCCCCTCCACTCTCGGCAATGGACTCTCTTCGATCGATTTCCGTTCTGCGAGACGGTACCACCAACATTTCCACGCATATACACACGTATACGTACGTAACATATATATATATGTATATATATATATATATATATATATATATATATATATATACACATGCATATAGAGACATACCATACGTCGGACCGAGGCTTGTGCTTTGCAGTTTAGCTCGTAGTACATACATATGTATATATCATGTATGTACTTACTTCGCTGGATGCGTACCGTTACATCCATCCTACTCTTACATCATTGTTCTACAGCGTTTGCCGATTAAACGGAACTTTAACCTCAAATGAAATTAGATCTTGTTAGAATTGCATTTTCGTAGTACTTGAAATATATATATATATATATATATATATATATATATGTGAAAGATATAATTCAATTTATTAACATTAAATCAATATTAATCGATATTCGACATATCGATTTCTCTCGAGCGTTATTTTAAAAATACGTCACTGGATTACGCGAAAGAGAGAAAGAAAAATGAAGAAATATGTCCGTATAAGTATAGACGACTTCCTGAAACTTTAAACACGAAAGATAATTCATGTAATTTATTAACAATGAATTAATATTAATCGATATTTGATTAAAAATAATGTTTCTCGAGCGCCATTTTGAAAATATCTTATCAAGATTATTTCGCGATATTAAAAATTCGAGATATAATACAATTGATTTATTAACAATGTAATTAATATCAATCGATATTGAATTAAATGATTTTGCTTGGGCGTCATTTTTTAAAATATATCACGATTGCTCGAAAGAAGAAAAAAAAAAAAAAAGAAAAAGTCACAATTAAGTTCTTACTTACGTGATAGGAAGAAAAAAAAAAGATCCATGTAATAGAATAGAACCGATCACAATCTAGAACGATCAAAATAGAAAAATATATAATATAAAAATAATGTTGTTCCTCTATTGCTCTCGGTTACGTTTAAAGAGGATGAACAAGAAGAAGAAGAAGAACGGAGGCCGGCCATGTCTCTAAGGAACGTTGGCCCGTGTCCGTTCTCTCCGCAGGGGCCTTGAAAGGAATGCGCGCGCGCGCGCCTCTTAAAAAGAAATCGGTGAATGCGCTTTTACACGCGTGCTTATAAATAAATGCGTCCAGTGAACCGGACGTGCTATCGTCGAAAAAATATTTGATCCTCTCCTCTTTTTTTGCATCGATACGCGTTCAAAATCTTTTCCAAAGTACGTTTTACTTTTATATAATTTTCTGTTAATCGATTACAAAGTTTAAAAAAAAAAAAAAAAAAAAAGAAGAAAAAAGAAATAGAACTACAATCGTTGGACGTTACGCGATCAAATTTAATTAATTTTTTTCTTTTTCCTTTTCTTTTTTCTTTTCTTTTTTTCTCTCCTTTTCTTTCTTTTATTTTTGTTCTCGCGTTCTCGAAACACGTCCTCCCTTTTCCCCATAATAGCCTTTCACTTTTCGATATAGTTTCTTTTTCTTTTTTTTTATTCTCTTTTTTAAAAATGTTGAATATTCTTAACGGGAGTTATCAGACGTAACAAAAGTTTTATCAATAATGTTAATAGAAATTATACATATATTTTGTATTATTAAAAAAAAAAAAAAAAAAAAATGGCATATATATATGTATATAAGAAAATGGACAAAAATCGTACATTTTTTGCTTTTAAAACAAAAAAGAAAATGTATTAATCTGGATTATCGAAAGTAACTTAAAGTATCTCATAAATATACAGATAGGTAGTTTGTTCTACTTTGTTGGTAGTTCTCTCCACTCTCTCTCCTCTCTCTCTCTCTCTCTCTCTCTCTCTCTCTCTCTCTCTCTCCCTCTCCTCTTTACGTGTATATATCTATAGTATTTTTCTTGGCACGGCTATCGAGCAAGTAGCAGCAGTAGCAGCGCAGCAGTACCAGCTTCTCTTTCGCTTATTGGACGCTTCCATTTTCAGGAGGAAAATGAAAAGGTTTCGATCGCACCTTCTACTTCATTGGATTCTTTTCTCTCTACCAACGTCTCTTACGTAGCGTAGTACATAGAAATGTAGATGCATGCATATATATATATATATATATATATATATACATACATACGTCTCTCTGTGTACTCTAGTAAAAATCCTTTTTTTTACAAACTAACTCTCGACGACAAGTCTCTGCATACACACATATAGAAAGAGAGAGAGAAAAAGAGAGAGAGAAGATAGAGAGAAAAAGAAAGAGAGAGAGAGAGAGAGAAAGAGAGAGAGAGAGAGAGGACTTGCGACGCCATATATTCGAGACGAGGACAATATGCAAGGTTATCGGAAAGCGACAGGGATACTTTGATACTTTGTTTCTCTCTTTTTTACACACATTCTCTCTGTAAGTGAGAAATGTTACATGTATGTATACATCTGTGTGTATATATATATATGTATGCGATGGTTGAGTTGATATTATTGTCGCTTGGGTTAATTTGTTTATTCAATGATTTTACAAAATTTCATCTCTCTCTTCTTTCATGAATGAATATTAGTAACATATATATATATATATATATTCGTGTATATTATTAAGTGAATCCAAATAAATCGTTTATCGACTGACTTTACAAAAGTCGAGAACGAGAGAATCTTTAAAAAAAAAAAATAAATAAAAAAAAGAACGGTTTATTGCTGACTTTGCAGTAAACAATATTATTTTATTGGGAAGTAAGCGAATCAAAAGTTATTTCCCTTGACAATAATTAACTTTACTTTCCATTTACCTACCATCTTTATATATATATATATATATATATATATATATATGTAAGTATATACGGATATAATGTGCATTGATTAGTAAGCATTAAACGCAAAGATTTGCTTGATCGATTTTGCATCGCTAATAATTTCTAATTAATTTAAGTAATTAATTTCCTGCGAAATTGATTTACATGAAATATATGACAACCCTATATATTTATTCCCGATTCTTTTGAAATTCGCAGACGGTGGCATTGAAAAAAGAGACTTTTAGGCATGTATTATGTATTAACGTGTTGTTGATCGTCGTTCAAATCGATACGAGACGTTATATATCGTTGTTTATGTGTCACATGTGTGTGTGTGTGTGTACACATGTGTGTTTGTACTGTACGTATCGTTGATTAATTTCTTTTGATATGTTTTAACAATCCTTGATTGACATTGATCGATAATACCAGCCGATCTTATCAGTCCAAAATAAAAATTCTTATCTCTATAAATCTCTTTTGTATTTGCGAAGATATATATATATATTTACTAATAATAATATATATATATATACACAATGTCTCCTTGATTATTATTTTAATTGTCCATATATACATATGTATACATACGCGCAACTTCTTTTTTTTATTATTATTAAACAATAATAATAATAATAATAATAATAATAATAATAATAATAATAATAATAATAATAATAATAATAATAATAATAAAAGAGAAGAAACCATAGATAATTGTCAGTAAGATTACAGATCAATTTTAAATAATGGCGCCCAAAGTTCATCTCCTAATAATCATCAATTATCCTCGAATTTAATTGGTTCCCGTTTACAAACGCAATTTCTGATTGGTCGAACAGAGATACGTAAGGCATCGTTACGAATATCATACATACATAAGTATCTATGATACGTTATACCTTATGTTACGTTACGTTACGTTACGTTACGTTACGTTACGTTACGTTACGTTACGTTACCTTAACGTTACGTTTAGGTTACGGTTAGGTTAACACTGTCGTGATACCGATTCCGTGGACAGATCGTTTTTGTTTCATGCAAACATAACGTGATGAGTTATCAAAAGCTTGTCACATTAAGGTACTTAAACGATGGCGCACGCGTCACGAGTAATCTTTCCTAGTGTTTTCGATGTGTGTGTATGTGTGTGAATATATGTATGTATGTATATATGATGAGTGCCACACATGTGTCATGTCACATCTATATATATATATATATCCATGTGCTCTATATGTGTTTCTCTCTATATATGCAACACAGCACTACGTCGAATAGCGAAATGGTGGGGGAGAGTAAAGACGTAAGGATAGAGAGAGAGAGAGAGAGAGAGAGAGAGAGAGAGAGAGAGAGGCGCTGAGTGTAGAGGAGAGGCGAGGCGAGTGAAGAGTACGACGATGCCGACGCAAATATTGTCGAGCGTCGAGTGACGTCACGAAGAGGGAGAACAGCAGCGCGTACTACGTTCGCGTTTGGCACATGCGTGCACGCTCCTACGCTGCCTTCTGTCCTCATCCCCTCTCCTCGTCATTCTCCTATCCCCCCTACCTTATTTCTTACTCCCTACTCTCTACTCCTTTCTTTCACCTTCCTCACACGACAGGTACGTACGTACGTACGTACGTAGTGTTATGTATATATATATATATATATATATACATACGTGCGGTAACGTGACGACACTACTTACATGTCCTAAAGAATTATCCGGATGCACGCGTGCTCTTTCTATTCAAGCAATTCATACTCATATATATATATATATGTAATACGTATTATATGCGTATGTAAGCAAGCGTATCCCCTTTACGTTATTAATTAATTAATTAATTAATCAATTAATTATTTAATTAATTAATTGATCGATTAATTATCTTACTGATCATTCTTCTTTCTTTTCCTTCAATTTTCGTTTTTTTTTTCTTCCGACGTTATTATCAACGTCGTCATTTTTTTGCTTGTTATCGTTATTTATGTATTTATTTATTTATTTTTCTTTCTTTTTCTTTTATATCCCGTTCGTTTGTAATTTTTTTTCAAGAATTTGTTGTGCTAATCGCGTTGATGATCATTCCGTAAATTTTTCTATGCATGTTCCTATGTATATATATATATGTGTGTGTGTATGTATGATATATACTGTGGATCATTTACATGTCTCTCTCTACTACTTATGTACTTTCGATGATGCTTCTCTAGTTTCGATAAGATGCATGATGTATATATATATATATATATGTAAGTAAAGGTATGTAAGTATTAGTAGGAAAATCATGTTCTCTCGGAAGTGCGATAATACCAATATCAATGTATATAGTAGAATCGTGATGGTAGGAGAAGGAAAGAGAAATAGATTCGTATATGTAGGACGCGGTACCGTTTCGCATTACTGGTGTTACGACGCGACTTTTTCGTTTTTGCTTTTTTTTTTTTTTTTTTTTTCTTATGTTTTTTTCTCTTTTATGAATTTTTTAAAATATAATTTTAATTTGCACTTATTTACTTCTCCCCTAAGAGATATATAAATCGCGCCCACGATTTAAGACATTCTTGTATTGATTTTATCATTTTTTTTTAATTCAATCAAATTTGTATATATATATATATATATTTATTTAATTTCAATTCGCATTTAGTTTTTCTTTTGCGTTTCTTATTCTCCTTCTTTTTTTTTTTTATTTTCTTCTTTTTTTATTTTATTTTTTTTTTATTTTTGGCAAGTGAAAGATACGACTCAAAAAAAATCTCTTTTTTTTCTTGTCGCACGTTTGTAATTTTGTTCAATTTTTCTTTTTTTCCTTTTTCTTTTTTTCTATTTTTTTTTGTCTGATACCATACATGCATATATATATATATCATTTTAATTTTCATGAAACGTCCAATTTTCAGGATCAAACCAAGTTCGTTATTATTATAATAATAGGTGGATGTTTATTCGAATGTTATTACGAAAGTAATGGGTGAAAAAGAGATGGGGTGGCGGGAGGAGGGAGGGGAAAGAGAGAAGAAAAAAAGAAAAAAAGAAAAAAAAAGAGGGACGTCGAGAAATTGACAAGGGAAGGGGGAAAAAAGAAGTGCCCATGGTCGGATTGTACTTTATTACCGCGATTTATGTAGTAGAGAGAGAAAGAGAGAGAGAGAGAGAGAGAGAGAGAGAGAGAGAGAGAGAGAGAGAGAGAGAGAGAGAGAGAGAGAGAGAGAGAGAGAGAGAGAGAGAGAGCTTATGCGCGCGATGACGACCGTCGAGGTTGTACGGAGCCACCGTTAAATAGGCCGTGACCATTCGAACGACTTTCTCCCGCAGCCGCAATGAGCGGACACTTTGGGGGGAAAAAAAAGAAATGAAATAAAAAAAAAAAAAAAAAAATAAAAATGAAAATGAAAAAACAAAAAAGAAAAACGGAGAAAATAGCTCTCGTATTTAGAACAGACTAAGATAACGATGTGTAAATGTGTATATATATATATATGTGTGTGTGTGTGTGTGTGTGTGTGTGTGTGTGTGTGTTCTCTCGTGTCTCTTTACGAGAGAGAGAATCGTGCTGTTGTTTGTTCGATTCGATTAAGTCAAATTCCTCAATAATAATAATAATAATAATAATAATAATAATAATAATAATAATAATAATAATAATAATAATAATAATAATAATACTAATAATAATACTAATAATAATAATAATATTTTATTTGTATTGTTATTATTATTATTGTTGTTGTTATTATTACATACACATATATATAATATATGCAAAATGCATAATCGTGTGTTATTTAGCGATTATATTCGAGTTCGAATTTGTTCATACAAAGAAAATAAATTAATTAATTTAAAAAAAGAAAAAAGAAAAAAAAAGAACAGATAACATAAATAAATTAATAAATAAATGTATAAAAAGAATTGTAGGATCATTTCTAAAATGAAGAAAATTTGTTTCGAATTACGAAGGAGAGAAGCTTTGAAAATTTCAACTTGGTAAAATTACTATCTTCTCTGTCTGTCGTCGTCCTAGTCGTTTTGTCATTGTCGTCGTAGTCGGAAATTAACGTGCGCATTATTTTCCCATAATTTTCCATGCAAGTAAGTCTCTTGGTTACGTTTAATTAGCTTGCTAGTAGGGGCTCCACTTTCCTGTTAAATTGCATCAAGAAGTTCGGTACAATGTGCCTCCGACGTTTCGCGAACAAGAAGCGTCGAAACGAATGCGAGTTGCGCTAACTTCAACAGAAAGAGAAAGAGAGAGAAAGAGAGAGAAAGAGAGAGAGAGAGAGAGAGAGAGAGAGAGAGAGAGAGAGAGAAAGGTGAGTTGCTTTGGTTCGTTACCATACAATTACATTAACAAAATAATACATTTTACACCTTTTTTTTTTTGTTCTCTTCTTTTCTTTCTGTCTTTATTTATTTAAACAACGTCTAAGTCGATAATCTCGAAGATTTCGATATGACAATCGAATTAATTCTCGTAGGCGATAATCAAGGAGTAATGACTTAACCTCAAAAACAAATCGTGTAACGGCGCAATAGATTCTATCACGAGATCGAGACGAGAAAGTATTATAAAGCTTTAAATATTAATTTTCGTTATATCCATACCGATCTTTATTAGTTCGTATTCGCGGGTACGACTTATTTCATTCGTGGTTTATCTGAATTTTCCAAGGAGAAAAGAAAAGAAAAAAAAAAAAGAAAAAAAAAAGAAGAGAACGAAGTTCGATGTACAAGCAGAAACAATATTCGTAATAATATAAAGAGCGAACGTGATTATCGAATTACGGAATAAATTACGATCACAAGTTCGGAGCGTGACAAAAAGAAAAAGAAGGAAAGAAAAAATATCAGCTGATTCGAGTCGATCATTTTCATGATGTTTTAAAATACATATTGACATCGGATCAATAATCACATGATAATTATAAAAGCTAACGAACATACACAGATATATTTGATTAAACAGGAGAGAAAGAGAGAGAGAGAGAGAAAGATAAAAAAAAGGAAAAAATAAAAAAAGGAAGAAAAAAAAAAAAAAAAAAAAAAAAAAAAAAAAAAAAAAAAAAAGATTGTTCAACGAAAGATTAGAATTACAAAATTTCGCTGAGTGCGCGGCGCGGATCGTTCTCTCCGTCGCCACCATTCGCGCCAAATGATATTCTATTCTTGCGCGAGCTTCTTGCAGATACGACGACGAAGACGACGACTACGACGTACGATGTGAGATTGAGATACGAGAGTACGGGGCGCCGACGACGCAACAACAACGACGTTGACAACGAAGAAGACGACGAAGACGACCGATGACAACGACAACGTTTACTATTACACAGAATAAAAAGAGAGAGAGAGAGACAGAGAGAACAAGAAAAAAAAAAAAAAAAAAAAAGAGGAACGGTCGATCGATAGATTGAATTGATCTTTTCTTTGGCTTGCATTTGCTTCGGGGATCATCGTCGACGGGGTACAAACGCGACGATAAGCGCTATCAATCGGAAGCAATGAACGTATATGCTTGTGTATGCGTATATATGTGTGGTGTGTGTATGTATATACATAAAAACCATATAAGCATTCATATATGTATATATATATATATACGTATGCTGTATAATATATAATTCGTGAAGTTGCTGCCTGTGGTCGTCGAGAGAAGTCGCATCTCTCGCTATCTCTCTCTCTCTCTCTCTCTCTCTCTCTCTCTCTCTCTCTCTCTCTCTCTCTCTCTCTCTCTCTCTCTCTCTCTCTCTCTCTCTCTCTCTCTCTCTCTCTCTCTCTCTCTCTCTCTCTCTCTCTCTGTCTCTCTTGTGTTCTAGCGGTCACGAGGTCACGACGATTCCCGATCGCAGAGTCCGAACTTTACCGAACAAAGGAACTGCAACTCCGGATGGTTATCTACGTAAATCGAGTCGGTGGTTACGCCGTCGTTAAGCGATAACGGTTAACACTTATTTTTTTTTTCTTCTTTTTTTTTTTTTTTTCCTTTACACTGTTGTGTATGAACTCTTCTCCCGATCGATTCGTAGAAATAATATTATCCCATCCTCTTCACTTCTTTCTTCTTCTTTTGTCCTATCAATTCTTCTCTCTCTCTCTCTCTCTCTCTCTTTTGAGCGCACGAACAATAAAAAAAAAAAAAAAAAAATTCGACATGTTCGAAAACGAATTGGAGAAGAAAAATTGTGTTATTTGTTTTTTGTTTCTTTTTCTTTTTTTTTTTAATCTGGTATTTTACTATATGTATGTATATATGTATGTATGTACATGTATATATATTCGTGAAATTAGTAGCGTAACGGAAAGAGTTCAATAACACCAAGAAGACAGGAGAGGCTCGCGTGAAAGGAACGTCGCCCTTCACTTTCTCCGAATCGCCGATTTCGCATACTACTGCTACTATTACTATTACTATACTCTTAATATTACCTACCACTTATCCTTTTTTTTTTTTCTTTTTCCCCGTCAGAATTAAGATTTAATCATCTAACGTAAAACTTTATCTTTTCTAAATTTCTATCATTATCTATGATTTAAATGTTAATCCAATCAAACATTAACTCTTATCTATATAAGAAATATTAAGATTATTATCGATAAGTGATATAAGAGAGAAGTTTTCTATTTAGGAATGAAATGTTGTTAATTTCTATGGTAATTTTATCGTTACAAATGTTTCCAACATATATATGTTCGTGTTTATTTATCGGTTATTTATCGAAACGTGTTGAATAAGAATCAATCCTAAGAAAACCTGAAATCCATAAATAAATAAATAAATAAATATATATATATATATATACATCTACACATACACATATACGTACACATATACGTACGTATTAACCTCAATTTGGAAATAAGATTGTAGAATCTATTTATTTTTTACATATCTAAAGTAGGTTTAATAAGACGCACAATCCAGATGTAAATGATTTCTTTGACAACTCTCACTCGAATTTTATCTCTACAAGGAAAAGAGTTAAAAAAGAGAGGGAAAGAAAGAAAGAAAGAAAGAAAGAAAGAAAGGATGGAAAGAAGGATAAAAGAAACGAAGAAAAAGAACATCGAACGACGATCATCCGCTTACTTTGTTGGGCAAAGGCTGCCGCGTTTGCCATAAAGCTACATCAATACACGGCAATCACGCTAAGAGCAGATGTTATGCCCCCGCCAGGCCAACGGCGTCTCGTCGATGGCGAGCCGAAGAAGAGAGTGGTGTAAGAGAGAGAGAGAGAGAGAGAGAGAGAGGCGAGAAGGTAGTGGGGGAAACGATCGGCTCGCATCGCCGATACTCGGCAGCCGAAGTGCTTAGCCGCTGTCGGTCGTCTGACGATACTACGCGCCAACAGCAGCAACAGCAGCAGCAATAGCAGCAACAGCGGCAGGCAGGCAGACAGGAGGCGCACTACTACACAAAGTTTCATGGCACGCGTGCGCGTTTCTCTGTGTGCGTATTCACCGCCACCGCACCGCCACTACCGCCTCCATCACCACCACTACCGCCTCCATCACCACCACTACCGCCGCCGCCGCCACGCGAGATAGTTCGTTAGTATAGTCGCGGATTGGCTGGAAAGAGGAGTGAGAGAGAGAGGGGGTTTAGAGGGGGCAAGTGGCATGAGTAGAATGCGATGACGACGATGCGATAGACCGACAGGACGACGAGAACGTTAAAGAGAGAGAGAGAGAGAGAGAGAGGGGGGACAGACAGACAGGCAGGCAGACAGACAAACAGACAGACAGAGAGAGAGAGAGAGAGAGAGGAGAGATGACAAGGAGGTCGGAAGGAGGGAAGTGAGGTTTGACTCGACGTCGACGTCGACGTCGCGAGAGAACGCGAGTCCGGGACGTGCCTGTGGCGTCGACGGTGTAGCTAGACGACGCCTGACGTCACACCTTCTCCTCCACTACCAGCTT
>NC_140819.1:5945000-5962500 GCF_050613455.1 Vespa mandarinia
TATACGTGTCAAATTACTATTTATGTGTAACAAATTATGTATTACAAATTAATATAATACATTTTTATTATAATATATATATATATATATATGTAAAGTTTTGTTTATTATGTTGTAAATTTATAAAAAAATATATTTACGAATTATTATGTTCGTAGAGATAATTTATACTTGGAACGTAAACAAGTATTAAATGGTATTTCTTGTTACATATATATATATATATATATATATATATATATATATATATATATATATCAATGAAGATAAGATAAAGTATAAGAAGTTAGATGTTTATTTGTCGCGATTATTGTCGTAAAAGTTTTATCCGTCGAGTTCTCGCGACGAATGAATTTTTTTTGTCGGCGCGCCTAACGCGTTAGCGTTTTAAAATACCCGCTAAAAATATACCTCCTTCGTGCGACTTCGTTACAGATTCTCCTTATCTTTTTTTTTATTTTTTTTTGTTTTTTTTTTTCTATCTTACGCATGCATGCGCGTTTATATCTTACGCTCTTATTACTACTACTATTACGATCGCTATTATTACTACTACTATCTCTTTTATTCTGCTGCTATCTCTTTTTCATTTGGAATATAAAAAAGAAAAAAAAAGTCAACTAAAAAGACAGAAAGGGGGGGGGGAGAGGAATCGTTTCTATCAGGCTTATCTAATGGAAATGTGCCAATCGATCCATTTCTTAATGTTTGAAATTGTCAAGAACGATACTCTTTAAATCATATCAAAATCGTATTCTTTTTAAATATATATATATATATATATATATATATATATATATATGTATATATATTTTTTAATTTTCGAACACTCGTATCGTTCGTTAACTTGCATATTATACCATTTCTTTCTTTTCTTTTTTTTTTTTTTTTACTATTCGTATTCTTATTCTTAGGTTTCATTTTATCGTTGAATGATTAATTGATACTTTTATCTAAGAAGTTTCGTGCTCTCTTTATTCTTTTATTTTTCTTTCTTTCTTTCTTTCTTTCTTTTTTTTTCTATAGTATAAGTCATATGATTAGTAGTTTAATATACTATAATTATATTACTTATAATACTTACGTACGTATAAGTAATAATAGCTAACTATAAATATAGTATAGTATTCTTAGAGAATTATACAACCAGTTATATTGGCACAAATTATACAGCTTTTTTTATTTTTTGCTCCCCAGTAATAGAGAAAGGGAAAAAAAAAATAAATAAAAAAGTACGACTATTAACGATGGAATTCGTCTACTTAAAAAATATGGGTCAAATTGAAAATCTAAAATATACGAGTCAATTCGATTCTATAAATATGACTATTTTTTTTTTCCATCGATGATCGTAAAACAAATCAATATTAAAGTCGTTTAAACTCGGTTCTAGAAGTTTAAATTTATTATTCTTCATGAAATGACCAAAAAAAGAAAAAAGAAAAAAAAGAAAAAAAAAGGGAAAATTTAACCAATGACTAATCGTGTTTTGATACATACTTTTTATTCTTTCGGATATATATATTAAATAATTTCATACGATTATTTAATCTAATGATAGTGTAATAATTAATAGATATTAAAAGCTATTAAGATCGATAAAAAAAAAAAAAAAAAAAAAAAAAAAAAAAAAAAAAACATTAACATTTATTTTCTTTCTAAAACGATGAAATTGTGCTAATTGACAAAAGTCATATTTTCTCTTTCTTCTTCTTCTCTTTTTATTTTTACTTTTATTTTTATTTTATTTTTTTTTTAAGATATATGAATATTTTCTTTTTCCCCCTTAAATACCTTTCTTGCGAATAAAATGAAAAGGCGAATATATATATAATATAATATAATACATATCACGGAAGTATGAAAGAATCGCACGATTCTCTTCTACGATCGCGTCATGTCAATTGTCGCTAATTGGATTATTTTTCACGCGACCCTGGGAAGGTTCCGTGTGTATACATACCTACCTACATAAATACATACATACATACATACATACATACATATGTACATAGGTATGTACGTACGTACGTATATAGTGACGACGACGACGATGGAGAAAGGAAAGAAAGGGAGAAAAAGAGCAACGGAAGGGCATCGGAATGAAGAGGGAACACGGAATGCCACGACCTTTCGATTTCGAAGCAAGAGAAGAAGAAGAAGAGGGGTCGTGGATTTTGGCGAGAACACGGATGCCTAGTGTGTAGCTATTATAATGGTTGCTTTCGTCCCTATCACAGAATGAACTTGGGAAGGTGGTAGTGGTAGTATACTACTAGTTGGGTGAGTTCTACGAATATATATCGGATTTCGAGCGGAACATAAGCTTGATGAGAACATTTTTATCAGCCTTTCTCATCCCCACTTCTTTCTCTCTCTCTCTCTTTTTCTTTTTTTTTTTTATCTTGACTTTTGTGGCATGTATGGTATGTGTTTGTTGATATATATATATATATATATATATATATATATATATATATTAGTAAAAATATATTTAGTTTTTTGTTAATTATTTTACTAAAAGTAAATTTATTATATATATATAATTGTTAATTAATAAATTTTTAATAATTTAAATAATTTATTAAATACGTCAATTATATTTTATTAAATTTATTGATTATATTTAATTAGTAATCGAATCTCTTAAGATATCGAAGTACTACATACATAAACTTGTATATATATATATATAACAAATTATTTCTTTATACTGTATTTCAATATTATAGTATATATATATATATATATTTGATGTACACGTAAATAGATATCCTAAGGTTTGCTTGTTAATACTTTTGGAATAAATAATAATAAAAAAAAAAAAAAAAAATAAAAAAAAGAATCTATGCCTTTGAAAAATAAAGGTTTGGTATGGTAATAATCGACATCTTGAAGTTAAGAATGAAAGAAAGAGAAAAAGAAAGGAACTAAAATATTCTGATGATGATCGTGTAAAGCTGTAAGCTGATATGCCAAAGAGAGATAGAGATAGAGATAGAGAGAGAGAGAGAGAGAGAGAGAGAAGATAACGATAAATATTCAACGGATAAAACCGGAGTCGATAGTCGATCGGTTTTCTTTGCTATAGGTAACATTTGGGTCATTTTTATGGCGGAAAATTTGAATTCCAAAAATTATTTTCATCCTTTTTTCACATTCTCGGCTTCGATAGAAATAAGGGGAAAAGGGGGGAAAAAAAAGATGAAAACAAAAGAAAAACAAAACAAAACAAAACAAGTGAGAAAAGAGAAAAAAGAAAAGAAAAATATCTCTATCCGTATATTAAAAATCCAAACATATTTTCTAATAATAATCTTATATCATTATACACAATCGGATTTGGATCGTCGAATTAATTTTCTTTAGCTTTTAATTATGTCTTTGGGATTCGTTCGTGAGGAATTTGAATTTTTTTTTTTTTTTACATGCTTTCTCGTCTTCTTACGACGTTCTCAACTTAAATGATAAAACAAAAAAAAAAAACAAAAAAAATAACAAAAAAAAAAAAACAAAAAAAAAAAAACAAAAAAAAACAGAAAGAAAAAAAAATCTCAAAATCAAAATCCTCGTCCTGCGTGCGTAATATAACAAAAATAAAAGAAAAAAAGAAATAAAAATAAAAAAAAAAAAATAAAAAAAAATAAAAAAACAAAAAAAAACCCCAGCGTAATTTCTAATAATAATCTTATTATCACGGTCGGTCAATTTAAACTTGGATTCTGAATTCCACTTGGAAATTCTCGAAACGTTGTACGGCGAGGACGGGTGGGGAGGGAAGGGAAGGAGGAGGAGGAGGAGGAGGAGAAGGGACGGTAAAAGCTTGATCCTCCTCAGCTACGATGCCGTTTAGCTACGTTGATATTGGCCCTGCTCCAAACTCGTAACAATCACCTTGACGACAAGACTTTCTAAAACTTCTGACAGACTGCGATTAATTTGCATCTCGACGATTCGAATATCACAATTATATGTCCCCATCTATCCGGATATATATATATATATATGTACATATATATATATACATGTATATATATATATATATATATATATATATATATATATATATACATATACATATATATATGTATGTATGTCTCTCTCTCTCTTTCTCGTTATTCGATAAAATGACACATATAATATAAAATAGATCTATTCTACATTGGTTAACGAGAATGAAAATGTTTCTTTTTGAAATTGCACCGTCATTGCCATTAGATCTCTATACGTATAATGACTCATAAAAATGATTACATACTCATGTATCTCGAAAGACGATAATATGTATGTACGTACGTATGTACGTTTGTACGTACGTACGTATGTATGTATAATAATGTATGTGTGTGTATTTGGGTAATATCTATTAGAAATTATGAATAAAAAGAAAAAGAAACAAGGGGAAAAAAGAAAAAAGAATTTGAAGAAATAATATTAATGATCTATTAAGATTTTCAATTCATCTATTATTCATTGATAAAATATATCAAGGAATAATGATTTTTGTTAGTTATTCTTTTTTTTTTTTTTTTTTTACAAATACGTATCTATGTATACACGCTTACATGTGTGTATGTAATGCATACGCATATGTACACGCATATGTACTACAATGTACGCATAAAATATCCATACATATACACATGCGATATATATATATATATAAATCTATAGATACGTTGTTTTTCTTGCTGAACTTGCGCTTAGCATTAGGTAATCTCTACGATCAAATATCCATTAGCCGTGTACACTCATTATCGATTATACCATACTCAACATCGTATCTAGTGTCTGTCTACTACCCGCACATCGTTCGTGTTCCTCAGCGCGAAAGGGAAACGTATGTGTATGTGAATGTGTATGTGAATATATATATATATATATAATACTTGAAAGTTCTTCGTCGTTTGTAGCGTCTTCTAAGACAAATCTTCGATCATCTTCTAAGAATAATATTTTGCTCTTTTATTTATATATTTATTTTATTTATTTACTTATTTTTTTCTTTTTATATATATATATATATATATATATATATATATCAATCGAATACACGATTAAAACTTATTAAAATGCTTTTGTGAGAAATTAGTAAGAAAAAGAAGTAAGAAGCTTATTGTACGATCATCAGAGAAAGACAGAGAGTGAAAGAGAGAGAGAGAGAGAGAGAGAGAGAGAGAGAGAGAGAGAGAGAGAGAGAGAGAGAGAGAGAGAGAGAGAGAGAGAGAGAGAGAGAGAGTACCGTTATCTCTTTACAACCAATCACTCGCTCACTCACTCATTCACTCACTGACACACACACGTACATGCATACATTTTTTCTCTTTCTTTTTCTAACACACAGAGACGCATTGCTAAACTCTTTCAAATATTAATCGTTTCATCGTAATACCAGTATAACTTTCAGATCCGTTTTGGCGTCTCTCCAAACTAACTCGAATATTAATTCACGTATATCTGCCACCGTCGCTATTGCTACTGCCGCTGCTGCTGCTGCTGCCACTGCAGCTACTGCTATTAGAAAGAGAAAGAGGGAGAGAGAGAGAGAGAGAGAGAGAGAGAGAGAGAGAGAGAGAGAGAGAGAGAAAGGCAGAGAAAATTCTGCCTCCTTCTTTTTTCCTTTTTTTTTTTCATTTTTCCCCTTTTAAATTATTAATTTTTTACTCGGAGATCATCGGACGAAAACTATTTGCTACGAATAGAAAATAAACTCTCTTATAATAGTTTCTCTCTCATTCTATCTATATAAAATACGTCTATCTCTATCTATCCTTTATCAATCGTGTATTATACACACAGGGGACACATGTACGTACGTATGTGTGAATTCTATAAAGAGAAAGAAGAAAATGGAATCTCGTGAGAATGATTGGGGAGCCAATGGCTTGCCCTCCTCCCTCCCCTCTCTCTTTCCTTTTTTTTTTCTTTTTTTTTTTTTTTTTTTTTTGGATTTGACGAAGATCGAGACGATCACGAAAAACGGAAGTAAGAGGCGGTGGTGGTGGAGATAGAGATTGGGAGGTGGAGGTAAAGAGACGGGGAGGTGAAGGTAGAGAGATGGGGAGGTGGAAGTAGTGGTAGAGGTATCTCTTTGGTAAGAGAAGAAAAGGGATGGTAGTATGTGCCTGCCGTGTGCTTGTTGTAGCTTGAAGACTACTTCGTGCGGCCCACTTTCTTTACTTTCACGCGGCCGCCGTTCTTCTTTCATCGCCGTGCTCGCCTGACTTCGTAACTCGACGACGAGGAGAAGGTGGAGAAAGAGGAGAAGGAGGAGGAGGCGGAGGAGGAGGAGGACAAGAACCGCGAAAGATTATAGCGTTCTCTTCTGCACACATACATATACACTGATAGAGACAGACACATGAGCGTGCATGCAACCTCGGATAATTTCTAACGGGTTTTCCTTTCTTCTTCTTCTTCTTCTTCTTCTTCTTCTTTTCCGGGCTCTCCCCCTCTTTCTTTCTCTCTCTCTTTTTTTTTTTTTTATTTATTTTTATTTTTGTTCTCTATTTTTCCTTTTATTTTTCGCAACATCGATGTAGCGGAAGATGCTAAGAGATCAAAGGAAAGAAAAGGGAAAGAAAAAAGATTTAGAAATTGTGTTTCCGCCTATTGTTGTTTATTATTATTATTATTATTATTATTATTATTATTATTATTATTATTATTTTCTCTCTGTCTCTGTCTCTCTCTCTCTCTTTCTTTTTCTCTCTTAATATATTACTAATATCGTTTATAATTCTATCAAATTGGAACATGAAACGTGAGAAATCTCATCTGATAATATATAATATATAATATATAATATATTAGAATTAAATGACTAATATTTAATTAGTCATTTATTCATTTATTTATTTATTTATTTATTTGTTTATATTTTTTCTTTGCGTCCACGCAATTATATTATGTTCGTAATTGATCTATGAATTCTTCTCACTTTCTTCCATCTCATCTCAATCCCCACCTCACCTTACTTACAATCGACCATTTTCTCGATCTTTCATTTATCAAGTTGTATATATAACTTCAATTCGTTGATCTTAGAAACGTTCGCATTGTTTACAAATTCGAAAGTCCCTTTTGCGATAAGTAATTAATTATCGGGGATATGTTATTTTCTTCTGAACGACGAAGGAACGTCTAATTTTACTTTGTAAATGATTTATCGTCGTTGAAATCACGTAAGCGAAGAAAAAATGTATAGTAACGCGCGTTAAATAAAACTTTTCTTCATTTCGAAAGGATTTCACTTTACAATAAAGACGTATAAACATGTCTTATCTCACGATCTTTTTCTTTTTCTTTTCTTCTTTTCTTTTTTTTTTTTTTTTTCATTTTTTTATTTTGTTTCGTTTTTGTTCTTGTTTTTTTTTTTTTTTATTCGACCACACACTCCGATGGGAAATTTATATTGTATTACATGGTTTTTCTTTTTTTTTTTTATTTTTTAAATATACGCGCTCATAATTATGAAAGTGGTCCAAGTAAAGAAAAAAAAAAAAAAAAAAAAAAAAAAGAAAGAAAGAAAGAAAAAAAAAGTTTATCAGTTATTTCACATCACATTTATTTTAGACTAAATTAATTTAATGTAATTTTTACGATACATTGTCAAAAAAAAAAAAAAAAAAAATGCAACTTTTAGATAGTACCTGTTATTTCAACATTATACGGAATTCATTTAGTATTATTTATTTATTCTTGAAATATCATGAAAAAAGAAATATATGACTTATAAAAACTTTCATAATTATGAGCACATACGTTCGGAATAATTTCGTAGGAAAATATTTGTTATTTCGAAAAAATAAAAAGCGGAGAGATAAGCGTGTATCGAATGAGAAAAAGAGATTGAAACTATATTATGGATCGTCGACGGGGGATTGTTATTTTTCTATCGAGTACAAAAGACGACGATATAATTGAAATTTTATAGTACTTAAAATGCGATAAGTCCTTTTATCCTTTTCTAATCTGTTGACTCTACAATAAATTGACTGATCTTGTTTGTCTTTTTTTTTCTTTTTGTTTTGTTATTTTTTTTTTCTTTGTGTATACACATCTCGATCTTATCGAAAAAAAAAAAAAAAAAAAAAAACAGAAAAGAAAAATAGAAAGATCACAAATGGGAAAGTTAAAAAGTTTGACCCACTCATCCTTTGATGAGTCATTTTTATTCCAGCCGATACTCTTTACGATTTATTTATCATCGGTTATTTCCCTTCGTTTTTCCTTCTCCCGCTCCCTCCCGCCCCCGTAATCGAAAAGATATAAATAGAAATATGAATATTTCCATAAAGAAAAAGAAAAAAGAAAAAAAAAAATAAATAAATAAATAAAAAAACAATGTTTTTTTTTTTTTTAAATGATCGCTATCATCGCCATTTTGAATACGCCGATTTTTTTATTCGCGCCAATTTTTTTGTTTCTCCCTTTGTTTTTTTTTTTTTTCTTTTTCAAATCCCTTTTTAATTCTTATAATCGATAGATATTTAAATGAACACAAATTGCGTTAAACAAGAAAATAAATAAATAAATAAATAAATAAATAAATAAACATTTTCTGATATTTGCATTAGAGATATTCGTTGAAAATAAAATCGGTTTGGAGGAGGGTGTGGGGGGGGGGAGTGGGAGGAGAGTGAAATCCTTTAGTACGAAAGGTCAAAGGAGAGTTTTTGAAATTTTTGACATATGCAGTTAATGTTCTCGTTTGAAGGAAGCTTTCGTGCGTTAGGTTTAACGAAGGGAACGGTCACGACGGCCCAAACTTCCCTTTCAACTTCGATATCGAATTCGTGAGAAGTTCAAGAACTGTCGTTATACGAACACGCTCTAATACCAAAGCTAATACTTATGTACAACGTTCTCCACGTTCTACGACAGTAAAATCAGTGTACATAGATTTATCCACGGAAAATTACAGAGAAATCTTTCAATTCAGAATCTTTCAATTACAGAATGCTTTCAATTTTCTCTCTCTCTCTCTCTCTCTCGTTATAGTTAAATTACCAATGGCTTTCTAAAAACATCTTAATTAATTAACCGTCATATACATGCGTGTATGTATATATATATATATAAAAAATAAGAAAAATTATTTTTATCAATTTAATTCAATTTAATATTAATGAAAAATTGAATTAAGTAAAAAAAAAAAAAATGGAAAAAAAGGTAGTTGAATAAATTCTATAGCCAAAATTTAAAGTAGGTGTCGTCGATCGTTTTTAAACGATTGAGAAAAAAAATTTTTTTTTCCCTCTCGATAGCTCTCTCTCTCTCTCTCTCTCTCTCTCTCTCTCTCTCTCTCTCTCTCTCTCTCTCTCTCTCTCTCTCTCTCTCTCTCTCTGTATAATCAAAGAACATAATAAACAGATTAATCAACTGATCCAACGGCAATGAGTTGCCGAAGGTTAAGTTACTTAAACAAATTTTGCGAAATCGAACGCAAAGAAGGAGAAGACGAAGAAGAAGAAGAAGAAGAAGACGAAGAAGAAGAAGAAGAAGAAGAAGGAGAGATAAGGAGAACTATATGCGTTTCTAGAGATAACAAAGATGACGTCAGAAAGAACGAAAGAGGGGGAAGATGAGAAGGAGGAAGAAGAGGAGAAGGTAGAAGTGGAGGAGATGGAGGAATCGGAGCATTCTTTCTCCCTCCCTCTCTCCCTCCCTCTCACTCTCTCTCTCTCTCTCTCTTTCTTTCTTTCTCTCTTTTTCTCTCTCTCTCTCTCTCCCTCTCTATCTCTTTCTCTTTCAAGGAACACGAAAAACGAACGTGGAACATATCGTAAGCGTCATCTTGCTTATGTTCGATAAAAATAAATTTCACACTTCGGACTCCCTAAATTTTACTATAAATACATATGCATACACACCGGCACATATATGTACGATTGGTATGATAAAGATATAAATATAAATATATATATATATATATATATGTAAGTGGGAGATTTTGCGTACTCACGAATTTATTATCGCGTTAAGTTCGACAAAGAAGCAACCAAGGACGTATAAAGATCAAAGTTAAGTGAGAGAGAATGCGTAAATTAGAAGACAGAGACAGAAAGAGACAGATGAATAGAGAAAGAGAGAGGCAGAGAGGGAGAGAAAGAAAGAGAGAGACAGAGAGGGAGAGAGAGGGAAAGAGAAACACATAGAAAAAGAACAAGAGTATATGGATTTACAAAGATCGCACGTTTCAGAGAGGAGGATGAGGATGAAGAGGAGGAGAAGGAGAGGAGGGCCGATGCATAAAGCGTACAAAATCGATAGCACCGGAGCAATCCGCTTAATGGCATTCCCTAAGCAGACGCTAGACGTGATAAATCGAATAGCGTCGAGTGATTTAGAGATATCTTCTTGTAAATACCAAATCAATGTATTAGTTAGGCTTGTATACGTATGTACATAATAAACGCGTAATAAACATTATACGTTGTGAATGGAATCGTTGAATGAATTTTTAGAGAAACAAAAAAGACGAAGTAAAAGAGAGAGAGAGAGAGAGAGAGAGAGAGAGAGAGAGAGAGAGAGAGAAAAGAAAAAAAAAGGAAGAAATAAAAGAAGTTGGAACAACGAATCGAACTGATAGAACGAACGAACGAAAGAAAGAAAGAAAATATATTTCAAGTATCTAAGTACTCTTCAAATTGACTTTTATATTCGAAGCGATTATTCGGAATCCGATCGACGTCGTTCGTTTCCGCGATATGCTCATCGATTCTTGGTAGAGTTTGTGTTTCCAAGATAACATGCTTACGTGCCACGCGATCATAGTTATATATCTATATATACATATGTATCAGTTAGTTGGACGGAATTCCCTGTTACCTGCGTCAACGTAAGAAGAACAAGAAGAAGTAGAAGAAGAAGATATCATATAACATTTATTTGTGTCATGTATATATAAATATATATATATATGTGCGTAATATGGGTGTTTGTATAAAAACCTACGGCAACGCATTATCCAGATTATACTATCCATCGACGTGTCGTGGCCAGTACGTAATATCATTATTCTTATAGAGCACGTGCGAGAGAAAGATAGAAAGTAAGAAAGAAGGAAGGAAGGAAGGAAAGAGAAAAGGAAAATAAAAAAGAGAAAGATATATAGCTAGATAGATATATGGATAGAGGTTAGGTAGGTAGGTAGGTAGGTAGGTAGGTAGGTAGGTAGGTAGGTAGGTATACCTACAATCTATTTATCTATATATATATATATATATATATATATATATATATATATAGTATGTATGCGTGTGGTATGACACGATGGGAGTGCGTACGTGCAATCGAGGATAGCGGGTATGGGAGGAGGGGTGATGGTGGTTCTGCTGTAGTAGTTGATAGGAGGAGGGATAGAAGATGGAGGTGAAGGAGGAGGTTGAGATCTGGAGATGGGGAGGGAGAGGGGGGTCAGACACGGTAGTCGGTGGCGTACGTGGTCGTGGAGGTTGCTCAACTTGACGTATGTTCTCTCCCGTGACGTCATTTAAAAATCACTTTACCTCAAGAGACAATCCGAAGTCGTCGCTGTCGCTTCGTAGACGTCGTCGTACGTGGGATGCAATTGACACGACACCACTACTCTACCATCACCACCAACACCACGATGTTGATGATGATGATGATGTTGTTGATGATGATGACGGTGGTGTTGATGTTGATTCTGGATGATGATGCTGTTGCTGCTGCTGCTACTGCTGCTGCTGTTCTCTTGTCGAAGAGTAGAGTCCAATAAGAGGACGAAGTAATGTTGGAGGGAGTGAATGAGAGTGATATATATATATATATATATATATATATATATATATATAATATATATATATATAACCAACGATGGACACCCCCTTTCTCGTGTTTCCTTCTCTTTTCTTCTCACTCTTTCTTTCTTTCTTTTTTCCCTTTTTTTCCTCCTTTTTCTTCTTTCTCTCTTAACACAGAGAGATGATACACAGTAGTAGTAGTAGTAGTAGTAGTTTAGTAGTAATAGTGTAGTAGGCACGTCGTTTCTTTGTTCCTTCTTCCTACTCCCGCGAGTCCTCTCGCTTTATATTATATTATATATATATATATACGTGTGTGTGCGCGTATATATATATATATATATATATATATATTGTGGAGCGCACACTCGAGGGAATACGCGTAACGGAACGAAGTTAATCGGAACACGTTAGGATCGCGAGAGCGTCACTCGCGCACCGTTTAAAGCGGTCCGTGATTATCACTGTTACTCGAGACCGCTTTTAATATCCCCGTAGTAATATTAGTAGTAGTAGTAGTAGTAGTAGTAGTAGTAGTAGTAGTAGTAGTAGTAGTAATAGTATAATAGTAGGTGGACAGATGAGACACCGATTGATGTTTTCCGCAACTTCCAATAACACTTATCTATCTATATATATATATAATATATATATATATATATATATGTATATATATATATATATATGTATATCTTTTTTCGTTCTTCTATATATTAATATAGAGTTAACACGCGAATAACACTATCGTCTTTCACACATCACATAACAATCGGTCCCCAATATTAAATATGAACTTTTGCACTTTTTTTCTTTAATGTCATCGATATAGTTCAGAAGCACCGATATGACAAAACTTCGATCGGAGTATCGGACGAAGTATATTATCGGTCAAAAAAGAAATGATCAATCCGAACGGAATGGACAAGTATAATAATGATAAGAAGATACGAGAAATAGAATGAGAGAAAGAGAGTGTGTGTGTGTGTGTATGATATATAGAAAGTGTGCGGTGACCTCGACGATCAGAGGAGTAAGCTAAAACACTCTCAAACTCTATCTATCTATCTATCTCTCTATGTCCCAAGTCCGAAGTATTTTCTCGGCGCGCGCACGATATAGATATTAATTCAAAGAGAAACACGTCTGTACGCGAGCAAGGCCCGAGCACGACTGAGCGCGTATGCGAGCCGATACCGGCCGAGTGTGTGGCTCACGACACGAAGATACCCGACCGATCGTCGCACCGCTACGACACGAGTTCCGAGTCCCCCTCTACGCTTCTCTCTATTTGTCTCTCTCTCTCTTTCTCTCTCTCGTTCGCTCGCTCACTCTCACTCGCTCTCTCTTTCTCTTTCTCTTTCTCTCTCTCTTCGTTCGTCATCCTTCCTCTTTCCTCCTACTCCTCCTCGCTCTCCTTTCGCTCGACTCGCGCTCTTCTTTCTTTCTATCTCTCTCTCTCTCTCTTTCTCTTTCTCTTTTCTGTGCGCACATCGCGTCCACCTCGAGCGAGCTTCTCCTACCTCCTCCACCTTCTCCTCTTCTTCCTCCTTCTCTTCCACCACCTCCTCCTCTTTTCCCTCCTCACTTCTTCCCCTAACCTCTTATTTTCCAACGGCGCTTAAACTCACCGTACGTCCTTCGTTCTCTCTCTCTCTCTCTCTCTCTCTCTCTCTCTCTCTCTCTCTATCTGTTTGCTGTTTGCTATTTGTCTGTCTGTCTGTCTTTCTTTCTTTCTTATTCTTTTCCTATGAAAGTAATACGTGATATATATACCATATATATATATATATATATATATATATATATATATATATATATATATATATACATATTTATACATAAAAATGTGATTTGACGTGGTAGTACTCGAGAAGAAGAAAACGGTAACTGTTACTCTAATCGCGACTAATCGCAAGCACCAATTTTATTCGTGATGGTTCGGACGACGTGAAAGCACACGGAGTACTTATCTTTCGAGTTTGTCTCCCTCTCTCTTTCTTTCTCTCTCTTTCTTTCTTTCTCTCTTTTTCTCCTTTCTTTTTATCTTTTGTTTCGTTCTAAACGAAATCGAGCACGTCACGAGAGGGTGGAAGAACACACGGCGTCGAGCTTCTGACGAACGGATGATTTGAGAGGAAGAGAGAGAGAGAGAGAGAGAGAGAAAGAGAGAGAGAGAAAGAGAGAGAGAGATAGAGGGCGGGGTGGTCGTCGAGCGCCGCCACGGAAGGGGGCGGGTTAAATGAACTGTCGGCTCGCCGGGCGGTTTGCGTTTGATTTAATGGGAGATAGGAAGGGTTTGTTATGGATGCTCGACGGGGATATATTTGAAAGCGGTAAGGCGTCTTTCTCTCTCTCTCTCTCTCTCTCTCTCACTTTTTCTTTCTCTTTTTCTTTCGTTCTCTATATTGGTTTGCCACACGTATCGATATACATACGTGTATATGTGTATGTATATATATACATATATATATATATTTTATTTATTTATACACATCTATAGGTAACACATGTATGTATGTATATATATATGTATGTATGTATGTATGTATGTATTTATATGTAGGTAGATATATACATATGTGTACGATGACAATGTGCTTTTGATTCTCTAACTGATCGGATCCATTGAAAATCGAGAATATCGAGATCGTTCGTACCCGAGCTTTAGCGCTTACATTTTGGTTTCAATTTATTCGTTCGAATGGAAAATCGAAAGTGGGACTTTTTATCGTGAATCACGATTAATCGATAATATAGTCCTTCTATCGGTGGTTTGTGCTCCATTTGAATCGAGTTATATATATATACATATATTATATATATATATATATATTCATATACACACACATATATACACACGTAGGAAATCTAACGAATTATCGTCCTCGTCGAAAATATTCAAAGAGATCGTTGAAAAATATACGTACATATATATATATATATATATATATATATCTAAATTATCTCTCTGTCATATTTAAAATTATATCTAGTAATTCTCTTTTACTTTTCATATTTATTTTTGTTTCATATTTAATATGAATATATCGAAAAAGACGTTTGTTTCATCTTCGAAAAGCAAAATGCGAAAGATAATGCGAGAGTCGCGTTGGGAGAGGCGAAGCTCGTCGGTGAACTCGTGAATATATATTTTTTGTGTTTTTTATTTAATCTTTTTCTCTTTTTTTTTTTTTTTTTCTTTCGTATCCTACTCATCCCGTCCTCGTCCTCCTCCTCCTCCTTCTCCTCCTTCTCCTCCTTCTCCTCCTTCTCCTCCTCCTCTTCATCATCCTTCTCCTTTTTACCTTTCCGTTATTTAACGAGGAATACGGCATAACTTTGTAAGCCCGGACGAGTACCGGTAGAGAGTGAGAAGCGGAAGAGAGTAAAAGGTAAGGGATGAACGGGGGGAAAGGGACGTATTTACCTTTGCGGCTGACGGCCGGCTTTTTCACGATGTATTTTCAAATAGGGCTTAATTGACGAATGTAACTGTAGATAGCTAGTAGATTCGTGAACGAATCCGAAAAAAGATCTAAAGATAGAAAAAGAAAAATGGATAGATAGATAGATAGAAAAAAGGTAAAGAGAGAGAGAGAGAGAGAGAGAGAGAGAGAGAGAGGGAGATGATCCATTCGTGACATCGATCTTCGTATTTTCACGATATTTCAACGAAGAAACTTTGAAAAAGTGTGAGTGATAGTTAAAAGGGAAGACGTACGTGTGCGTGTGTGTGTGTGTGTATATATATATATATAGGATTTTAACGAGAACGTAATAACGGATAGCCATAAAAGTCCTTCGAATATTTGCGCATATACACTTAAGTAATTGTATCCACATATATATATATATATATATATATATATATATATATATATACACAATATATTTATAGGTAAAATTCTAAGCAATAATCGTATTTACGTTATGTACGTTGGTATGCCATTTCTATGATAGTTTCGATCGTTCGAAAGACAGAAAGAAAAATAAAAATAAAATAGAGAGAGAGAAAGAGAGAGAGAGAGAGAGAGAGATAGAGATAGAAAAATAGACAGAGTGAAAGAGAAAGAGAATGAGAAGGTAAAGGATAAAAAAAAAGGGAAGAAAGAAAGAAGGAAAGAAAGGAAGGAAGAAAGGAAAGAAAGGGAAGAAGAAAAAAAAAGAAGAAAAGTCGAGGCGATCCATTCGAGTTTCTATTATGAGGAGGAAGCGAACTAGTGATAATGACTATTCTGAAATACCTCGTTGCAAGGCAAGCAAATACCGCTGCATAGAAACGAGCACCGAGTTCGTTTCGACTTCTCTCTCTTTCTCTCTTACTCTTACTCTCTCTCTCTCTCTCTCTCTCTCTCTCTCTCTCTCTCTCTCTGTTCAAACCTTTCCCTCTTTCTCTTCCTCTTCATCCTTCTCCACCTCCACCTCCTCCTCCTCCTTCTCCTCTTGCCCTCCTCTTCCCTCTCTACAACACCATCTCCTCCTCCTCCTCCTCCTCCTCCTCCTCCTCCTCCTCCATCGTCGTCGCTACTTCCTCGTTCGCCCTCCGTGAAATATTACGACGACTTTTCTTTACCAACGGCCTATCTGAAACGCTCGATCGCCAAGAGTTGTACCCTACGGTTCTACGAATTTTCAACCCCATGGTTGAAGATCCTTCTTAAATCAATTTTTATACATAGACCGAGCTTGTTTTCTTTTCTTTTTTTTTTTTCTTCTTGTTACGAAAAGACAAAAAAAAAAGAAAAAAGAAAGAAACAAAATTAGAAATGGTTTAAAAAGAAAAGAAAAATAGAAAAAAAAAATAAAGGAATACGATGCACAATGATAAAACGGGGAAAAACGTGAAATAAAAGAAATACGAAGATATGAGTATAGAATGATAAATAATTCTAATAGCCATATAATATAGATTACTTTCGATCTGTAAGATCAGATAATAAAAGATAAGACAAATTTATGGTTATATACATATATATATATATTATTATTATTATTATAAATTATATCATATATACACACACATACAGACGCACACACATATATATATATATATATATATATATATATATATAAATCTTGTTTGGTATTAATTCGGTTCGATGACCTCTACTGATCGAATCAACGAAAGAAAAGAAAGAAAGAGAGAGAGAGAGAGAGAGATAGAGAGAAAGAGAGAAATGACGATTTATTCGATTTCGTGGCAAGGTGGATAGCTTCTCTCTCTCTCTCTCTCTCTCCTCTTTCTCTTTCTCTTTCTCTCTATGTATGTGTATGGCAGCGAAGAAAACGAGTACCGCTACGGCTCGCGAGTTCCGAGTCGTTTTTCCCCTTCGCCCGCGTGCTTTACCTCCTCCCCCTCTTCTTTGCAAACTAACACACACACACACATTTATACATACAAACGCGCGTAAACTTCTTCAACGTTTCTCTCTACTCTACCATTACGTTGTAACCTCCTCATCCTCTTTCGTTTCCTTCGGCCATCCTTCGGCTCCTTCCACGCGAAGTAAGGTACTTACTACGTAGCCACCATCAGAGATTTTTCTCGCTTTTAGCTAACATCCAACGTTCCAGAATAATCGTTCCGGGTTTCGTGTAGGGATAATATTTGGAAAAGCGGGAAAATCGAACTTCTTTTCCTCCCCACCCAACCCCATCTTCCTCCCTCCCTTCTTATCCTCCTATCAGTCCTCTCCTCTCCTTTCTTTTCCTTTCCTCTCCTCTCCTCT
>NC_140819.1:5967500-5975000 GCF_050613455.1 Vespa mandarinia
GAGGGAAGGAGGGATACACACCGATCGATTTTCATCGAGTCTCAAAATTCTCTATGCACATCCTGCCGACGAACTAAGACCCTCTTTCCCTTCTCCTTCACTCTTGTCGTTCACACTTTACCTCTCTTCTCCCTTATCCTTTTTCCCTTCTCTCTCTCTCTCTCTCTCTCTTTCTCTCTCTCCTCCCTTCTCTTCTCGTCCCTTCTCCTCTTGCACCCACTCTCTTACCCCTGCCTCATTTCTCGTCTTCTTCTCAACCCTTTTTAACGCGTCACATTCTCTTCCAAACTTACTAGTAAAACGCGTCGCTCTTTTGCCACGCTATGATACTTTTATTTCTCTCACCCTTTTCGTTGATCGTTTAAATTTAATGGAAAAAAGAAAGAAGGAGTATAGAGGTGGGAAAGAAATGGGGGAAAAAAAAAAAAAAAAAGAAATTGATCACGACGATAAAACCGGAGCTTGTTAAGCTTAATCCTTACGAATCTTTAATCAATATCTATCCTAATCGTTTAATTGTATTCAAATTTATATCTGTTTTCTTGTTCTTCTATTTTTTTCTTTTTCTCCTCCCCCAACCCCCCCTTCTTTTTTTTTTTGCTTTTTTTTCTCTTTTCCTTTCTTTTCTTTTCACACGAAATCGATCATTAATTTGCATACATTACACAAGTATCATATTTAATGCCAATAATAATATAGGAATTAAATTTTGATATGATATATTATTTTTGATATGTGGCATGTGTTGCACTGTAAGTTTCGTGTTATATAATTTTTTCTGTTTCTTGTTTTTTTCTTTTTTTTTTTTTGTGTGTCTTTCTCTCTTTCTTCCTTTTCTCTCTTTTTTTCTTTTCTTTTCTTTTAGACATTAAAAAACACATTATTATATAATAAAGCCTGTATGTAATATTATGAGAGTTTTGTATTACATGACTTCTATTCTTTTTTATTTTTTTCATTTTATATTTGTTTATTTTCTTCTTTTTTCGTTTCTTCTTTTTTTTTTTCAAACACGAAAAAGAGTCATGCGTTATGACATGACTACAGCATAATATTCTGTAAGTTATACAGAGAGTAAGTTATACAGTAACAGAGAGAGAAAGATAGAGAGAGAGAGAGAGAGGGAGAGAGAGAGCGCTTCATATAATTATATATATATATATATATATATTATATATATAAATTACTTTCTTTCTTTTTTTTCTTTTTTTTTTTGATACAAGAAAAACAAGAAATCATGCTTTATATAACATAACTGAAGATGATCTTTCAACTATAAATTTTATCTTATGCGATGCATTTCGTTTTTCTCTCCTTTCTTTTTCTGGTTTTTTTTTTCTTTTTTCTTTTTTACGATTTTTACAGATTTAAAAATTAAGAAGCACGTTAACCTGTGCGAAGTGATTATTGAAAAAGATAATTCATCTAATAATAATAATAATAATAATAATAATAATAATAATAATTTAGATAACTATCTAAAAAGATTTCGCAGGAGAATTTCCTTTTGCAAAAATGATTTTAGACGTTGTCCAATTAGCATAGCAGGTTGATGGAAATAAATGAATGTTACTTTGTAAAAATTTCTCTTGAAACTTTTGTCTTTTCCTTCATCCGTCCGTTCGTCCGTTCGTCCGTTTTTCCGTCCGTCTGTCCATTCGTCGTCTATCGTTAATCTCAAGCACATACTTCGTTCGCAAGCATATGATCGATAACAATGCGAGCGTTGCTTGACAACGGCTCGTTCCATTTCGCGACATATTCCTTTACCTTTCTTCTTTTTCTTCCCTTTTCTCTCTCTCTCTCTCTCTCTCTCTCACGCTCTCCCTCCCTCTCTTTCTCTCTCTCTCTGTGTCTGTCTCTCGTACATACACATATAAACTTTCATTCTATCTTATTCTGATGCTCTACACACTCTCTCTCTCTCTCTCTCTCTCTCTCTCTCTCTCTCTCTCTCTCTCTCTCTCTATCTTTCTCTCTCTCTTTCTCTTTCTACTTTTGTTCTCGGTGTTTATTATGTACGAACATAATTGGTTATTTTTTCTTTTCTTTTCTTTTCTTTTCTTTTCTCTTTTTTTTTTTCTATTTACATCTCCCTCCAAATATAAATATACATATGTGTATGTGTATGTGTGTATTGTGTGTGTGTGCGCGCGTATGTATGTATGTATGTGTGTGTGTGTGTATACACGAAAGTTCGTTTCAATCAAGATGATATTATTTAGATGAAAGAAATCGAATAAATTAATTGATATATCGATTCTTATCTCCTATCAGATTTTTTTCTTTATATATTTTACTAGTTTACTTTATTGTACGGATAATTTTTTATTACCTCTGTATCATTTTTATTGCCATAAAGTGTGATTACAAAGAGAGGGATATAGTGTATATATATATATATATATATATATATATATATATATATATATATAAGATATAATATCGACAATATAAAAAGAGAAGAAGAAAAGAAAGGGTGGAAAAAGAAATAATTCGTATAAGAGTAATTCTAGAATAATAATTAGAAATATAAAATGTATAAAAGCAAATATATATATATATATATTTATGTATATAAAATGGTATATGGTAAAATTTTGCAAGCTTAATTATTTAAAAAGAAAAAGGCAAAATTATTTTTGCAAAAGATTTCAAACTATCATTATATCTAATAACTATGTAAACAGTTCATTGGTTTACTTTAACATACTTCTACTATTATATTAACAATACGATAATTTTAATTTTATTACAATAGGTCGAACTTTCACGAAAAAGGAGAAAAATTGAAAAAAAAAAAAGAATAAAAGGAAGGATATGAGAGAGAGAGAGAGAGAGAGAGAGAGATAGAGAGAGAGAGAAAGAGATAAAGATAAAGATAAAAATAAAGAATAGACTAGCGAAAATTTTGTAGATCAGTCACGTCTTTGTATTGTCTATAAAAAGGGTTGTTTAGGGCAGTCCTCTTCATTGATACACATCGCTTCTCCGTTGCCCTTTATCTATCCTATCAATTTACGATTCATCGGGTTAACGTTATATCACGATCTTGGCTAGGATTTCGAGGAAAAAAAAAAAATGAGAGAGATAGAGAGAGAAAGAAAAAGAGAGTGAGAGAGTCAGGAAGGTTAATTCATTCCCCCTTCCCTTTCTCTCTCTCTCTCTCTCTCTCTCTCCCTCTCTCTCTCCCTCTCTCTCTCTTTCTCTCTTCGAGCTTTGCCACTCGACTGCCGACCATTTCTCTCATACCTCCACCTTATCTTCCCCTGCTACCCCCGTCTCTTCATTTCTTCTTGCCCTTCGCCCTGCCTTTCTAGTTAATCGGCCGTAGTTATTCGTAAATATTGAAAAGTATGTTCGGAAGCTTCGTAGGATTGGACTCGACGAATCTCCCTACCACCCTTAGCGTTTATATCCCTTCCTTTTTTCGACCCTTCTTTCTCTTTCTCTCTTTCTCTCTCTCTCTCTCTCTCTCTCTCTCTCTCTCTCTCTCTCTCACTTTCTCAACACGTCTCTCCCTCGCCATCCAGGACAGCATCGCGTTGCCCATTTACTCGAAAGACCCCTCCGTTTCCTTTCGTACACTTCAAAACCCACCTTTCTATCCTCCTATCCCTCCTCTAGCTCCTTCCTCTATCCCTCACCTCACCTCACCTCATCTCATCTCATCTCATCTCATCTCATCTCATCTCATCTCACCTCACCTCACCTCACCATATCGCCGGCCCTTAACTCCGAACAAAATTTTCTCCATAAAAGTTTCTCGGCAGACTTTAAACCAGCTAGTTCTCTTTTTCCAAAATTTTTCTACCTCATTTTTCCTTTTTTTTTTTTCCTTTTTCTTTTTCTTTTTTTTTTTTTTTAATTTTTTTCTACTTCTTCTTCTTCTTCTACTTCTTTTTCTTCTTCTTTTTTTTTTTTTCTTTCTCCGGTTTTATTTTTCTTTTTTCTTTTTTTTTCTTTCTTTCTTTTCTTGTTTCGTTCGTACGTTCGCTCGTTCGATTGTGCATTTATGTATTTGATAATTTTGTAATATTGAGAATCGATACGATAATAATATATTTTTATTAATTAACGACTAACGCATTTATTTTGCTTTATTAATTTAGAATTGAGATAAATATATAATCGATTTATTGTTAATAATAGTAATAATAATAATAATAATAATAATAATAATAATAATAATAATAATAATAATAATAATAATAATAATAATAATAATAATAATAATAATAATAATAATAATAATAATAATAATAATAATAATAATAATAATAATATATTTGTAACGGCAGGTTGTTTTCGTTTTATTTCATTTTTAATAGAAATAATAATGAATTTTTGTTTAAATAACAACGAGGACGATTTGTTTTTCTTATTAATTTATTAATTGAGATATCATAATCGATTTGATTACAATAAAAGACGATTATTTCTCTCTTTCTTTCTTACTTATTTATTTATTTATTTATTTATTTATTTATTTATTTACTTTTTTTTTTTTTTATTTTTTATTTTATTTTTTTTTTTTCATATGTCTAATTGATAATCATATTGCGCAATAGATTTATTACTAATAACAATGATTGATATGTTCGTGTTATCAATTACGAATTTAGCCATAATAATCAATTATATTAATAATAATATTAAATTTAAAAAAGTGTGAGCTTATAATTTGATTAATAAGAATGAACAGATATTATCAATTTTGAATTATCAAAAATCGATTATCAATTTTTTAATAAACGCAAAATCTTTCTCGTTCGCGTTTCCTATTCTTTTCTTTTTTCTTTTTCTTATTTCTTTTAATTTCAAATCGATAATCGTCACGATTATCGATAAAACTCTTATATATACTTTAACATAAATTTCTTTATTTACATTTATTTTTGTATCGTTAACGATGAACGATGTTGATCGATGATTTAACGATTAAAGCAAAAAAAAGAACGGAAATAGAAAAGAAGAAAAAAAAAATAAACAAAATCATCCCGTTCCCTTCAAAAAAAAAAAAAAAAAAAAAAGAAAAAAAAAAGAAAAGAAACCAGCAGCCCCCTCCAAAATAAAAAAAAAAAAAAGAAAACAAGATAACCTCCCTTCCACTCGAAAAAAAAAAAAATAATTACGATCCCTTTTTGAGTGATAATTTCGGAATTGAAGATTGTTGGAGTCACGTACATAAGTACACTTGAGTAGACATTGTAAACGAAAAATTCTCGTAAAAAAAAACAAAAAAAAAAAAATTTATATCTCTTTGGCAAAGAGAAATTAAGAAAGATACTAACTCTCGATGGACCCGGGGAAGAGTGGAGTCTCGTTTCTTTGGTAGTTTATTTGTCAGAGAAGTGCGTCTACCAGTCTTACGAGTCACTTCGCTTCGATCCCTCGAAACCCGATCCTCCTCTCCTCTCCGATCCCCTCAGTGTACCCTTAGGAGGAGATTGGATCGACTTTGTATGGCCCCGGTCACCGTCCATTACTATACATATCCTACGTTAAACTTGCTTTGCTTTTGTATTATACTACTATATTCTCCTTTCTCACTCACTCTTTCTTTCTTTCCTCTTCTTTCTTTCTTTCTCTCAATTTTTTTTTTCTCTCTTACTCTTTTTCTTTTTCTGTCTACCAAACGAATCGATAAAAAGGCCATTTCGTTCTGAAGTTTTATTGCATTTTTCTTTCTTTCTTTCTTTCTTTCTTTTTTTTTTTAATTTATTTTTATTTTGTTTTCATTTTTTTTTTTTTTCATTTTCTCTTATTCTTTTTTCTTTATTGCACTTTTTTACGTTCTTTTTTTTTCTTTTTTTTTTTCTTTTTTTTTTTATTCGTTTATATCGAAACTCTCTTCAACACCTGCCAAAAATATTAATTTCACATTTTGAAACCCCGTTTGGGTTGTTTTTGTACTGTTTATCGTGTAATTTATCCAATTGGATGCTTTAATCATTTTTTTTTTTTTTTGGTCAAGTAACGTTAATTCGTCGAATAATTTTTGACAATGAATTATGCACGATATCGATATTAATGGGCGTTGAGGTAATTTTTGAGAGAAAAAAAAATATCGAGCTAATAATAATTGTATCCATGAGATCGATTATTATATGTATAATAATTTTTGTTTGTTTTTTTTTTTCTTTCTTTTTTTCTTTCTTTTCAACTACAGCAACGCGTATGTACATAATTGATTATCGATTATAGAGATACGATCGTATATTTATGAAAAAAAAAAAAAAAAAAAAAATTTTTTTGAATCTTACTCAAACAGATGTAACAATAATTTTCTATTTGCTCGTGTTAATGGATAATTTAAAAAAAAAAAAAAAAAAGAGAAAAAAAGAAAACAACAAAAAATTACATTAATTGATAAGAAGTAAAATTTATAGATTTTTAAAAAGAAAAATCATAACAATAAAAGCTATAAAGATTATTTAACAATTATATAAAAATGAATTCAAACTATAACGATTATTTAACGTGTACTATTGTTATTTTGAAATTTAATATTTTAATATTTTAATCGATAATATTTATTTGCAGGCAGAAGGTGTATTGTTCGTGTCTTTTTTTTTTTTTTTTTTTTTTTTGATCGTCGAAAGTAGGAAGAGGAGGAGGAGGAGAAAGAAGAAGAAGAAGAAGAAGAAGAAGAGAAAAAAAGAAAAATAAAAAGATGAGAGAAAAGAAAAAGAAAAAAAGTGAAAAGAAACGTACGACGAAGGACGAGCATTGCTTTCGAAAGAGTTCATGCGAGTAAAAATTTGCAAAACTCATAGGCAAAGCACGTCGTCGTCGTCGTCGTCTTCGTCGTTGTCGTCGTCGTCGTCGTCGTCGTCGTCGTCGTCGTTGTCGACGTCTTCGACGACATCGTCACATTGAAGAAAAAGGTTTCATTTCTCGATCACGAAGAATCGATTTCAAATGATTTTCATTGAACGACCAATTGGACTTCACTGTTATCTATTTCTATGTAAGTATGCATTTATATGTGCATTTATGTATATATTTATGTATGTATGTATATATGTATGTATGTATATATGCATAATAACACTTTATCATTATTTTCAACTGAATATTTTTATCATTTGACGAAGAAAATAATTTTTCCATGGAATTTGTACTCAATCGATATAATTCTATATTATCTTATCTTAAAGTTGCATTAGTCTAAACGTTATTGTTGATCTTATGACACGTAAAACAGTCCATCGAACGTATTCATTTTTAAGATTATTAAAATTATTATATAGATCTCGATACGTATTCGATTATTTTAATTGTAAATGCTTGATTGAAAGTGGTATGTTTTCTTTTTATTTTTTGGCTTTCTAATTTTTTTCTTTTCTTTCTTTTTTTTTTCTTTTTTTTTTCTTTTTTTTTTACGTGCATTAACGATAATTCTAAAAAAGAAAAAAGATAAGTGAATAAATAATAATAAAATAATTGTTTGACAAATAGTGATAGAAATTAATAAAAGGATATTATAGATCGATT
>NC_140819.1:5990000-5997500 GCF_050613455.1 Vespa mandarinia
GGTCGTGTTGCTGCTGCTCGGTCGATTCTCCTACCGACGAAATATGTAGGTTCTCTCTCTCTCTCTCTCTCTCTCTTTCTCCCTTTCTCTTTCTCTCACTATATATACATATGTATGTGTGTGTTTGTGTGTTTGTATGGGCAAAGCGTGTGCGCATTTACAGCTTTCGCGCGCGTAGAAAAGATGGATGCATTTGCGCGCATGCGTCCTCGAATCCACGCGCGCGTTCTTTGCGAAGGACTCTATCGGCTCCGATGACTATATCGTTGAATCTTTCTCTCTCTCTCTCTCTCTATCTATCTATCTATCTATCTATATCTCACAGATATATAGATACCATACATTTGATTTCTTTTATTTGCCGATCTTGACGAAAAATAAGTAATATATGCATTTTTCTTTTTCTTTTTTTTTTTTTTTTTTTTTTTTTTAATACTTTCTTTCCACTTCTTTTTCTTTTTCTTTTTATTTGAATAAATCACGCGTGTTCCCTTTTTCGTCTTCTTCCCTTTCCATTTTTTCCTTTCTTCCTTCTTCTCCCTTTCTTCCCCTTTTCCTCTATCTTTTCTAACGTTATCCTTTCTTTCTTTATCCTCTTTTTTTCCTTCTTTCTTTCTTTTTTCTTGTCTTTTTTCTGTAATCATTACGATTACGCTCGTTTATTCCACTTTCTTTTCTTTTCTTTCTTTTTTTTTTTTGTTTTGTTTTTTGCTTTCTTTTTTTTTTTTTTAATCCTTTTTTATACAATTACACTCTCCTCCCTTTGTTCTTCTTTTTTGCTCTTTTTTCTTTCTTTTTCCTTTTTTCTTTTTTTTTTTCAATTTATCATATAACGAAAGAATTTCGTTTCGTAATTAAGCGACATTGATATTTTGTTTCGCTTACAAATTTATATTATTAATTTATATTACTTACTAAATTTATATATAATTTATATAATCAAATTATCGAAACAACTTATCGAATAATTATTATCGCGGAATTTTTATATATATATATATATATATATATTTTTTCCTTTTCTTTAATAACGACGAAAGAATTTTGACTAAGATCGATCGGTATTAGAAAGGAGGAAAAAGGAGAGGAAAAAATTGAAAAAGAAAAAAAAAAGAAAAAAGAAAAAGACACGACTCAATAGAACGAAGTAATTTATTATTAAGAAACGACAAAATTATTAGAATTGTTTCAAAGACAATTAATAATTGCATGTTTCAATGTTACGCGATAGCAAATCTAAAAGTAATAAATTTTTTTTTCGTTTCCTTTCCTTTTTTTTTTTTTTTCTTTTTTGTTTTTTTTCTTAATTCTCCATTTTTATTTATACAGCTTACACGTCTAACTATTTATTTTATCCACTCTTCCGTTCTACACTCTACGAGTACGAGACGCGTTTCCTCTCCGTTGATCGAGAATAACTCCGACGTTAGCGGCTTCCCTTCGTCTCTAATCGGCCTTAGAATGGTACTCCTCATATGTACGTACGTACGTAAGTATCTATCTATCTATGTATATATATATATATATATATGTGTATGTATATACTTACAATCATATATATATATATATATATATATATATATATATATATGTACCGTTACTTGTACTGAGCTTGCCGATTCTCTTGCGTTTCCTCCTGGCAAAATACTTTGTTAGACGACCTCGATAAGTATACGTATACATATATATATATATAAATATATATATGTATATATGTATATATATATATGTATATATATATATATAGACATAAGTATGCATGTGTGTGTTGAATGGTAGTTCTCTTTCGAGAGCGAAAGTACAAATCTAAGAGAGGACATTGACGAAAATGACGACAAAGTTTCGTGGTGTGCAAGTGTGGTGTGTAGATTTCGAATGTCAAAAAAAAAAAAAAAAACAAAGAGAAAAAAAAGAAAAAAAGAAAACAGAAAAAAAAAAAAAGAAAAAACAAGAGATAAAAATAGACGTAAAATTTGAAGAATTTAACAGGCTTAATGTCATGTTTGATAAAGTCATCGATGATTGGTAAATATGTATCAGATTTTTTTTCCTTCTACGCTTCTTTTTTCCCCCTCTCTGTCTCTCTCTCTCTCTCTCTCTCTCTCTCTCTATCTCTCTCTCTCACTCTCACTCCCCCTCTTCCCCCCCCACCCTCACTCCCACGCACCCATCCAAATCCGCCGACATTTTAAAGTCTTTAATACTTTCCGATAAGATTAAAGTCCGATGTAAAAGTTATTACGGGGAATTTCGTTGTATCACTGTAATCTATTTATAGGGTGGACAAAAAGTTTCTTTAGACTATGTCGAATGAAAGAGTTTTTTTTTTTTATAACGATTTAAGAAAAAAATAAAAAATAAATAGAAAAGAAAAATAATAATAATAATAATAATAATAATAATAATAATAATAATAATAATAATAATAATAATAATAATAATAATAATAATAATTTAATTATTTCTTTTTGGGATTTTTCAGACGAATTTTGTTTTTCTTTTTTTGCGTTTCTTGTTTTTTTTCTTTTTTTTTTTTGTTTTTTTTTTGTTTTATTTATTTATTTATTTTTCTCTTATCTTTCCTTTCCTTTTCTTTTTCTTTTCCTTTTTTTTCGTAGATTTTTTTCATAACGATTTTTTTTTTTTCCATAAACAAAAACTCCTGAAGCTTGTAGTTTTATGATTTTGTACGGGGAAGGGCGGGGAGAGGGGGCGGCCGTGGGGGGTGAGGGTGGAGGAAAAAAAGAAAAGAGAATAAAATTAGACTGATAGATGACCGGAAGAAAAAATGAAAGGAAAGAAAGGAACGTAAGTTTCAACGAAATCATCGTGAGTAATTTATCGTTCGTTATTCTAAAGAAAATTTATTTTATTTGTATTATCGAGTTGTGAAAAAAGTCATCGGTACATTTCGTAGATCTTATTTCAAACATTTATCGGCAGATTTTTATTTATATGAAAATACAATCTGACACTTTTGTCATGAGATAAATGTAAATGTAATTGCTGACGTAAAAAAAATATTATTGGAGAAAAGAGAAGCAAAGAAAGATAAAAAAGGAAAAAAAGGAAAAAAAAAAAAGAAGGAAAAAGGAAAGAAAAGAAGAAATAAAAGATAAAAAAGAAAATTAAAGAAAATTATGTGCATATTTAAGCATAAAAAAATATATCGCTCCAACGACGAAACAAATTCTTTCTCGTTCGACTATTAAAATGCAATAGTTGTGTAGTAGTCATGAGGGTTTCAATGTCTCTCCTCTTCGTCAAGAGGAAACAGGTGATACGACGATAGAGAGAGCGAGAGAGAGAGAGAGAAAGTGAGAGAAAGAAAAAGAGAGCGTGCGAACGTACAACACATATAAGCGACACGTTTATACGTATTTTAACAAATAAATATAATATTAATAATAGTAAGCAGTAGTAATAGTAATAATAATAGTAGTAAGCGTAGTAAATAGTAATAGTAGTAAGGAATAGTAGTAATAATAGTATCACTAAATGTAATAACCATTTGTACATAAAAACGTATACGTGTATACGTTCGATATATATATATATATATATATATATATATATATATATATATATATATCGAAACACCATGCACGAAGCAGGATATCCGCCTTGGTCGTCGATAAGTTTGCACGGTTATGGTGAAGGGTTAAGTCCCTCGATAATCGAATATAACATACCATTACAACATACATATACATATACATATACATATACATATACATATAATATTTATGTATATATATATATATATATATATATATTTGTTTATAAGTAAATGACGAAAATGTCAAGGGCTTGAGTAAGAGCCTTCGTCCAGTATTCTAACGTGCAACCTAAATTCTGATAGAAACTCTCTCGAATGAGCTAGTTGGCAATGAGGGGAAAAAAATGATTGGCTTCAAAGAGAGAGAGAGGGAGAGAGAGAGAAAGAGAAAGAGAGAAAGAGAGAGAGAGAGAGAGAGAGAGAGAGAGAGATACGAAGCCGGAGGGCTAGGAGCATTGTCCACCTGTCCCCCTTCGTCCCCACCCAAAAGGCACCTGCGTGACGTCACGCGAGGAAACAGCTGGTCGCTCTTTTCTTACCTGGTTTACGCTACGAGTCTCTGCATTTCGTGGGGGGAAATGTTCCCCTCTCTCTTTCTCTCTCTCTCTCTCTCTCTCTCTGTCTCTCTCTCTTTCTCTTTCTCTCTTACCTCTTTTACTCTCTTAGCCTTGTACCGTCTCTATCTCTCTCTCTCTCTCTCTCTTCCTCTCATATAATCTCGACCAGTCTCTATCTCTATTTCTCTCTCTCTCTCTCTCCCTCTCTCTCTCTCTTTCTCTCTTTCTCATAATCTCGTCCAGTTTCTCTATCTTTATCCTTGTCTCTCTAATACACACCATCATGCACCGTCTCAATATCTCTCTCTCTCTCTCTCTCTCTCTCTCTCTCTCTCTCTCTTTTTCTCTCAATCTTTTGTACTCTTTCCCTCTAGAATCTCGCGACTCCTTTCGCCGACGAGTACACCGCTTCACCAAAGTCGTAGCCCCTTTAACCTCTACGTCCACACCAGAGAGAAAGAGAGGGAAAGAGAGACAGAGAGAGAGAAAGAAAGAGAGAGAGAAAATCAGAGAGAGAGAGAGAGAGAGAGAGAGAGAGGTTCAGGAGCGGTCTTTAAACCGGCCGCATGCCAGGAACACCGAGCGCTTTATATCGTTACACTTCCTCCGAGCTAAAGTTTCAGACCATGAGAAAAGATTTTTAACCCCTTCTTTTACTCCACCTCCTCCTCCTCCTTCTTCTTCTTCTTCTTCTTCTTCTTCATCTTCTTCTTCTTTTACCTCTTCCTCTTTGTCTTCATTTTCGTCTTATGTTCGAGCTAGCGGTATCCGTTTATGGTTTGTACGATACTGAAAAGAAAAAGAATACGTCTAGGATAATTGCCGCGTTAATTCTCTTAGGAGAGTTCCTTCATCACTTTGATAACGTTTTATTTCAGATTTTATTATTTTGTTATATACTTTTTTTCCTTTTTTTTAATTTTCTTTCTTTTTTTCTTTTTTTTTTTTTTTTTCTTTTTTTTTCTTTTTTCTTTCTTTCTTTCTTTCTTCCTTTAGATAGACGGAGAAAGAGAAAGAAAAAGAGACAGAGAGGGAGAGGAGGAGAGAGAGGGAGAGAGAAAGGAAAAGGGTTTTTGTCAAGTCACGTTCAAAAAAAATCTGACCTTTCGTTTGTGGACGGATATGAAAGTTTAACGTCAAAATTGTCACTTCCGATTGTAAACATTTTTTTTTTCTCTTTCTTCGTGATAAACACTTTGATAAGCACGTGATTATACGTTTATTGAATTATAGAATCATGCTTAAAAGAAATATGACCTTCTTTTTTTTTTCTTTTTTTTTTTCTTTCTTTTTTTTTCTTTTTTTTTTTTTTTTTTTTTTGAGGAAGTAAAAAAAGAAACGAAGCAAATTAAGAGATCCGACTTAAAGGTCATTCAATATTATGCGAAAAAAAAACGTAATCGCGTGAGTTGTAACGTTTATTAAATTGAAGTATCATTCTTAACGGAACATATGGCTTTTGAACGAAATTAAAAAAAAAAGAGAGATAGAAAAAAATAGAGTAGATTAAATTATAAGGTCAACAATTCGATCATACAATTCTACGAAGAATAATCATAATCGCTTTTATATATGTGTTAATTATATATATTAATTAATATATAATTTTAAATTAAAGCATTTTGCATTAAAAGAAGTATGAATTTTTGACGACCAAGTAAAACTATTAAACAAATTAAACGTTTTATTTTCGATTATTCAATTATGTGTGTCAACTATGATCACGTGACTATATGTTCGTTAAATTAAAGTATCATACTTAAAAGAAATATAAATTTCTGACGAAATAATAAAAAGAAAAAAAAAAAAAACAGTACCAAATAGGATAAAATAGAGTCGAACAAAAGATCAAATAGTATTGAATAGGATCGGACTGGACCCAATAGGATCGAATAAGATAAATAAGAATTAATAGAATCAAATAGAACCGAATAGGATTATCGGATCGGTTCGGATCGGCTGTGCTCTAATTGCCTCTGGGATTTTCTTTAAAGTTTCATCCAGTGTTTTCTTTGAAATTTTATCTGAGATTTTGTCTGGGAAAATTTGATTTTAAGAATCTTCAGGTATCTTTTTTTTTTTCTTTTTTTTTTTTCTTGGAAATACTCGATAACAATCAAAGATGGCCGAAGGATTGACGAAGATTTCTGAAGATATTCGAAAATAATAATTGCATATATTCGTAGATCATTGAATATTTCCATAGATACTTGAAAATTATTGAAGATGCCAGACGTAACCCAGACAAAATCGTAGACAAAACCCCAGACGCAAACTGGTCCCCTGTCGAATTTAACCGAGCCGAACCGACGGGCCAAACCAAGTCGTATAAGCGGGCCTGGTTGAGTGACCGGAACAGTAGAGGCGACTATGTGTGTATGTGCGTGTGCGTGTGTATACATATATATATGTATATGTATATATATATATATATATATATATATATATTGACCTAAATGTGTATCTAAATAAAAAATTTTTATATAAAAAAAAAACTATAATTACAATTAACATTTAACAAAGAAATTATAACAAAATTGAAATTTTCTTTATTGCTATATTATAATTATATTAAAATTACATTATATTATATTATATTACATTATATTATATTATATAAATTATATTTACGTATTATGAAAAATAATTTCAAATATACGAAAATAATTAATTATCTAACGGGGATAATGATGTGATGAGATTGAATAAAAAAAAAAAGAAAAAAAAAAAAAAGAAAAAAAAACGAAAGAAAGAGAAAGAAGAACGGGAAAAAAGAGAAAGAAAAATTTGAGAAGAAGGAAAAGGAAAGAAAGAAAGAAGAAGAAGAAGAAGAAGAAGAAGAAGAAAGAAAAAAGAACAGAACATTTTATTATACCACATATGTGTACTCACGTATAAAAATATTATACTTGTATAATTTGAAAATGACATTGGCATTATATAACAAGTTAACAGTGTTTTCTACGTACGCATGTATTACGTTCCGTTTATATGAAAACGGTGCTTTATCTGTCGTCCTTTCTTTCTCGGGTCGTTTTCTTGATGTTCGATAAACCAGCTCCTTGACGATCTCGAAGAAAGAGTAAGAAAGAAAGAAAGAAAGAAAGAAAGAAAGAGAAAGAAAGAAAGAAAGAACGAAAGAAAAAGATAGAAAGAGAAAGATATTCATTTCTCTTTCTTGCACAGTAGTAGTAGCGTCGTCGCATACCTGTCTTCTTTTACCTTCTTCCTTACTCCTCCTCTTTCTCCTCCTCCTTCTTCTTCTTCTTCTTCTTCTTCTTCTTCTTCTCGTATCCATGAAGATTCTAAAGCCGATGTTTGGCCCTCATACCTATTGTGTCCGGTTTGTCCTGCCACTTAATATACGCAGGAATACCTGTGTTC
>NC_140819.1:6007500-6012500 GCF_050613455.1 Vespa mandarinia
CCGGGATTTTTCTCTCTTATACCAGGGTGTGCCGATCTCAATGGGGGGTATGAAATAGGGGAACGGAATTACTAACGCTTGATAATGGCTCCTTTCCTTTTTGCGACCGAGTGTGATCAATATTGTTTAACTCGGATAACTGAAACGTACTACTTTATCTTATCTTTTATCGTCTTCGTATTATCTTATTTTAATCGTCCTAAAATACTCTAATTAACACTACGACACGAAGTCAATATATATATATATATATATATATATATATATATATATATATATGAATATGATAAAGTTATTGGAATTTTTCGAATATAATTGAACGCGTTTAAATTAAATCAGAGAATTATAATACTTCATTAAAATGATTATTTAATATAAATAATTATTCCTGTCACATGTATTTCGAATTAATAAAAAAAAAAAAAAAAAATATATATATATATATATATATATATATATATAAATACACGTATACATATGTACGTCATCTACGTTATCTTATATTTGAACAATTCGTTTAAAATTTAATCTCTTTTTTGTAACAAATAATAGAGAGAAATAAATAAATAATATTCAGTCTTACTTAAGATATATTATTCTTCTTTTTATTATTATTATTATTATTATTATTATTATTATTATTATTATTATTATTATTATTATTATTATTATTATTCAAACGTCATATTAGAGGTCTGACGACAGACAATTCTCTAAGCAGATACTATCGTGGTTTTCCAGGAGTTAATTAAATGAAACTCGTAATTCACTCGATAAACGACCTAGGACGTAACGACACAGGCAGACAGCTAGTCGACCAAGCAAGTCAACTAGGCAGGCAGGAAGGCAAGTAGGTAGGTAGGTAGGTAGGTAGGCTTGCTTAGGCAACGATTTAGATTTGCGTGTTACAAACAGGGTGCTACAAGGTTACTCGGCTCTCGTTCATTCGGTTCGATTCGGTTCGGTTCCCTCTGTATTTAGTCTTGATAATCGATACTAAAACCTTTCGTGAGATTAGAAATGTGATTAGAATCAAAGAAGAAATTTGATCTTAGTTATCTTTATATATATAAATAGGTACATATATATTTATATTACGTATGTATGTATTTATGTATGTATTTGTGTATATATGTATTTATAATAGATATATGTATAACATTATAAATCGACATTTTAATTAGAACGTTATTTACGGTTTCTTTTCGAAATGCTTCGATCGATTATCTAATATCTATATATATATATATATATAATCGAGTTTAGTTTAAATTAGTTTACAAATGATTAGTATTGAAGGAGAAATTCGTTACGAAATTTTCTTTTGATGTATATATATATATATATATATATATACATATATATATATACATAGACATATAAAAGTATAAATCGATAATTTCATTCGTAATATTTCTTTATGAGATTCTTATTTGATCATTGTAATGAAATTTTAATTGAAATTAGACCTGATTAATTTTGTTTGTTCTTTTTCGTTCTCTCTTTCTTTTTTTCTTTTTTCCTTTTCAATTTTGTATTCAAAATTTAACTCGATACGTTCATTCGATACGTTTCGAGATTCTCGTTAGAATAATATAATTAAATATTGACGAGTTTATAAGGGTTTAGCTTAGATTCATTTTTTTTTCTTTTCATTTTTATTATTTTTTTTCTTTTTTCTTTTTTTCTTTTTTGCGTTACACGCATAGAACTCGAAATTCAATTCGTTACGTTTTTCAATTCGAAAAATTATATTTAAATTTTGACGAGGATTAAAAGTTCAATTCAAAACGTTTCCCTTTTTTTCGAAATTTGTATTTAAAGATAACAAATTTATCGCGTTTCTATCGAAGATTTTTCTTTCTCTTTTTTTTCTGTTTTTTCTTTTTTATTATTTTTTTTTTGTTTCTTTTTCTTTTTTTTTTTTTTTTTTTTTTGATTCGTTTCCTTTCATTTCGTTACGTAAAGCACGATATTTAATTCGACAAGTTTTTATTCGTAATTATTACATAAAAGTAATGATTAAGTTTTCTTTTTTTTTTTTTTTTTTTTTTTTAAATACAAGAAAATCGATTGGAGACATTTTCCCTTGTTTCCTTTCGAAATTTATTGCAATCAAAATTATAACTTTATTCTCTCTCTCTCTCTCTCTCTCTCTCTCCCCCCCCCTCTCTCTCTCTTTCTCTTTTTAACATTTTGTGAACGGTCATCGAACGCGTTGAAAATAGAATCGAAAGGAATCGTCGAAGATGAGTTGGACTAATCGAAGACACACTACCGCAAAGTTATAGCCACTCTTAGCTCGGAAAATCAACAGAGGCATGTACTATCCTATAGCCTGAAAATAGCGACGTGCTTATTTAAGGAAGGATTACCACGAGAAAGGGTCGAAACAAGGAACAGTGAAAGTAAAGGAAATAGAAAGGAAGTCGTAATATAGACGACGAGGATGACAGAAATGTAAAAGCTGTTACGAGCTGTTATCCATTCTCCTAAACAAATTTTATGGGAACCTCTAATAAAACGTTCCAATGAAATATTTATTATATGCTTCGTAATTTTGTATATACATATATATATATATATATTTTTTTTGTATTCTTTAATATATAATCTTTCATATTATAATTTTTTATATTCTATTTGTAATTTTATACATCTTATTTATTTAATTTTTTTCATTTATTTATTAATTTATTAACCAATCAATCAATCAATCAATCGATCAATCGATCAATCAATCAATCAATTAATTAATTAATTTATTTATTTATTTATTTATTTGTTAATTAATAATTTTATCAAATTATATAAAGAAAAAATTTCAATCGATTTTTATGAAATTCATTTAAATACAAAAGATCGTATTCGTCGTTTGCCTTTCTTTTTTTATTTCCTTTTTTAAATTACGCGTTTATCAAGCAAAACACTAAGTAAATCAATAAATAAATGCTATACAATATTACGTATATTTATCAGATTAGATAACACTTTAATCGATGCCTTTCGTACGTTCCATTCTTTACTATCACTTTTTAATATAAAAGATTTTATATTAAACCTTTTTTTTACCTGCTATTTCGTTTCTTTTTTTTTTTCAATTACATGTTTATTAACAAAACAATAAATAAATAGATACTTTATAATTTTATATATTAACGTAGTTAACAAATATTAAATCGTGATTTTTCAATATAGTAATTTCTTGCAGTTTCAAAAGATTTTTTTATTAATTATTTATTAATTTTTTATGAATTTATTATTAATTATTAATTTCGAAAGAAAGAATTATATTCTTTTCTCTCTCTCTCTCTCTCTCTCTCTCTCTCTCTCTCTCTCTATTTCTTTCTCTTTTTTCATTTGTCCTCACATCTTCACAAAATTCATAATTTTATTAAAAACAAAATAATTAATAAAATTTATTATAAATTAACATATACCTTGATTATATTCAAATAATCGAACGAATAAAATCGATGCTTAAATTCTTTATATGTATAAGAACATTTTTTTATTTTCACTTTTTTCACTATTTATAAAATTATGTTTTCCCCTTTTTATTTCAACTTTTTTGCTTTTTTTTTTCTTTTTCTTTTTCTTTTTTTCATTCAAATAAATCATCGTATCCAATCATCTCGAGATATCAGTTCGAACGTTTTTCAAAAAGTCATTCTGTTATTATATATGTATACGTACATACATATATATGCACGCACGCATACCTACACAAACGTATAGACATATAATATATATGAAATACACATATATATATATATATATATATATATATATATATATATATATGAAAATAATTACTCGAACGAGACAATACGCGGTTAAACGCGAAACGGATGTGGAAATAGACCGGCCAAGTCAGAGTCGATCGATACTCCGGAATATCAGGTCTCTCTCTCTCTCTCTCTCTCTCTCTCTCTCTCTCTCTCTCTCTCTCTCTTTCTCTCTCTCTCTTTCTCTCTGTCCCTCTCTCTCTCTCCTCCCCTCTCTCTTTCTCTCTCTTTCAGTCTAATACTAGACTAACACATCTTCCTCTGTATGATATTTCGAACGACATAAACGCGAACATAAACGTTGATGTTGATGTTTGGATTATTTCCACTTAGTTATTATATTATATTCAATTCTTACGATCATAATCAAAATTATGTCAAATTGATATCCAACATCTTTCTCTTTCTCTATCTCGCGCTCTCTCTCTCTCTCTCTTTCTTTCTCTCATTTTCTTTCTCTATATCTTCTGACTTTTTTGTTATTACTGAAAGCATCGTTAGAAAAAAAAAAGAAAAAGAAAAAAAAAGAAAAAAAAATGAAATAAAAAAGAAGAAGATGGAATATATCGTACAATTGTGAAAAGTAGTCGAGAGAGAGATAAAATGGAAATTTTTCTCTTCTTTTTCTTTTTTCTTTTTTTTTTTCTTTTTTTTTTTTTTCTTATTCATCGCTATATCGATTCGAGTATTTTTATTAATTAATCATAAATATAATTTTTAATATAAATAATCGAATATAAATCGATTATTTTTGACCAGTAAAAATAAATAATTTTCTCTCTGAATTGAAATTACTAGGGGTTTGTTACGTCTGAGTTTGCATTTGGGTTGATCGTTTTAATATTAACCACATTATATCATGTATTGATATATATATATATATATATATATATATATATATATATATATATATTATAAGTATTTCATTGTATTATTTATTTATTTGAATGAATGATTTTAAATAAGATTTAAAATAGAATTGACCTAATGAACAGCGACATTTTACATTTGCAATTTGGCATGTAGAGTTACAACGTATATTTATACAATGTGGCAAATAAGACACTTTAATTGCACACAAAAATGTATGCAATTAAAATTATTAAACATCTTTCTTTCTCCTTCTCTTTCTCTCTCTCTCTCTCTGTCTCTCTCTTTCTCTCATCGACTTTTGATTAATTATTTTATCACTAAACATTTCTTTTACGAACA
>NC_140819.1:6022500-6025000 GCF_050613455.1 Vespa mandarinia
ATATATATATGTATGTATGTATGTATGTATGTATGTATGTATGTATGTATGTATGTATGTATGTATGTATGTATGTATGTATGTATGTATGTATGTATGTATGTATGTATGTATGTATGTATGTATGTATGTATGTATGTATGTATGTATGTATGTATATATGTATGTATGTGTGTGTGTTAGAAGGAAAAAAGAAAATAAAAAACTGAGAGCAGAAAGTAAATAAAATGTGAAAGAAGAGATAAAAAAAAAGAAAGAAAAAGAAAACAACAACAAAACAAAAGGAAGAAGAAGAAGAAGAAGAAGAAGAAGAAGATGAAGAATATAAAACTATACTATATAAAAAATGATATCACAATAATCATACTACATTATAAAAGTTAATGTCGTTAATGAAAATAAAATTATCGTTTACTATAGAGAACGAAGGAATTGCCAAAGGAGATTGAGAAAGAGCCAATTGTCATTGTTTCTTTTAAAAATAATTTCCGTCTTTTTAATCGTTTCAAAAAGGGATGAAAAAAAATGAAAAGTACAAAGAGCACGATAAAGTAAAATTTTCATAATGCCCACGTGTGTGTATGTGTGTGGTGTTATTTTTTTCTTTTTTTTTCTTTTTTTTTAAAGTAACAAAAAGGAGAAAAAATAAAAAAAAAAAGAAGAAGATGAATTCTTCTTTCAGACACTACTTAGATTAAAACTCGATAAGATTTCAATTTTTTTCCCCCTCTCTCTTCTTTTCTCTTCCCACCTCCCCTCCCTCTCTCTCTCTCTCTCTCTCTCTCTCTCTCTCTCTCTCGAGTCTTCTGGGGTAGACGGACGACCTTGCTCCGTAAATGGATCGCGGGGAACGGATGGGCCGGCCAAGTGCCATTAAACTGTTACTTAAAGGTTAATGAGTAGGATACGCGTTCGTCGTCGTCGTTAAATCGTATTTATGGAATTCTTTTTAAAGAGTATGTATATGTATATGTATATATATATATATATATATATATGCACATACATGTATAGGTAGATTTTATGTAGGTGTGCGAGAGTGTAATATACTTGTTTAAAAAAAAAAGAAAAGAGAAAAAGAGTGAACTGGGAAGAAATAAAAGGGAAAGAATAAATAAAAAAAAAAAAAAAATAAATAAATAAATAAATAAAAAAAAATAAATAAAAAAGGAAGAATAAAAAGGTGGACTACGTATAGATGAAAATCGATGCGAGAGTATTATAAGACGAGAGATGGGGATGATGACCTCTTAATAATCTATTAGTAATTATTTCATTTCGATCAGAAACCGTATCATCTATTACCTGGCGACCTGCTTTTTTTTGTTTTCTTTTTTTGTTATATATATATATATATATATATATATATATATATTTTCTATTACTACATTCTTTGGCGCAGGATCAAAAAAGAAAAAAAAGAAAAGAGGACGAGGGATATATATATATATATATATACATACATACATATATATATATGTATTTACGTATAAACAATTATATGTATATATATATATATATATATATATATATATGAGACATAAATAAGTACACATAAAATATAGATATAACAATTTCAAACAAAATTCTTTTGCCGAGGTTCATTAATAACTCTGACGATTATTTTATTGTCGTTTGTCCTTTATCGAAAATATTAATCGAAAGAGAAACATGTCGACGGTATTACATTGAATTTACACGATTTCGGAATATCGTGAGTTTAGCCTGAGAGATTAGAGAAAGCCCGGCATTGATGGTAGTGGTGATGGTATGGGATAGTCTAGTGGTGCTAGTAGTGTAATTGTGTAGTGATAGTAATAGTAGTGGTAGTAGTGGTAGTAGTGGCAGTAGTAATGGTGGTACTAGTAGTGGTGGTAGTGCTAGGAGAACGGTCGATGCAATTACGATGGTACTAATCTGTTACATTGGCGTAACTAACGGTAAGTACGCTCGGATCGCGTCGGCAAAGGCAGGACGTACTACATATATATATATATATATATATATATATATATATATCATATATACATACATACGTAGATAGATAGCTACAAAGGCAACCATAAAACGAGAGGGAGTGAATAAGAATGAGCGAACGAGAAAGAGAGAATGTGTGTGTGTGCGTGTAGTGTGTGAGAAAAAGAGAGAGAGTGTAGAGTGGAAGAGTGTGAGAAAGAAGTAGTGGGGAGAGGAGATTTCACGCTTGTCGCGGTTTCCGAGCGCTGGCGCACCGACATACCAGCGCACAGCTGACGCGACGAATGCCCGTTCCTCGCTTAACTCTGTTTTGTGAGTCACCAAAAAAAGCGTCCCTGTTTCTTTCGATCATTCTACCAAACGTTTCTCTACCTTCCCTAATATTTTATATTTTCGATCATATTATCCTAATTACAAGTGTCCTACGACGTTCGCACTATTATAGATAGAATCTATGATTTGTTAGATGATACATATATTTATAAAAATTCCTATTACATATTATATAACCTAATATTCGTAA
>NC_140819.1:6037500-6042500 GCF_050613455.1 Vespa mandarinia
TTACGAAATATCGAAACGCAGGAGTATATAATAACCGGGTTAATATTGCGATTAGAGCATGCTATCTCTTTTGAAGCACGATAAAACGTGCTCGTCCCAGATTCGAAGGTGTCCATGAGAGTTTCTCGTCGAGGGCGATTTCAACTCATCCAACTGGAAGAGAAAGAAAATAACGATGAAAAAACGTTAAAACGATGTCTCTTTTACAATCTTTTCGACTTTTCAAATTCCTCTTTTTATCTTTTTATCTTTTTATGTTTTTATCTTCTCTTTTTCTCCTCTTTTTTTTTCCTACTTTCCCCCTTTTTTCTTTCTTTCTTTTTAATTATCGACTTTTTTTCCTTTTTTTCTTTTTCTTTTCTTTTCCTTTTCTTTTTTTTTCTTTTTTTCTCTTTTTTTTTTTCGTTTTTCCATTTTATACGAACGAAAATATGAAATTATCAGTTTGTTCTATATAACAAATGGATTATACTTAAGAAGAGATAATATATCATTTAATATATATATATATATATATATATATATATTGTAAAATAAAATATATTATTTAAATTCTCAATGTATATTACATTATAATACAATATTAATGCGCATTAATTAAATGATAGATTATTAAATGTATTATTGATAATTAATTTTTATGAATTAATATACATATGCATTTGCCATTAAAAATGGATATACATTTTATTATTATATATATACATATACATATATATATATATATGTATTACAAGAGAGGATTACAATATGATATATATATATATATATATATATATATATGTGTATATATTTATATATACATTTCTTCTCTGTGTCTCTATATCTAGCTGGCGCAGTTATGCAACGATGACATAATGTTTATGTTACTCGGAAACAATGCAACGCCTACGCGATTACGATGCAACGAGGAGAATGCACCTATACGATCGATACTCGCCGCTTGCCTTTGTGTCTCGCTCTCCGTATATATCATATATGTAATATATATATATATATATATATATATATATATATATATCTATATATTACTAAATCACTTATGAGTGTTTATATATATATATATATATATATATATATACATACACGTACATATTTGTGCGTATACATCCGAGTATATTCCTACATATCTATATAACTGCATTTACATAAATATTTTCTTTTATTTAATATATAATATATGCCATATAATATGATATAATATATTTTAATTTAAATAAAATATACTAATATACAGATAAAAAATTCGATCGATTAAAAATATAACAATTATATATATATATATGTGTGTGTGTGTGTGTGTTTCAGAAGAAGTGGGAAATAATTTATTTCTATATATCTAAACTAAGAAAGGGGGAAAAAAAGAAGAAAGAAAAAAAAAAAAGAAAAAGAAAAGGAAAAAAAGGAATCTATATATCCCATTTGACTTTGTTATAGAGTTATTTTATGATTTTGTACAAATCTTAATCTCGTTTACTACATTCATAAGATACATTCGAAATGACCTCCTCGCTTTTAAATACATGCTCTGCAGACGTCTTACCTAGGCGACCATCAATGCATGTTGTATCTGCATATATACATATAGATACATGCAATACATATGTATGTACAGTCCAGACGTTCCTCGGTCTATTGCCGTCGAACTTCAACTTGAATTATTTCGTTTTCATCGAGTTTCGAAGAAAGGAAGAGAAAGAAAAAAAAGAAAAAAAAAAAAAAAAAAAGAAAAGAAGAACATTATTCCTATAAAAAAAATTTCTTATAAGTCGAAATAAAGGATAAATAAATAAATAAATAAATAAGTAAATAAAACAGAAGGACGTACTTATTTATATACGCATTGTCAGAAATTGTGTTCCTTTTTATTATCATTATTATTATTATTATTATTATTATTATTATTATTATTATTATTATTATTATTATTATTATTATTATTATTATTATTATTATTATTATTATCATTATTATCATCATCATTATCATTAATATTATTATCGTAGCTTCGATCGATTAAAATATTTTTCCATTTGATTCTTGAAATTTATACGTTATACATATTGAAACATTTATGTAAATTTTACTTTTATTTTTCTTTTTATAACAGATTTAATACAATGCAATCGACATAAACATAGTTCGAGAGAGATAGAGAAAGAGAGAAAAAGAGAGAGGGAGAGAGATATTGGTAGAGGGAGGAAGAGAGAAAGGAAGAGATAGAAGTGGGAGAAAGAATTTTAGACGCAATAGTCTATTTAATAGCCTAATAGACGTCTCTCCTTCGATGTAAGATCACGAACAATGAGCGTATTGCGTCTTCCTTACGCGAGGAATAAACGAGCTCGCTGGAAAACAACCTTGTGGCTCTACTTTCTATTGCGTCAGGAGAAGGTGATGAAGGAAGAGAAGGAGAAGGAAGAGAAGGAGGAATTGGTGGAGGTGGAGGAGGAGGAGGAGGAGGAGGAAGATGGAATGGTGATAGTGTGGATTAGCGATAGTAGTAGTACTAGTAATAGTAAATAGTAGTGATTCCCGTGATAATGGTAGGGGAAGATAGTCTCACGTTTCGTTTCGACGTTCTTACAAAACGCGGCCCACGTTTTCTCCTCTCGACTTTGAATTTCCGCGTGGACGGAAATATCGTTTATGCTAAATCCTACTTTAAATCTGGATTGGATAAAAAAGGAAAGAGAGAAAGAAAGAGATAGAGATAGATAGATAGAGAGAGAAAGAGAGAAAGAGATACAGAATATAGAAATTACGATTTCTATTTCTTAGAAAGCTATAGAAAATATCTGTAACGTGTAAATAGTCTTCGATTGTTTAATAATTGATATATATATAAGATTTTATTTTATCGTCGCATTATTTAATTCATGTTAATATTCTTTCTCACTTTGCTTTTGTGTCATTTCTTTTGTTTTTTTCTTTTTTCTCTACTTCTCTTTCGTTTTTATACATTTTCTCTTTGGAAATCTTTCACCTTTTGTTGTTTCTTTTTTTTTTCTTTTTTATTTTGTTTTCTTCTTTTTTTTCTTTTTTATTTTGTTTCTTTTTTTTTTTTTCTTTTTTTTTTTTCTTTTTTTCATTACTTTCGTGACACGTATTCTTTATAAGAGGGAAAGAAAGGTAAGAAAGAAAAATGAAAAATAAAAAAGAAAAAAAAAAAGAAAAAAAAGAAAAAAATAAAAAAATATAAAAAGGAGAAAAGAAATATCGAACGAACGTCCTTCATTCTTGTTTCTCATTTTTCCTCCAAACTCCCTTCCGTCCCACTCCGACCCATCCCCCGATCTCTTCTATTCTCTTCTCTTCTCTTCTCTTCTCTTCTCTTTTTTTATCCGACGTATCCATCCCGTTATCATTAGATTTCCAGGATAGACTTGCATATGTATATACATATATATATATATATATATATATATATATATATATATATGTATATTTTTTTGCATTACTCGCCGTGACTCCGAAGGTATTAAAATAATAGACATTCCGTAACTGTACATATATATGTATATATATGTTATGTGTCTCTCTAGTGTGTATGCGAGAGAGAGAGAGAGAGAGAGAGAGAGAGAGAGAGAGAGAGAGAGAGATAAATAAAGATAGAGAGATAGAAATAGAGAATTTTAATACATGGTTGCGTTGAACGGGCCGCGATATCTAATACGAAACTATTACTAGTTTCTTCAAACGCAGATGTACTTTTATAGATGAATGAATAGCAGCTACGAAATTTTTTAAAGTTCGCCATGAATTGTCCTCCCACATTCAAGTGAACTAGTTCCCCACCCCCCACTCCACCCCAGCAATTCCACTATTTCCATATCTCTCTCTCTCTCTCTCTCTCTCTCTCTCTCTCTCTCTATTTCTATTTCTATCTCTATCTCTTCTATTTCTATCTCTGTCTCTCTCTCTCTCTATTTCTATTTCTATCTCTATCTCTTTCTATTTCTATTTCTCTCTCTCTCTCTCTCTCTCTCTCTCTCTCTCTCTCTCTCTCGTTGGTTTGTGTGTATCCCGAACCACGTTTGGAGTTTTTCATCAAAACGCCTTTCGCTGAACTACAGAGTATCGCTTTTACGTGAACTCCGATACCTTTTGAAACTCATCCCTCTCGGTACCCTGAAAATTCATTAGAAATAATACAAACGATAGTCACCGAGAATGTTACTATATACATATACATATATACATATAAATATATGTGTACGCGTATATATATATATATATATTATATATAGTTCTCTTAAATTCAGGTAAATCACTGAATATATCAATCTATGAATATTACTGTACATAGTATTTATTGATTATATTACATTGATTATTTGTGGATTATAAATTAAATAACAATTGAATAATTAATAATTTTGTTAGGAGTAATAAAATAAAAAGAAAGAGAAAGAGAGAGAGAGAGAGAGAGAGAGAGAGAGAGAGAAATAGCCATCAATTAATCTTCATTGAATAAAATCTGATTATAATTCTCTTTATTATTATTATTATTATTATTATTATTATTATTTCTTTTTTTTCTTTGTTCTTTTTAACTAACAATAAATATATCATGGAATTAATTATTTCAATTGTAATTAATTAATCCGATTAATTTTCTATAATTTCTTATACATTAATACATATGTAAATAAAGGAAACGTGATGAATCGTCTTAATAGTTCCTGATATTAACGATATCAGTTAAATAGAATTCAGTCTTCTAATTCCTTCACTTGAAACGAACGCCAAGGCCAAAGTGTTAAACTGACGCAACGTGTGTCACAATAGAATCGTTCAAATACAAACACACACACACACACACGTACATACACACACGAACACGCACACACGTACGCACATACACACACACTTACATACAGTAGGAGGGGAATAGGACGGAATGATAGACTTTTACACGTACTTACATATTTATATTATGTAAATATGATATAATATGTATTTACATATGTTTGCTATATATACGACTACATACACAC
>NC_140819.1:6050000-6077500 GCF_050613455.1 Vespa mandarinia
AATTTTCTCAATTACTCGAGATCAAATTATTTTTTATCAATTGAGAATAATTGTAATTATTATTAAGAAATATTTTTATTTAACTAAATATTATAGCGAATCTTGTTACGGCCCTGGAAAATGTATTACTGCCAGGTGAAGCAGTAGAGGTAATATCGAATATGATATCGCCATTCTTCCGAACGGTCAACATTTATGCTCGTTCGTGCTCGACTGACAGGTGTGAATCGTGTGTTCTCGGGAGCGCACGCGCAATGTGGCCACCGGCCTCCACTGTCGCGTTTCTGCGCCACAAGTGCTTTCATAAATGAAAATCATAAAGATCGGGTAAAGAGAAGGGGATAAAAATGTTTCTTTTTTTTTTCTTTTGTTTTTTTTTCTTTTGTTTTTTTTCTTTTGTTTTTTTCTTTTGTTTTTTTTTTTTTTTTTTTAGGTATCATTAATAACCTAACGATTTATAATGTCGATAAAATTCATAATGATAAATCAATCGTACGATCGATCGATCTACCGAAAATAACCTTTTTTTTTTCTTTACAAAATTACGGACAAAACTTAACGGCGTATTATTGTCTTCTTCAATTTATTTATCATTTTATAAGATTTATCAAAGCAATACGATTTGGCAATACGTATATCTATCTATATTGATATGAAATTAATGATATTATCATTCGTTGATTCACCTTTAAAAAGGAAATTAAAGGAAAAAAAAAAAAAAAGCGGGCCCAAAGGGGGGAGGATGGGAGGTAGATGATATTTCGTAAGATGATATCAAAGATCTATCGATCAACATTTTTTTTCGAAATCTTTTAGACTTCTAGTTAGGCTTGTAACTTTTATAAGCTGAATTGAATGGTTTTTACAATCTGGAGAAAAGGATGAAAGAAAAAAAAAATATCAAAAAGGATTAACTTTAAAGTAATCTCGAAGAAAAGACTAATTGATTTTTAAACCTACCTAAATCATAAAGAAGAATGTTCCTATAGTAGATTTACGATATATAAAAAAAAAAAAAAAATATATATATATATATATATATATATATATATACATATATAAATCTAAAAAAGAAAAAAAAATAGATCAATATGTACATTTTATGAATATATTGTAACACTATATCGATTATATCGATATATAAAGATTGATAAAGAATTTTTAAACATCAGATTTTTAAAGATTTTTAAAGATCACCAGGGATCAATCAAAGATCATTTGATCTTTAAGTTTTCAATTAGAATACGGTAATTCAAAAAATTGGCATGATTGCAGATGTGTCCGTTCGTAGCTGAGAATAAGCGGAGTAAGCAAAAGTTAGACAAGAGAAAAGAGAAACGACAAGAAACGAGAGAGTAATAGTCTTTGTCCGAGATTCGATCCAAAAGTAGTAGCCAACAGTAACTAGCAGAAACCAGCAGCAGCAGCAGCCAACAGCAACAGCACCAGCCAGCAACAGCAGCCAGCAACAGCAGTAGCAACAACAGTAACAGCAGTAGCAGCTGCTGATGCTGTCATTGGTTCTTGAGTTTCTTTGGACTAATTGAAGCTAGCTCGTGCATTTTTCGAGCTTCTCGTGCGATTTTTGACGCTTTCTCTAAAAGGAAATAAAAGAACGAAAGGAAGAGAAGAAAATGGTTAAAGAGGAGGGAGGAGGGGAGGCGAGGAAAGAGGAGGGGTAAGAGTAGGAGGAAGAGGAGGAAAATGAAAAAGAGGAGGAGGAAATAAAGAAAAGAAAAAGTAAAAAAGAATAATATAATAATGATAATAATAATAAACGAAAGAAAGAAAGAAAGAAAGAAAGAAAGCAAGCAACAAATAATAATATGGCGGCGAAGGCCGATCATCCTCGAGCAGGTGGCAAAGAGGTACATCTCTTTTTCGTTTAACCTGAAGCGAGACTCCGTGCAGACTTCTGTGCTTGATTGGCCCTGTTGTTCGAACTCGAGCATATCCTGTCGCACTTCTTTATTTCATTTTTTTTCTTCTTCTGTCTATCCTATTTTTGCTTTTTTTTCTTCCTTTTTACTTCTTGTACGTATGTATGCATGTACATATTGTATGTATGTATGTATGTATGAATATATATTATACGTATGTATTATATATATATATATAAACGTAGCTCTCTTTACTGACTGCCCTAGCTGTTCTTTTAAATTTTAATACCTATTAACGAGATTTTCTTCTAAAAAAAAATTAAAAAAAAAAAAAAACATTTACATTGGAAAAAAAAAGAAATGGAAGAAGGAGGATGATCAGAGATAAAAGAAGAAGAAGATGAAGGATGAGGGGATCGATGTAATGATCGGGATTGAAAAACGAAAGAAAGAAGAAAGAAACATAAAAAACTGCAGCACTCCCTCCCTCCCTCCCTCCAAAAAAGAAGAAAATAGAAAAGCCAAAAAAAAAGAGAATAGGAAGTTCGTACGAGTATCAAGAGTATTGGTTCGATTAAAAAGATTATTATCTGTTTTGGTCGCTACGACCTCCTTTCTCTTTCAACAACTACTTTCTCTTTCTCTCTCTCTCTCTCTCTCTCTCTCTCTCTCTCTTTTTCTCTCTTTCTATCTATCTTCCTATCTCGTGTTTACATAGGTTCTTCTCTTATCTCGGGGTAAGCTTCTCCCCACTCCAAGGCCTTCAACCCTCGTGCCGAGAGCTCAGCGACACGAAAGGAAGGTCGAGATACTCTTTCGCCCTTGGCCGTGCCAAAAAGAGAAAAAAAGCAGAAGAAGAAGAAGAAGAAGAAAAAGAAGAAGAAGAAGAAGTAGAAGAAGAAGAAGAAGAAGAAATAGAAAAAGAAGCCAAAAAAGATCAGGATTTCGACGCGAGTCTCTCTCGTTCTCTCTCTCGTTCGAGATTACGATATACATATGTTGGGATCCTTTGTATTCTCCCTTCCTTCATTCTTTCTTTCATTCTTTCATTTTGATCCATTTTCTTTTATCTTGCATATGCTCTTTATTACATATCAATCAATAATAATTACGTGCATAATACGAAAATGATAAAAAGAAGAAAAGAAGAAAAAAAAAACAAAAGAAGAGGAAAAAGAGTAAGAAAAGTAATAAAAAAGTAAACGGTGTTAGGAGGGGTTGCAAAAGAAATTATTATAAAAGAAAGAGAAAAACGAACGAACGAACGAACGAATGGATACGAGCAAATAAACAGAAAAAAGAAAAAAAAAATAAAAAAGGAAAAGAAGAAACAAAAAAAAAAAGAAAAACAAAAACAAACAAACGACAAAAGTCGTTCGTCATACATACACGTGCGGTATTCGAACCGCGACTGATTTCTCTACCATCATTCCGTACTACTCCTGTACCACCCACTAATCTCCCACCCCCACCACCTGCTTCTTCGACCTCGTTCTATCTCTTTCTATTTCCCACTCTACCTGTTTCTGTCTCTCTCTCTCTCTCTCTCTACCCCTCTCTCTCTCTCCCTTTTTCTTTCTCTTTCTCTTTACATCGTTCCAAGTAACGCCAACTCACCCTCCTTCATCCCTCTTACTACCACCCACATATCATTTCTTTTTCTCCATCCCTCTTTCTCTCTCTCTCTCTCTCTCTCTCTCTCTCTCTCTCTTGTTTCACCACCCAACACATATGCACTCACATATACACATTATATATACGTACATGTATACATACGTATAACTTTGTGACTTGGAAACCTCGGGCGCCACAATCCACGAGCGTTAATGTAGAGTGAACACCCAATGTGAACCAGCCAATCCTCTCTCTCTCTCTCTCTCTCTCGCTCTCGCTCTCGTTCTCGCTCTCTCTTTTTCTCTCTCTCTCTCTCATTTTATCTTGTTATTTTTTTATTTTCTTCCTTCTCTCCTCTCTTTTATAATCTTCTCTTTCTTTCTTTCTTTAACCTTCTTTATCTATTTTTCTCTATCCTCCTCGAATGGATAATTTCTCTCTCTCTCTTCCTTCCTCACACATATACACATACACACACACACACATACTTTTTCTCTGTCATTTGTTCAGTTTACCAGCCAAAGGTGCTTTCTTTTTCTCTCTCTCTCTCTCTCTGTCTACCTTTGCTCTTCTCTATTATATGTACTTTGCTTTATATATATATATATATATATATATATATATATATTTATACACATTCACATACACATACACACACATAACACACAAACTGGATAACCGACGAGCAACGCTAAATGGAGAGTTACGCGTCTCCTATGATTCCTTTTTTTCCGCGGTAAACCAAAAGATTTTCTTTTTTTTTTCTCTTCTTCTATCATGAGACACACACGATACACCACACACACACACACACACACACACATACACACACATTATATATAGACACAAATCCAACTAGCATACCGCAATTATACACCACAGGCAGGCAGACGTACAAACAGATACTATATATATTCACAAATATTTTATTATCGCGATGTGGTCTCTTTCAAAATAAAGTTAAAAAAATATTTATCTATATTTTATTTAGACAGAATTTTTTCTTAAAGCAAGAACGAATTGATATATACATACATATATATATATATATATATATATATATATATATATATATATATATTAATCGAATTATATCGTAGACATTAAAAAGGATCGCTAATAACTACGCACAAATAGATTATTAATAAATTCTTTCTAATCCGTTGATTATTGTAGAGTCCAGTAATCGTGTGAGATTGATCAAAGACATGATTAGAAAAAGTAAACACAATTTATAATCTCTATAAGACGGTATGTGTATCAATTCATTTTTCCTTATATTATATTGTTCTTGTTTTCTTTATTTTCTTTTTTTTTTTGTTTCTTCTCTTCAATAAAAATCTAATAAAAACGATAAATTCTAATAAAATCAATAATATTCAATTATCGTAACTTCCTATCATTCGTCACATAAATATATATATATATATATATACATTGTAATAAATTATGCATAGACTATGCGTTCCGTATCATTGACCGGCGCCATATTGGATTTCGATGTGTCTCACAAATACGTCTCGAAAATTTAAAAGCAAGCCGATGTTCTTGCCTTTGTAAGCTGGAACGAAGTCTCGTCGCGAAACGAACAAAGAAGTGAGACGGGCGCGGACTAGTAAAAACCAGTTTTTCGGCCATCTCCAACGTTCTCCCGAGTTAAGTTGGTTGATAAAGGAGGAGGATGAGAAGGACGAGTATGAGTGAAGGAGGATGAGGAAAGAGTATTTTACTCTCGACTATTGGAAATATACCAGAGGATGATTTGCTATATCTAATGATATCTCGCATTGATGCTTTTTACTTCTTTCCTTTAAAAATGCCGCATTGATGCTTTTTACTTCTTTCCTTTAAAAAAAAAAAAAAAAAAAGAAAAAAAAAAATTCGTGAATTAACTTTAGCCGTCATTAAACCTCATCCGAAAAAATTATCAATCCTAAAAATATAAGAAACTTCCCTTTCCTCGTTCTATTTCTCTTTTCCTTTTCATTATCTCTCTGTTTCTTTCTCTTTCTCTTTTCATTATCTTCTATTTCTGTCTGTCTGTCTGTCTCTCTCTCTCTCTCTCTCTCTCTCTCTCTCTTTCTCTCTTTCTTTCTGTCTGTCTCTTTACCAAGAGTTCTTTCACGTGAACGTCATCGACGTAGGCACGAGCGAAGAAGTGAACAAAAGATTCGTTCACACGAACGCTACTTAACAGATCTTTCTTTTTTTCTTATCTCTATCTCTATTTCTATCTCTATTTAACGAATGTAGTCTCGGATAAGATCATTATATGACTTAACATTATGCCTGTTTTACATATATGCGTCTCGTGTGTGTTTTCTTTTTCTTTTTTACTATTGAGCGTGATCTTTTTCATTATTTGTCGTGACATGTAAAAACATACCGTCGTAATCTTATTCTTCTCATTCGTTGGATTACATTCTTAATAATAAAATTTTATATATATATATATATATATATACACACTCACGTGTAATTAATGGCATTCAATCAGCCATAGCCATCGTTCGTTCCTAAAGTTATAAAATAACTCGAGACATATGCGAAAATAAAAGATAAATTGAAAGAGTGTAAGTAAAAAAAAAACAAAAAGAAAAAAAAAAATAAGAGAAGATCCAGAAAAATCGAGAGCAAAAAAGAAAAGATTTTTAATGTTACATCGTTCTAATAATAAAAGTAACAGTAAAAGTAATTGGCATATATAAGAAATGATGGGAACAGAGCGAAGAGTAATATCGTCACACACGTATACACGCGAGTGAGCGAGCGAACGAGCGAGCGCGCGCGCGCGCATGCACACACATACACAACAAGCGACGCAACAGCTGTTTCGTCGGCGACGTATGTATGTAAGATCGCGCGACTCCACCTCGTGGTACGCGACGCGTGTCGCGTGCCCCATCTCGTGTACGGCCCTGACGGCTCGCGCGCGTCATTTGTCCTCGTCGTCGTCGTCCTCCCCACTCCCCCCACTCTCCCCACTACTCAGCCCGTCGCGACCGCCGTCACGACCGCCGCCGTCTTCGGCCGAGCGAGAGCGTCGCGTGGCGTTCCCCCCACCCCACCGGTACTCCCCTCCTTCCGCCTCCTACCGTAGCCGCCTGCGCCACTCACAACTACCCACTACTACCATTATCGTCGACGCGCATCTTCCCCTCCTCTCATCCCCCACTTCAATCCCACTCTCAATCACTCTCTCTCTCTCTTTCTCTCTCAGTCCCTTTCGTCATACACACGACGCGACGTACGCACGTACGTATGTCTATATATATATATATATATATATATATATATATATATATATATATATATATATATATATACAGAACCAAAAGCAAAAGAAAACCGTGTTCTCGCTTCTCCCCCTTTACGCCGCTTTCGCGGTCGAGTTTATCGTCGGGTTTACCGTTTACGCTCTCGTATCGTCGCGGAGGCGCGTCATTTGTTCAAATAATCCTTCTATCTGCGAAGTGATTCTTCCACTTCCTTTCCGAAACTATGGCGAAAACATAACTTATAGAATGTTGACATATTTTAAATAATGTATTATAATATATATATCCATAAATAATGTATTATAATTAAATCATTCCTAACTTTAAACGTTTGTCCCATTTACATTTCATTTTATTCATATATATTTATTTTACATACGTATACGTACGCATGTACATACTTACGTATGTAATATTTTAATTTATTTGTTATTATGTACGTACGTACGTACGTTTGTACGTGTATATGTATATATATATATATATATATATGTGAGTTTTATTTAATACAATTGCATTTGTAATACATGTTTTTCAATATTTCAATGTTACGATTAAATATTTTCATTCGATCGATATACTAGTAGTTACTTTCATAAAAATTATATTTTACGACAGGAAGTGTTATGATTGGGTTATTTATTTTTCAATATGGCGTCTTACAAATATAAATAGATGACATTCGAATTGATATAATGAATCATTCGTAGATAGTATAATAGCAATAATAATAATAATAGTTGTAGTTGTTGTTGTTGTTGCTCTCGATTTTTAAATATAACGCTTTAAGTTTCTCTTTTCTTTTTCTTTTTTTTCTTTTTCACAGTATCAACTATTTTACTTACTTACTTACTTACTTACATACATTCATACATACATAGTAGTATTTTACTCTCTTTACGTTTCGTAATTAGTTTCAAGGATATATGGAGAATTACGTTTCTTTGGATTGAAAAATCGACTGCGGCGCCAGTCGACTCTCCTCCGCCGATGACGTCATACGGAAAGCTGATTTTTGCTACGGATAGTAGCATGTATGTACGTATCTATATATGTACTTACATACTGCTTGACTAACCTCTCGCATCTTTCTGTCTCCTTTTAACTAAATGTTATCTCTTTTCCTCTTCGTTCCTATGCTTCACGTGTCTCTCACTCGACCTCGAAAAATCGGTGCAACTTTGTATCCCTCCCTCTACGCTCCCTTATCCCTGAACTGCCCACCACCCTCTCTCTCTCTCTCTCTCTTTCTTTCTTTCTGAAACAACGACTCTCAACCTCGTAGACTTGCGTGATAATTATTAATAATAAATTTAATAAAAAAAAGAAGGAAAAGATTTACATATCTTTTTTTTCTCCTTTTTTTTAGATTAACAAATCTAGAGAGAGAGAGAGAGAGAGAGAGAGAGAGAGAGAGAGAGAGAACACGAAAACAACGTTTGTTCACGTTCATATTTATATGTACTTAGATACATACTCCATGTTTCCTATCGAAGCTCGATTGTGTGTCACTTGAGAAGAAGGAAGGATCAGGGGAATGATAATAAATAAATAAAAAAAAAAAAAATAAACAATTACAATTACGTCGCAGACAACGTTACGATGTCACATGGAATGACTTTTAAGTTAAGTACTTACATGTGTATGTGTGTGTGTGAAAAATATTTATTTACAAGAAACAAATAATTTCCTATATAACATGCATACGCAATGTATTGTTTAACGAATGTTACGAACGAAATGTTGGCAATGAAATTTAGAACGGAAAATAAAAAAAAGAACAAAAAAAAATTTCATATTTGAATATCGCAACTTAGGTACGTATCGTAAATTGGATAAGTTCGTAATTATTTAAAATATATTTCGTAATAACGAATGATACAAAAGTCGAACGAAATTTGTATAAAAATTAAAAGAGGATAAAAAAAAAAGGAAAAAAGAAAAAAAAAAAGAAAAAAGAAAAAGTAAATAAATAAACAAAGACATATTATTTCGTATTTGATATATGAACGTACTTACGTACGTACGTACATTATTATCGAATGATTCGAAAAGAACGTAGAAATATTTTCGAAGTACGGTGTGTATATGTATAGACACATTTCGCTTTATCTTTTCTCATCGCGTCTTCCCCTCTTCTTCTCACTCTCTCGCTCGCTCACTCTCTCTCTCTCTCTCTCTCTCTTTCCCTCTCTCTTTCTCTCTCCCACTCTTTCACCTCCCACTCCGTCGGCTATCATCGGCAGTGAGTCGCTCCACGCTCATATATTCCATCCACTCTCGCACGAGGGCGCGCACTCTATTCCAGATGTTCGGCAATGCCGACAAGCTTCCCCCACCAAACGATTAGCCGGCGTCGCGCGAAAAGGAGGTAGAGAAGGAAAAGGAGAAGGAGAAGAAGAAGAAGGAGAAGAAGAAGGAGAAGAAGAAAAAGGAGGAGGAGGAGGAAGAAGGAGGCTTTCCGTTTCACGGTTATAAAGGCTTTTACACACTCGCATCGTACACGACGTTAGATGTTAATACATAAGCCGTAACGAAATCCACTAATCAGACACAACTACCTATCTACCTACCACATACATATATATATATATATATATATATATATATATATATATATATCCCGTTTTTACGTTTTTCGACTATAAAACGGTAAGCTCATAAACGACGAACAATTTCGTAAGAATGAAATTTATACGACTTTAAATAACACCAATCATCATACGCAGTCAATCATCGATGTAAGACGTTAAATAATAATCTCCGTAAGATTTATTAAATCGTAATTCGATTATTAACGATTATATTTCCTCATTTATATTTTTCGTATGTAAAAAAATTTAATACATAAGGATTTAAGGATTTATTTAAGGATCGATATTTATTATTCTTCGTCTACGTTCTATTCACGTTTTTTTTTTAGACGTAAAACGTTGGAAAAATTTCGAAAAAAGGATGAAATTCTTATATATAATGTGATATCTTAAAGGTACATGTAATGGAAGATAGAAAATATAAAATTGATTAATTTTATAAGAATTAAATTCATTTGGATTTTTACGTTTTTACGTATTTTAGATGATCGATAACGTGTGTGTTTGCGAATAATACTTAAAGACGATTTTAGACGAACGAGAACAACTTTTACTTTCGCATTCTTTTATTTTAATTTCTCTATTTTTCTCTCTCTCTCTCTCTCTCTCTGTCTCTCTCTCTCTCTCTGTCGTATTTCGTTAATCTTCGTTCATGTTCGTATCTTTTCGTACCATCTTCGTAAATTTCTTTTCGTTCAAAACCATTTAACGAGGATACACGCGTAATAGTAGTGGTAGTAGTAGTACGTCGTATCCGACGTAGGTGGAGCGCAACGAACGAAATCACAGTTCGTGGTAGTCTGTTACGAGGAAAACGATGACGTATAGAGGGAAGTAGCGTGGTGGAGCGAGGAGGTGGGAATTGTGGGAAGTAAATAGTGGGGGAATGCGGAGCGGAAGGGATACGAGAGTGAACAGAGGAGTATAAAGATTTAAAGTGGGATGGTGGGATTGGGAGGACGGGAGGGGGGGAGGAGGGAAAGAACGTGACGATCCGGCACGAGTTCTCTCTTCTTTCTACGTATAAACGCTTGTCTACTTCGATTCGTTTCGAAGGTTCGTCAAACACGTTGACCCTGTAAAGAAAACACGTTGCGTTTATCGCCTTGTAACGTCGAACTAATCTATCAAAGCCCATTTATCTATCTATCTATCTATCTATCTATTTATTTATCTATCTATGTATCTCTTTGCCGGCGTCTTGTATTTTTAAGGACCGTTCCGATCGATCGAAAGATTAATTTCTAATTGCGATAAGAATTATTTCTCCTCTACATGAGAGAGAGAGAGAGAGAAAGAGAGAGAGAGAGAGAGAGAGAGAGAGAGAGAGAGATCGTTGCATAATGAAAGAAATACGGTTATGTTGATAAAGCAACACTCCTTTTTATCGAACAGTCTCTCTCTCTCTCTCTCTCTCTCTCTCTCTCTTTTTCTCGCTCACTCTCTCTTTCTCTTTCCGTTTCTCTCGAACGGCATTTAATTGTTTTCGTGAATACGATGATTAGTCTCTTACGACGTAACGTAGGGATACGCGCATAAGTACTTGAACTTATTTAACCCTAGTTGTAGATATTATTTTGTTGTTGTTTTTTTTTCTTTTTATTTTTTCTCATTTCTTTTTTCTTTCTCCTATTTTCGGGTGAAATTTTAATAAAACGTCGGTGATTGCGTTATTGTAATGATTTTTTCTTAAATCGATAAAAGACATCGTCTCATTTGTTGCGTTGTTGTTGTTGTTGTTGTTGTGTCATAATCATCATCAGTGTCGTCGTTCGTAATAACGCCTTCTAGCATTTAAAAAATTCTATATCCCTTTATTTTCTTCGACAAATATAATCCCTTTGGTTCTTATCCCGACCTTTATGCTTTGCCACGTCTAACCTATATCTTTCCGGCTTTTACCTTCCATAATAATTATAGTTCGAATTGACATTTCAAGTTTTTTCCATTATGTTTTTTTTTTTTTTGCTTTTTTTCATTTTTCTTGTCCTTTCTAATTTATTTTCTCTCTTTTTTTCTTTTTTTTTTTTTTCCTTTAATAATTATTATATCTCAACGTGTGTAATTCGTTCGTTGTAGAATTGCAACAGATTTTACATGAGAATTAACATTTTTTTTTGCTTCGTTGTTTCTCGGTGTTCGTATAAGATATCATATAACTAATCTATTTTCTTTTTAAAGGAGGAAAACAATTCATTACTCCTATATTCCCTTGCATTCAACGTTATCACCTTTAATTTGTCGTTACTCAAGTCATATCACATTTATTCTCTTATATTTTTTCTATTTTTTTTTTTTTTTTTTTTTTTTATTTACTAACTTTATTTCTTTATTTATTTTCTTTTTTTCTCTTTTCCTCCCTTTTACATATAAATACATAAATAAACATATATAAATATATATATACATATATATATATATATATGTATATATATGTATATATATATTTTTTTAATGGTCCATTCGAGAGTTATCAACTTTTTAATATACCTGTTGCTATATATACGTACAACGTGTAGTATGTATGGGGAGGACGATTTTCATCCCTGACCTATCACAGTGCATTTACGCGTCAAGCAGGGCGTGACGTCCAACGCAGACGAAATTTAAATCTCGTGGGCGTTCTCACGCTAGTAGCGTATTGGTTTCCATGGTAACTGGTCATGGTGAGTGGCCATGGTGACCATGATTTCATTGTTGTGACGTCACTAACATCGAAAGGACACGTGCCAGTCACTCACTCACTCACTCTATCTCTCTCACTTCTTCTTCTTCTCTCTCTCTCTCTCTCACTCTGGTTATCTGTCTCTATATCTATATCTTTATATATATATATATATATCTCGTTCGCTCTTGCGATAAACTATTTTCCATTAACGATTTTTCTTCTTGACGTAGTTCTTAACTTTGATGTAATAAAAGTCTGTAAATGAGAGTAAAAGAAAGAGACGACCTTTTTACGTAATCTCACGACTGTGACGTTCGATGAAAATATATGTATATATATATATATATGTATGCATACGTTTATATATATACATGCATACATACAGATAACATATATATATACTTATATATATTCTTCTAATTACTTATTTTACAAGGTATGTATATGTATGTATATATATATATATATATGTATATATGTTTCGTATAAATAAATAAATATATACGTATGCATGTATGTACATATATATATAAATATACAATTATATCTCATTGAAGAGAAGGAGTTCACTCTTATATACGCCTTCGCATGACCTTGACATTTTCTCGACATCTTTTGTGACTACTTTGACGACGACAATTGTTGTATACGTTTCAATGTAAGTGAGTACGAACGTTCGTTATCTTTCATCGATTTTAACGGTTCATTCGATTCCCTTCCTATGGTGTAGGCGTTTCTTTAATATTACATGGTAATCTTTATCGGCTCACTTAAAAGCGTACAGATCTTATTTAATTTAATAAAGAATTAATTTTATTCATTTTTATCGCGGATAATGTTTAGAAAGATTTTTCCAACGTTTTTTTCCTTTTTTTCTTTCTATTTTATTTCTTTCGTGTTCCTTTATAGGATATTTCAATGTTCTCTATTTTTTCTTCTTTTCTTTTTTTTCTTTTTTTATTAGTTTTTTATTTTCTTTTTTCGAAATGAAAATAAATAAATATCTCTTGAAATGAAACGATTCGGAAAATGTTTTTATTCTTTTTGTTCGATGCAAATTATTGCACAAGTTAATGAATGATAATTGAAATGATATTGCAAGGATCTCGATGTAATATTTGAATTTAAACGTTTCTTCGAATTTTCATTTGATTTACATTTAATTCTATATCATAGTTATTGATATATGTTGTACGTGTGTGTGTGTGTGTGTATGTTAAAATTTTTCTGTCGAGATAACCTTTCTCGGTAAAATGTATGTTGTCATAGTTCGTTCATAGATGGCGGTAAATATTAGCTCATTAGTTTTAGATGGCGCAATCGTTGCGAATAGTCGACGTGCGTCCTTCTTACGAAACGGTTCTATTGATAACCTCTAACTATAATAAAATTTATAAAAATTAATTCATTTATAATTTATAAAATATTGTTCATCTTTAATAATTGAAATATAAAATGTTGAACCTCGGAGGAAGATTGACACGAATTATTATACGGAATTTTGCTACGAAATCCGACGAAATTGGGAATCTCGTTAAAGTGAGTGATACATAAAGGAGGTTATAAATGTGGGATGTGCGATTGAATTTCAAATTGTTTGTTATATCGTCATTTTATTTTTGTATGTTTTAATTTGATTGTGAGATTGTCGATGGAAAGAATCTAATATTGGTTATGCGAGAGTTGGCGAATGTTCCTCTTTGATAATATGTTGTAAGCGTAGAATTTTAGTTATTGCAATTAATTAGATCAAAGGAATCTATTATATATTGTCTTGTAATGTTTTCTTTTTCTTTTTTACAGAAAAATAAAGTTGTTGTCTTTATGAAAGGCATACCAGAGGAACCAAGATGTGGTTTCAGTAATGCCGTAGTTCAGATATTTAGAATGCATGGTGTTCCTTATGATGCCCATGATGTTCTACAAGATGAAGAACTTAGACAAGGTTTGTACAAGTAATTTATATGATTTTTAATCCTCCAACAATTTTAATAATTATATTTATAATTAAATATACAATGAAAGAATATAAATATATTATGTATTTAAAAGTTTTCTTAAAATAGTTTATAACGATAATATTAATCAATAAAACATTTAGGTATTAAAGAATATTCAAAGTGGCCGACGATACCCCAAGTATTTATCAATGGAGATTTCATTGGTGGATGTGATATTTTGTTAGAAATGCATAAAAATGGCGAATTAGTAGAAGAATTGAAAAAAGTAGGAATTAAAAGCGCTTTGTTGGAGAAAGAAAATACTTCTCAAAGCGAATCAACAAAGTCGAAGGAGTAAGACGCAATTTTTTATGTTGTAAATATATAAAAATGAAAAATACGATGTGCGTATTCTGTTTTTCAGACGTTGTTTGTTATAATAAATATTCTTGTTTTCAATTCTTTCAGTACGCATCAATAAAGTCACCTGAATGCGTAATATAATTCGTAATGTTGTATCATTGGAAAATTGTGAAGGTTTTCCATGGGTGATAAGCGATGAATTTGAATCTTTAGAAATTCATATTTTTATTTATTCCATATGTAGAAATTATATATTCTGTAGTTCTTTTCTTAAAATTTTACCAGATGCAGTTTTTGGAATTTTTTCAATGTACTGCACATATCCTAATTTTTTATAGTTAGCAACGCGCTTGGCAACGTAATCTTTCACTTCTTCTGGATTAATGGTGACTCCTTTTTTCGGTACTATGAAAGCTTTTGGAATTTCGCCAAATTTTTCATGAGGAACGCCGATTACCGCAACGTCTGCAATACTATCTAAACCTTTAATAATATCCTCCAATTCCGCAGGTGGTACTTGAAAACCTTTTACTTTGATTAATTCCTTGATGCGTCCTTTGATGTAAAAGTGTCCTACATAAATTCAAATTTTATCAATATACAAGTGATTATAATTATTATAGTCTCAAATATTATTTACCATTTTCATTGAATTTCGCTACATCACCAGTTTTGAACCAATCGCCATCCATAGAATCTTTCGTTGCTTGCGAATTCTTAAAGTAACCTTTCATTACTTGAGGTCCCTTCACATAGAGCTCTCCTACTTCGTTTGGTCCCACATTAATACTTTTATCGCTTTCCTTTTTGACGATACGTATTTGTGTATTAGGTATGACGAAACCTACTGATTCATAGTCAATATCGATATTATTAGTAGTCGGAAGTATTACTCCCGGAGAGGTTTCTGTCAAACCGTATCTATATAAAATATTGAAAAAATCTTTTTTTATCTTTTTATTTCTTTTCTTTTTTTATTTTTTTATTTTTTATATTCTTCTGTCGAATTGATATCTGTTCTTAATTGATATAATATTCTTACCCTTGAGTAAACTTCACTTTGTCGCTGATACGTTTATGAAATTTACAAATAGATTCTTCCCCTATTGCCGCAGCTCCCGACATAACATATCTGATATTTTCAAAATGTTTTGACGTAATTTGCTCGTTAATAGCTATCATTTGTACGATCGTTGGTACCACGTATAGCAACGTCGGTTTGTAATTTTCAAGGATCTTTATAAACTGTTCTATTGAAAATTGCGGTAAGCACACTAATTTTGCACCCATTCTATAAGTACGAATTAAATATTTATTATTAGGTCATCTTTATTTAATAAATAAGTAAATATATATATATATATATATATATATATATATATAAAAATAATACATATAATAATATATATTAAATAATGTATATATAATATATGTAAATATATATATTTACATATATTATATATACATTTTTTCTTTCTTCATTTTCTATTTTTTCTCTTCTTTTTTCTTTTTTTTTTTTTTCTCCCTGAAAAGAGATCGTAATTAGCTTTATTATTTTAATAGTATAAGAGAAAATTGTTACTATGTCAAATCATTTTTGAATCTCTTGAAAAACATTTTATGGTATAATATATTTATTTGTTTATGTATCTGTGTACTATTATAAATTATATCGATATTAAATTGATATTAATAGTATTATTAAATTAATTCGAATAAATAAAATTCAGTGAAATTAAGTTTACCTTAAATGATTACAAAGGAGAATGATCAAGCCATATATATGAAAGAAAGGTAATATAGTTGGTACAACATCTTGTTCCGTTTCATTGGTGTTAATACCAGGAAAAAAATTTGGCGAAGAAATTTGTAATATATTCGCTGTGATGTTTCTGAAAGAGTATAAACGTTTTAACAATAAATATTAAATGTGATAATACGTATGAAAATGCAAACGTCATATAATAATGTTGATTAAGTTAATTGTTTCCAATATGATTACGATAAACAAACTCATATAACAAAAACTACTGAGGCTAGTGATTTAATTTTTACCCTTAGATAGATGATGATTTTTTTTCCTTCTTTATAAATTTTTAAGATAGCAAATATATTTCGATTATTATAATAACAACTTGTAATGAAATAAATTAAATGGCTAGGCCTCCCTTGGGATTTTTTTTATCAGATATATTTATAATAATTCGTGTATGATGTACCTATGGGATAATTGTACACCTTTAGGCATTCCAGTGGTACCACTGGAATATGGTAAAAACACGTCATCCTTAGGATCGACATTAGTCCTTTGATTTTTCGAAAATTCTTCGATATCCTCTCTCATAAAATCATTCAAATTTATTGTACCCGAAGGTATCGATCCGCTTCCATCGTCAACGATTATAATTGGTAATTTGATTCGTGGATTATTTTCAATACTTTTCTTTACAACGGAATATAACAAAGGATTTGTAAAAATTGCTGAAGTTTCCGAGTTTTCAATTTGTTTCTTTATTTCCGCAGTAGTCCATACGGGATTTATCAATGTTGCCTTGAAAATAAACAAAGAAAAAAAGAAAAATTAATAACAATAAAAAAAGGAATATAATTGATTCGCATTAATGAATTATTCAATTTAAATTATTTTTTACTTTCGTTCATTAATTTTGTTTTTTTTTTTGTTCGTATTTACACACACGCGCACGCGCGTGCATATATTTAACCTCGACTTCGATTCGAAAAAAAAAAAAGTAAAAGATAAAATAAAATTGAATCAATAGAAGACGTTATACACTTTCGTATGCTATTACTTTTATATATACATATATATATATATATATGCTAATCATTATTTTTCGATGAAATTCTCAGTGAGACATTAATTTATTTCTTTTTTTTTTTCTTTTTCTTCTTTGTTCTTTTCTATTATATTTATTAATTCCTCATGAAAAAAACATGAAATTTCAAAAGCGTATAAAAATACATTGTTAACAGTTTTTTTTTTTTTTTTTTTTCGTTCTTCTCTGATTTTTTTTTATACATACGGAATGTGACATAAAATTTTACAAGTCATTTCGAAAATCTATTACACTTTTTCGAGACTTTTTATAGACTTTTAATTAAGTTCGATAATTTTACTTGATTGAATCGATAATTTTGTAATTTCTCGGGAAAGGGAAAAAAAATAGAGCGGAAGAAAAAAAGGTAGAGTAATAAAGAAGAAAATCAGTTGTTAAAAAGTCTCGAAAAAGATTGATTGCTTTTTCAAGTCATCTTGAAAATTATAACTCTCACTTTTGCCCTTCCGGTCGCGATTGCGTACGAATAATAATAATGACAATGATAATGATAATGATAATGATAATGAACGATTTACTTACACGAAGACCAGCTTCTGAGAGAGCAAGTGCGATGATAGCATACTCGGGCACATTAGGTAATATAATAGCTACTGTATCATGTGGGAAGAGTTTTGCTTTTCTTAATGACGTTGCCAATCGTCCTGTATACTTTCTCAATTGTTGGTAAGTGTACGATCTATTAGTGATTGCACATACCTAGAATAAAGAAACGATTTGTTATTATTATTTTTAATCCGATAGAATTCTCCCGTGAGATATTATTTGAATTTCATATTTTTATAGTTATATCTCGAATGAAAAAAAAAAAAAAAAAAAAAAAAGGATTCACTTTCAATCGATTACTCATATTCTCTCTGTCTCTCTCTCTGTCTCTCTCTCTCTCTCTCTCTCTCTCTTACTTGTGAAAAAGGAAAAAAAAAGAAATGAAAAGAGGAAAATAAGAAGTTAAAAAAAAAAAAAAAGAAGAAAAATAAGAAGAAACAAAAAAGAAAGAAAGAAAGAGATAAAGAAGAAAAGCAAAATGAAACTTTCGAACTTATTTAATTTTTATTATATAAAGAATGTAAAAATATGAAAGCGTTAAGACGACGGAATAAGATTGTATAAATTTATCGAAGATAAAAATGATCTCATTGTCTAGCAGATAGATAGATTTTTTATTTTTTCTAACATTCGATTGCTGCCAACAGAGTGATAAAATCCAGTTGACGTTTATAATTTATGATATTATTTATGATGAATTATGATATTATTTAGGATTGTTTGTTCCATGCGATTTTTTTTTTTTTCTTTTTCTTTTCTTTTATTTCTAACTTTCATGCGAAAACAAATCACGATAGGAAACAAAGAAAAAAAATCATCCTTAAAAAAAAACAAAAAAAAAAAGAAAAAAACAAAAAAGAAACGTCGATATGAATTATGAATAGATTTATTCGTTTTCTCGTGTATTTATTAAGGAAGGGAGCGGAAAATAATGATAATAATAATAATAATAATAAAAAAAAAAAAAAAAAAAAAAAAAAAGAGAAAAAATTTCCAATAAAAATTTAAGAAAAAATAGAAAAGAAACAAGGAAAAAGAAAAATTTTAATAACAAATTTTATTCATTGTTATTATCGTTCGAATATATGTCATTGTAATTCATATTTTTTTTCTAATTATTACAATGCCACACTGTCATTAGATCTAATAAAAAAAAACAAGTTATGATGCAACAGATCACTGTTGTGAAAAAATTTCGAAAGAATTGATCCAACGCTTTGTCGTATTAAAAGATGTAACTATTATGAATTACGTAATAGAACTATAAATTTTCAAATCCATTCAATAATAATATTATGGTTTAATAAATATTAACATTAGTTATCTGAATTTAATCTATTGCCTCTTATAAATAATAATTACTTATGATGTTGTAAGAGAGAAAATGTGAGAAAAGAAAAAAGCATGAATTGCTTAAATTATAATTGTGTAAAAAAAAAGAAAAAAAGAAAAAAAAAAAAAGAAAAAAAAAGAAAAAAATTAACATACTTTCGTAAAGTACCAAAGTGCATCGGAAATATATCGTTCTTCAGAATGAACAAATATTTTATTTAATAACATTTTTTTTTTTAAATTATTGATACTGTCATTATAATTTACTTGAAATCGAACAGAAATATTTTTTACCTTAACATTAAGACAATGAATTTAGTTCTTTTTTTTTTTCTTTTCTTTTTAATATGATATTTATTATTTTTTTAAATGACAAATGCTCGTAATACGATATGACGTTCGTTTCGTTATTTTTAGACATTAATAGGAGATAATTATTTAAAGTAACAATATAGTCATCATTTTTCATCAGTTACTATTGACGCTACTACTCCCAGCTCTTTTTCTTTTTTTTTTTTTTTTCTTTTTTCTTTTTCTTCTAGGATTCCGACTGCTACGCTTGTCACTTTTTTCTTTCTTCTTCTTCTTCTTCTTTTTTTTTTCTTTTTATGATTTTTACTTCTATTAGTTTTATAAACAAATGTTTCGTATAGAAGTTATTTACGTTTTCACAAAGAAAAATTGTTAATATTTATCGCAGCTATTTCATAATTGGCGGTTTATGACGAAGATACGAAAGTAATAACAAATGTTTTTTCTTTCTTTCTTTCTTTCTTTCTTTCTTTCTTTCTTTCTTTCTTTCTTCCTTTTTTTTTTCTCCCTTCTTTAAAATACAAATCGATATTTTAAGTCTTACGAGAGTCATAGAAAATATCAATACGAATTTAATAATTATTTATAATAATGTTGTATGATTTCATTAAGTCTATGAATCTTGCATATTTCAAATTGGCATATTTCAAATTGGCATATTTCAAATTGTAATTATTTATATAATGTTATATTATTCTTTAGCAAACATAGAGAATATTAATGCAATTACATAATAAAGTAATGTTGACTTCGTCGTAGCTCGAAATCAAATGTTGTTGAAAAAGATGCACTGAGTAAGATTAATTAAAATTTACATTAATATTTTTAACATTTCTTTGTTGGATATAAATCAATTGATGATAATATTTATACTTAATGGTAAATGGACGTTCGTCTATTGGACGATAATTATTCAAATTTGTTTTATAATATAATATAATAATTATTTTATATAATAATTATTTATTATATAAAATATAAATATTATTATAATATAATAATTATTCATAATCATGACAATTAGTGGCCCTTTATGAAATTTTTTTGTAACAACCAACGTTGTTTTAATTAACGATTCATAGAAATATATTAACAAAAACATAAATATCTCATATTAAGTATGCCGTTTGATAATTTCAAAATATTAAATATCAAAGGTTATTTAAATTTCTTAATATATACATGATTGCACCAATCTGTCTTGAATATTAATTATTTTTCTGCTGTTGTACATTTTATGGATTCGATCTTACGTAACATTAATAACATGACTTTAAAAATATTTATCAGTATCACAGTTCAATATAAGTAACTAAACGATATTAAAAAGAAGAATCGTATATATGATATGTTAAACGTATCTTCGTAAGCATTTTTTTTTTTTTTTTGTATGATAATAAGAAAGAGAAAGAAAAAGAAAATTATTTGATTATTTCAAGTGCAAATTTCGTTTTTCTTTTTTCTCTCTCTATTTTCTTCCTTCCCCCCTCCCTATCCAATGAAAATTTATACGTCTTTTTATTCTTTTTTTTTTTTTTTTTTTTTTTTTTGTCTAAGCATCGGCTAATAAATCCATCAAATTTCTGCTTGCTGATGCAAATTATATATAGGATTTATTTAACATTATGCGGCATAGATTGAACAGTATAATATTATTTTCAAAGCGACATAAAAAAGGTCGTTGGTCATATTTTTTTTTAAATTCACGAGATATATCGAGATATTGGCATTTTTTACTTGCTGCATGAATGACCTCTTTGTTAAAATTCTCGTCCTGAGCGATGCTGCTCACTCGCGTCGATTGCAAAGGATTAAAGATCTATTCGGATTTTTTTTTTCTTTTTTTTTTCTTTTTTCTTTTTTTTTTCCCACAAATGTGACAGAGTAGAATTATGAAATGAATGTTTTATTTTTATTTATCTATTCTTTTTTTTTTTTTTTGTAAACAGGTAGTAAATCACATGCGTTAAAAATAAAATGGTTCTTGGTTCACGGTCGAAGAGGGATAATTTTTGCGAAACGATAAAAAAAAGAAAAAAGAAAAAGAGAAGAAAAAAAAATGTGTACTTACTATAGCGGTTTTATTCAACCATTTTTCCACATTCTGCCAAATCATTTCGTGCAATAATATATTTTCATATCCGTTAATATCCGGGTATGGGCTGGTTACTATATTTTGTGAATTTAATTTTAACCCGTGCAATTGGTTTGACGATGAGGAACCGTATAAAAATCTTTGTACGCGAATTATTGAAGAATACTCGCTGCAGTTCGTTGTATCGATGAAAGGAAAAAATTTAGGAAGAACTTTACCTTGCCTCGATATTAATAAGCGATAAATCGACATGACGCTTTGATCGTCGAAAGTCTATATAGGTAGCAAAAGTTTGATAAGAATTTGTGATAAAGTTAAAAATGATAAGAACTGACACGTTTGCCTTTAAAATAAAAGCCTTTAAAGTAAAAGAAAGAAAGAAAGAAAGAAAGAAAGACAGAAAAAGAAACAAAAGGAAAAGAAAGAAAAAGAAAATAATAATAATAATAATAAATAAATAAATGAATAAATAAAAAAAAAAGAAAAAAGAAACAAAAAAAATAAAAAAAAAAGAGCAAATAATAAATAAACTCTTTGCTCTATGCGCGAAAGTGACAACTTTTTTTCCTTTCTTTTCTTTTCTTTTTTTTTTTCTTTGTTTCCTTATGTACTTTCTAAATCGGACGAACGAACGAACGAACGAACAACTAAGTTTAAATGTATAAAATTTGAATGAACGGAGACACTTGAACAGATGCTAGACGTTAACTCCAACTGTCCAATGTAAACTAGTTATGTAGAACCATGTATACCAGTTTAATGGAATGGAATAACTTTGACACTTCATTTGATCAAGTTACAAATGTATTGGTGCGTTATCTGTTGGTATTATACCCTCTTAAATATTCTTATTTATCGCGGTCGATAAGTAAGATTTCTATTTTTTTTTTCTTCGACGAATTCGTTCAAGATCGTTCGATACTTTTATTTTTTTTTTTTTTATTTTTCATTATTACTTTGTTTTTCTAATTCTTTTCGAAGAACATTTAAATACTCTTTCATTTTCTTTCATTCTTCCCTCTTCTTTATTTCACTACGACCAATGTTAATATCCTTTTTGTTTTATTTCACGTTAAATGATTTAAATGTTATATCGTAGATGGCATCATCGTCGTTTTTTTTTTTTTGGGTTAAAAGTTATGGCGCTTTTATCGCTTCAGCAAATAAGCTACTAGTTTCTTACCCAGTTTGGCCATCTAGACAATAGATTTTCATTGTTCGTGGTTAAATGGATTGTAACATAAAAAAATTAACGAAGAAAGAGTTTTTGAAATCATTTTAGATAAAAAGCATCATTTGCTCGTCTTATAATTAAGACGTAGCTTATGCGAACGATGGGAACGATTGAGATCGTATTATTTGTTACATTATAATTTGTTGATGGTAATTGGAATGTTATCATTAATATGTTGGTAATATAGAATACGTACGCTTTTTAAGAATAATAATTTTATCAGTTCATTACTTTGTCTTCTTTATTATGTTACAGGTCATGAAATAATTATCAAAAATAAGAATGTGAATATAATATCTAATCGAGAGTCCGTCATTAATTCCGCTTGCCATTATTATCATGTTTCCTTTAAATCCCACATACATACACACACGTATATTCCATAAATTTATAATTATCTTTATAACAAAATTAATGATTTCCTTGTTAGGAATACATTCTTTAATAGGGAAAAATTATTATTATTATTATTATTATTATTATTATTAATTTTTATTACTAAATAAATCACAATTATTGGTGTTAATTATAAAAATGATACGTCCTTTTCTTATCTCTTGTTGTCATATTACTTCAAAATAATTTTTAAATAATTTTTCTTCTTTTCTTTAATTTTATTTTTCATTTACTACTTGAACAAAATGTTCAGGTGTAAACCTGAAGAAGTTTAAATACTTCCTGATAATTATGACAGGCGATAAATAGATAAGCGAAAAACAAAACAACAATAAAAGGAAAAAAAAAAAAAGAAAAAGAAAAAGAAGACGAAAAAAACAAGAGTAAAAATAACCTTTTGACAATATGTTCATGATTTGACATTGTTCGATCGATTATTTCAATTTAAACAATATATGAAATTCTTTGTTATTGACTTTTTTTTTTTATGAAACCTCGTCGACAGTTCGCGCCATCTGCCGAGTGATTTAAGGAAGAATTAAAATTCGATTTACAATGCAGCCAGTTCAATAAAAAAAAAAAAAAAAAAAAAAAAAAAGAAAATAAAATCTTTATTTTTTTTTTGTCGCATAAACTAGTTTATACAAAAAGAAAAACAAAAAGAAGAAATAATTCCGTAAAAAAAATTCATATATATATATATTTATAAAATATCAAGTCTCGTTTCCGAATTAATTTCCTTAGATATTATTATTGAGATATTTAAGATAATATCGATTTTTCGAAGTAACAAAAGCATAAAAACGTTTATTATTCGGTCGTTTAATTGGTCTATCCAATTATTGCATATTCGCACATAACCAAGAAAATTGGCGCGAGTGATCCTGTTCGTACGATTCTTAATCGTTTATTTAATCGAGTTAATTATTTTAACACATTGATTGGAACACGTTGAAGGATTAGATTAGATCGTGTTTTTTTTTATTTTTTTTTATTTTTTCAATTGATTCAAAATTATATTTTATAATTCGACGATCGAATCGTTAATTGGTGGAAAAATGAAAATACGTCGTACATTCTCGAAAAACGGATTATTCCGCCATCTTGAGAGAGAGAGAGAGAGAGAGAGAGAGAGAGAGAGAAAACGAAAGTATATCGGAAAAACGGAAGAAGGAAGATGAAAGAAATCAAAAAGATCGTCGAAAGAGGATCATCGTTTTTTTCAAATTTATATAACCTAAAACGTAGGAACGTACTTGATGCGCGGCCCTGATTAGAAATAGAAAGAGAGAGAGTGAGAGAGAGGGGCGGGGGGGAGAGAAAAAGAGAGAAAAAGAAACGAACGAAATGTAAATGTGGATCAAGGTTAGTAAATAACTGTTTGTGTCCTTTGGATTATTCTGTGATTTTTCTTTTCTTTTCTTTTTTTTTTTTACTTTTTTTTTTCTTCTTTTCTATATACATACATTTTTATATTACGACGCATATCCAAATTTACATTTTACATATGCTTACGCACATACATACACATATACATAGAAACGTATACGTTTATACGTTAAGGTTTTTTTTTTTTTTTTTTTTTTAACAACTTCTTAATTTTCAAGGTACTTGTATAAGCGTTTTAGTTATCAAAAAAAAAAAAAAAAAAAAAAGAAAAAAGAAAAAAAAAGGAAAAAAAATAATTTGTCTAGTATAACGTCTATTATTTATCAGACGATGTATTTATATTGATTATTATAGATACTACGTTTTATCTATGATTTTTAAACGTATTCTCGATGTTTTCGTTCTCAATAAATAAAGATAAGGAAGGAAAAACAAATTGTTGAATAAAGTATTTCGTTTTTTTTTTTTAAACTACGCAATAAATATTCCAGTATGTGGATATATCGAATCAGATTAAAAAAAAAAAAAAAAAAAAAAAGAACATTTAAATTTTGAATAATACTCACGTACAATATGCATGTATGCACATGTATATATGTATTTTTTTACTTTCAAAAGTATCTATATAATTAAGCGATATATATATATATATATATATATATATATATGTATAGGTATAGATATATAAGGGTAGACTGTATAGAGGATGTAGAGATGCATAGGTGAGAGGTACGTTTGAAATTTGCAGATTATATTAATGGCTACATTACGTATATAGATACATTGACGAGAGCTGAGACATTTTAATTGCTCTCAGTAATTACCGAATACGCGAGAGTCTCCTATCAAAAGCGATTATATCACATCGAGTTCACCCAAGTTTTGACGTAGATTTTATCCTTTTGGCATTCGCTTTACCTGCTTACTCCATTTCTCCCTTGATTTATTTCTATTCCCTAGAACGTATTACATTTTACTATATATATATATATTTATGAATGTAATGCATACGTATGCAGATGATACGTGTAAGAAACAAAATTTGAAAGTTCTTTTGTTTTCAATTTTCTTTTTGTTTCGTTTTTATTTTTTTTTTCCTTTCATTCTTTTCTTTTTTTTTTTCTTCTTTTTTTTCTTTTGTTAAACTTTGAATAATAAAAAATATAATCAAGCGTAAGTCTGTTGATTAAAATGATTTGAAATTTTCTAATACGAATATGTAATGAATATATAAATACATGGATATTTATTTAATAAACAATTAAGTACTCGTTATAATTACATGATTATCTATATAAATCTATAATTATAGGAAAGGAATTTCGTTTAGAAATATTTTTTTTTTTCCTTACTTAATTCTTCTCTATGACGTGTTCGAATTATAATTATATTCAATTTTTCTTCAATTGTGATTTTATTTATAATAATCGCAATACATTGTCGAAGTTTAACGTTTATTGTTGTCAGTTTGTGTTTCGAAAAATATTGCAATTCAAATTTCGATATCGTTGTTTGAAGGAATGTTAATAATAAATGATAAATAAATAAATAAATAAATAAATAAATAAATAAATAAATAATAATAATTTTTATTAAAATTGAAGGAATAAAAGTAATAATAACTTTTGCAGAAAAATGCATTATCTATGCACTATATATATATATATATATATATATATATACATAGATATGCATTATAGACATGTAATACATTATAAATATTATAAACGCATCATAGGCGTGTCAACTTAATTCACATTTATCGAGAATAGATTAGAAATTAGAAATTATACAATAAATTGATTATCAATAATCAAAAGAAGAAAAAAAGAAGTCAGCAATAATAGATTCGAAGTTTTGAATTTTATTCGCATTGAAGGTTGAATTTCATTGGCGCAAAAGATTGAAAAATTTGTTTTAAAAAATATTTTATTTTCATGTTGAAAAACAATTGTACAATTATCCTTAATACGAATAATAAAGAATTTATTGACCGTTCAATAATAATTCGATAGCGTGATACTTTTGAATATTTTCGATTGATTTGAATCCGAGGTTTTTTTTTTCTATTTTTTTTTTGCGAAATACAATTCATTCATCATAGCGATAGTGTTTTTTTACGGAGTTATACACGACGTTATATTATTATTTTTAATTATGTCATTCATTTTCAAGATAACGTTTATCGTTAACATGGCTCTTTTTTTTTTTTTTTTTACACATAACAATGTGTATATCGATAAGTAAACGATCATCACTCGGCATTTAGTAGTTTTCTCACTATTTTATTTCGACTTTTCATACTTACATGAATATGCATATATATGCGCGATAATACTTACGTACATACGTGTCGATGTATTATATATGCGAAGTATTACATAATAATTTTAGTTGCATAAATTCTGAAATAGTCTCTAGTCATTCATTTGGTTTAGCGTTATATTTCAAGTGCAACTTTGAACAGCCATTATCTACATAGAATGAATAATTTTTATTACAAAAAAATACTGTATATTTTTTGAAGTGTCGGAAATAATAATGACAATAATAATAATAATAATAATATTAATAATAATAATAATAATAATAATAATAATAATAATAATAATAATAATAATAATAATAATAATAATGATCAGTAGGTTTTTTAAACGAATTGCAAATTTTGTCATGGCAAAAAAAAAAGAAAAAAAAAACAAAGAAAAAAAAAAGAAAAAAAAAATAATTCAAGAATCATGCAACGCGCAAATTGTTTTAATTGAGCTCAAAGTTGGTTTGAGGCGCACACTGCACCCCACAGGCACAACTACGATTAAATACGTTTAAATTCGCGTTGCTCGGTAATCATACCAACTGTTATATATATATATATATATATAACAGTTATATATACATGTTTTATATATGTAAGTAGAAATTATTTTGAATTATTTTTTAATTTACAATGACATTAATAAGGGTTTGAGAAAGAGGGAGAGAGAGGGAGAGAGAGGGAGAG
>NC_140819.1:6082500-6087500 GCF_050613455.1 Vespa mandarinia
CGCTTTTCATCCCTTAGTAGCGTTCTTTCGATAAGTAAGCAAAGCAACGGCTCGCAGGAGCCAAGTAAGAGAAAGAGAGAGAGAGAGAGAGAGAGAGAGAGAGAGAGAGAGAATAAAGAGGGCGTGAAGGAGGGTAAGAGGGATGCTAGTAGTCGGCGAGGTGGCGCCCTCCCTTCGACGCCTTCGATCGACCATCCCTCTCTCTCTCTCTTTCTGTCTCTCTTTCCCCTCTCTCTCGTGAACGTCCCTATTTCTCTCTCTCTCTCTCTCTCTCTCTCTCTCTCTCTCTCTCTCTCTTTTCATCGTTGGAACGTTCTACGATACGCGTAGAACCGAACGCGATTCAGGATCCAGGACATCCGACTTACCGCAGTAAAGCGATCCTGCGTCGTTCCAGAATCCCTCGGAAGAAGATATCCAGACGAGTTTCGAAAGCCTTAAACCCCATTCCCTATCCACCACCCATCACCCATCACACACCACCCCCTGTTCCCGCTTCGTCCCTACTTCACTTCATCCCATCCAACCACCATCCATCCTTCTCCTTATTCCCCTTGTCCCTATTTCTCCCTTTTTTCCTTTTTTTTTCTCGATCTGATGCCATCCACTAAAACCGACCCTTTTCTCTCTTTCTCTCTTTCTCTCTTTCTCTCATTTTCTCTCTCTCTCTCTCTCTCTATTTCTATCTCTTTTCCCATCGATTCCTCTTGGTCTAATCAACTTACTCGTCGGTACGTTAATCCACTTGGATACTTGCCTCTTGGTTAGTATACTTCATTCCGGAAGTATTCTATAGGAGTGATGATAGGGTAGGATAATAGGAATAGCAGCAACGGCAGGAACAACAGCAACAGCAACGGTAAAGGCAGTATTAGTAGTTGTAAAATACTATTTAGGAATTACAGTACTTTCTCCTTTACATATATACATATATGAGCTAGCTAGCTAGCTATTCTAATACGTTGGAACTAAGATTGGAACTATGGTTGGAACTATGGTTGGAACTAAGGTTGGAATGATACTGCGAAGGGCTCCAAAAGTAAAGTTCCTATGTATACGTATGAAGAGAGAGAGAGAGAGAGAGAGAGAGAGAGAGAGAGAGAGAGAGAGAGAGAGAGAGAGAGAGAGATAGCAATAGTGATGGTGGTAGTGATGATGGTGTGGTAGTGGTGTTGATGGTAGTAGTGGTAGTCGTGGTGCTGGTAGTGGTGGTGGTGGTTGATAGAAGAGTGGGGATATTCAAGAGGGGGTAGTCAACGGCAGCAGAGAGGGTGAGTCTCAGTCGCCACTCGGTCACCCTACCGAACGGTTGGGTTCCAAGTTCGTCGCTTTTTATTGTCGTCGTCGGATAAGCGCGAGAGAGGTGATCTCTAAACCCTCCTCGATCTCGGAAAACGCGCGACAGATACATACATACATACATACATATATTCTACTAATATCGTCCCTCTATCTATTTCTCTCTTTCTCTCTCTCTCTCTCATTTTTTTTATCTCTCTTTCTCTCTTCCTGTTCTCTTTCTTCTTTCTCTTTCTTTCTCTCCACTCTATCTGTCTGTCTCTTTCTCTTTCTCTTTCTCTCTCTCTCTCTCTTTTTATCTCTCCTAATTTCTCTATAATCAATCGCGTTCGATCGTGTTCTCCAGGGGGGTGGGGGGGATGGGGAGATGAAAAAGAAAAAATAAGAAAAGTTAATTGGAAATATTTAAGACTTAATTAAGACGTATCGACTGTCGAGAGAGAGAAAGAAGATAGCGTTACCTTTCTCTCTCTCTCTCTCTCTCTCTCTTTCTCTCTCTTTTTATTTCACCTCTCTTTCTTTTTCTCTCTCTTTCTCTCTATCTTTCTATTTCGTTCTCTCGTTCTCTCGTACTTCGTGTGGACGCGTACCGCAACCGGTCAGCGCGTGTGCACCCGACAACGATCGATCCTCTCCGCGATAGAGATCCAGAGAGAGAAGCGATGGCCGGAACCACCCTTCCACGAGACGACGACGCCAGATAAGGAGCAGGAACATCGAGGATAAACCTTCTCTTCTCTCCTCTCTCTTTTTCTCTCTCTCTCTCTCTCTCTCTCTCTCTTTCGCTCTCTCTCTCTTTTACTCTCTCTCTCTCTCTTTCTCTCTCTCTCTCTCTCTCTCTCTCTCTCTCTCTCTATCTATCTATCTATCTATCTATCTCTCTGTCTCTGTCTCTCCGTCTCTCCTTCTCTTTATCCGTCTCCGTCTTAACCTCCGTCTCTGTCTCCGTCTCTGTCTCCGTTTCTGTCGCGCTCGTCGGCCGCTCGCTTCTTCGTTCTCTAGATATAGCTCTTTATCTCTACGGTGACACTTTTTCAACGATATTCGGCCAATTTCTTCGCACGGTACGACGTTTCTCATTGAAATATCGATTTTCCCTTTACTTATTTATTTATTTATTTATTTATTTATTTACATATATATATATATATTTATTTTTTTGTTCGTTTGTTTATTGTATTCATTTAATCGTGTTTGTTCTCTTTTCATTGTTCATAAGTTTTTTTCCTCTTCTTCTTCTTCTTCTTTTTTCTTTTTTTTTTTTTTTGTTCCTCTCTTTCTCTTTTGCATTTTGCGAGAAGAAGAAGCAGAAGAAGAAGAAGAAGAAGTAGAAGAAGATTGACAATTATCTTTTCAATCTCATTTCAATGATTAAATCGATCGAACTATCAAACGTGCAGTGCTTTGATTATCGGTGTTATTGATATTTCGTAAAAAGAAATTCTTATAAATCTTATAAGTCTCTTTATTTATTGACCGATGTATTGTAAGAGGGTGAGGAAGAGAGAGAAAGAAAGAGAGAGAGAGAGAAAAAGAGAGAGAGAGAGAGAGGTAGATAGATAGTACGTTTTAATGGACGTTCCTTCCTTCGTTGCAAAATGAACCACTACCTCGTTCGATCGACTTTACTCTCTTTTTCTCTCTCTCTCTCTCTCTTTTTCTGTTTTACTCTCTCTTTCTTTCTCAATCTCTCTATCTCTTTATTTCTCTGTGTGCGTGTGTCTGGATTACGTCTGTTTAACAAAGTTAATTGTATGAAGTCCACGTTCTTATCAAACGATCGGTATTGTGTTTTCATTTGTGTAGAGGGGATAGGATGGTTCATCAGGGGTTGCTTATTAGTAATGGAGATCTTTCTTTTTTTATTATTATTATTATTATTATTTTTTTTTTTCCTTTTTCTTTTTTTTCCTTTTTCTCTAATCAGAGATATATCAAAGTCAGAGATATATGAAACGTGCTTTTACTTTATTTTAAAAAGTTAATTTTTAGTAAGTGCAAATAAATGCGTGTGTATGTATACATGTATGTTTAATATACGAAAGAAGAAATATATTATTATTTTATTTCTCCTGTTACATTGTCATTTTACATTTCAGTGGTTCCCAATGTGGTAATCAATTTTTTTAATTAATCAATTGCACATTATTATTTTTATAATATGTTTATTATATATCGACGAGTTCATAATTCGTTCTCTCTCTCTCTCTCTCTCTCTCTTGCTCTTTCTTTTTCTCTTTTTCTCTCTCTTTCTCTCTTTTTCTTCGTTTTGTTCGTTTCGAAAGAGCACGTGCATGCCCGATAGAATGCTTAAACCTTTCGTGCCTTTCTTCGTCTTGAGGACGACGGCTGCGCGCCGTTTTCAATCCTTTCGTTGACCTTCGCCGGAATCTCCTTCGTGATATTGATCGATATAACAATATTAGAATCGTTAGACGATTTTCGGACATGATAAGTTCGTAATAATAGAATGTCATGGATAGATAAATATTTTTTTCTTTTTTCTTTCGTTTTTCCATTTCATTTTTTTCTTCTTTCCTCCCCTCTTTTTTTTTTTTTCTTTTTTTTGGGATCATTCTTTGATCAATCGTCACGTACGAAGTGAACGTTTACAATTATTGGCGACTGTGTATAATAATCGGCAATATACTTGTATCAAATTAATATTTATTTGATTAATATCAGATCAAACGACGTACATATCTTTTTTCGATCATGCAAATTGAACAATGCATTAATTGTCTCTTATCTAATTTACAATATTATAAACAATATAATATATTAATATCTCGAGTATACCTTACGAGTGATATATCCTATATATAAACATATTACGTGTAATTATAATTTTGTATAATAACAATTTTTTTTCTCTCCCCCCCCCTCCCCCCATCATCAATTGGAAGATAATTATATTAAAAGTGATCATGTTGTAGTAAAAAAAGAAAAAGAAAATTGAAAAAAAAAAAAAAAAAAAAAAAAAAAAAAAAAACGATAGATTAATATTACAAACGTTAGAAATATTATGGAAATAAATACGTACGTATACACGTAATACGCGTGTCATTGTTTAATAATAATAATAATAATAAAAAAAAAAAAAAAAAAAGAGCGAAAAGAACAAAACAAAAAAGACAGAAATAAAGAAAGAAAGAAAGAAAGAAGGAGGAAGAAGACAAAAAAAAAAGAAAAAAGAAAACAAAAAAGAAAGAGACACGAGCGATGATTATACACAGTGTGGCCAATAAAGGTATTCTTCATCATAGTCCGACATGAATGGTTACTCAGAAGAGCATCTTTTCAAAGCAACTGACATTTCTTTCCAGTATTTTTCTCCGGTTCGTAACAAGGACAGAGAAAGGAAATAGAGAAAGGATATAGAGATAGAGAAAGAGAAAGAGAAAGAGAAAGAGATGAGTTCAGTCTTTTCTCTCTATCTCTTTTTTTTTTTTGTCCCCTCTCTTTCTCTATCTCTTTCTTTCATTACAGCGATTATTCTTAAACGGTTGGCATGTTATTCAATGTTTACGAGAATCATCATAGGTTTCTTTATTTACTACGTATGACATAAAAAGAGATAAAAATATTGTGTGGATGCTGCCGAAACTATTCTCTTCGTTTAGTCAACTATCAACAAATCTCTCATTCTCTCGATCTCTCTCTCTCTCTCACTCACTCACTCTTTCTCCCTTCTCTTCTTC
>NC_140819.1:6092500-6097500 GCF_050613455.1 Vespa mandarinia
TCCTCGACGGTCAATTAATTTTAGGCTCACCTAGGATACTCGATTTCTCTTTATATTCGAGATAATATATCGACTTTTACTCACGATAGGAATCTCTTAGGAAAAATTTAATCTCGATTGACGTTTCATGATAGACAAAGAGAAAGGAAAAGGAAGAGGTTAAAATCAAAATCAAAGTTAAAGTCAAAGACAAAATCAAAATTAAAATCAAAATGTTGTTGTAACATGCAATAAATCGTATATAATGATTATAGAATTTTTTAATCTTTATCTTTGATAATAATCGTGAATTGTACTTTTAAAATTTCTCTTTTAGTCTTCTTTTTATTTATTTCTTTCTTTCTTTCTTTTTTTTTTCCGAAATTGAAATCACCAGTTCATATGTTACAAAAGAAAAACGAAAGAGAAAAGAAAAAAAGAAAAAGAAAAGAAGAAGAAAAATAAATAAAATTCTTGATTTAGATGATACTTCTTCTAATCATTTTCTTCAGTGAAATCGAAAAATCGTAACTTCTATATAATTTCAATTTCTTTTTTTTTTTTCTTTCTTTCTTTCTTTTTCCTCTCGGAGTGGGACGCAAGTTCACAAAAAAAGAAAAAAAGAAAAAAAGAAAAAAAAGAAGTTTCAATTTAGATGATACCTCTTCTAATTTTTTTGTCCAGTGACATCGACAAATCGTACCTTTTAAATTTCAATTCCAATTTTTTTTTTTTTGATAAAAAGAGAGTAAAAAAGAAAAGGAAAAAAAAAAAAGAAAACTCACGATTCAGATCTTACATTTCGGATTCTTACTATTTTTTAATATCTTTTATCTCTCTATATATAAAATATCTTTAGAATGATTATCGGTCTTTTCTTTTCTTTTCTTTTTTTCTTGAAATTAAATGACCATTACGATATTAAAGGAAAAAGAAATCGAAGAAAAATCGGGCAAAGTTTGAAGGAAAATTCAAAGTTTATCTCGTAAAGATCCAAAAAGGGGAACATCTTCTTCTTTTTCTTATTTCTTCTTCTTCTTCTTCTTCTTCTTCTTCTTCTTCTTCTTCTTCTTCTTCCTCTTGGAACAGCTTCATGGTATCATTAGGAACATTGCTTCGACACCGATGCTATTGTGTCACTCCTCGAAGGAGGACTATGGAAAAGAGGAAACCATTTTCTCGGAATGTGTCGCTTCCCCTTAAAGAAATCATTGAAAAAGGTCTTTCGAGTTAGAATAGAAACCTACTGGCGTAGGCATAACGATTAGATGAAACCATTTCGAAAGTGAACATTTCTTTTTTCTTTTTTTTTTTTTTTTGTTTCTTCTTTCAATTCTAACACTTATAAAAGTAATTTCGTTCGAGATAGATATTACTAGTTGAATATTTACTAGATTAAAAATATAATATCTAATTCATTTCTAATCTTATGCGTCTTCTTCTTTTTATCCATTTTCCTTTTATTTGTCTTTCTTTTCTCTTTTTTTTTCTTTTTTTTTTTTTTTTTTTTTTTTTTTTTCTAATTCAAAAGGTTTATAAATGTTGTGAATTATTAAACGAATGTGTAAATTGTCGTTCTTTATCACTCTCTCTCTCTCTCTCTCTCTCTCTCTCTCTCTTTCTTTCTCTCTTTCTCTTTCTAATCTCTAGTATATTTGAACTATTTTCTTTGTCTATTTTTTTTTTTTTTCCTTCAAATAAATACTCTAATAAAACATCAAAGTATATTACACTTTGATTCTGTTTTATTCATAAATAAAGATTATTAAATAAATATAAAAATCATTTCTAATCTTTCTCTCTCTCTCTCTTTCTCTCTCTCTATATCTTTTTCTCTCTCAAAAATTCTCTCTAATCTTTAGATATGTTTCAGTGTCTTTTACAGTTTCTTTTCTTTTTTCAAATAAAAATTCTTCCTCTTCTTCTGACAAAGAAAAATACAAAAAAACAAAAGAACAAAAGAAAAAAAAAACAAAAACCACAACAAATTCAATTAAAAAAATCTTTTGAATCTATTTTTCTAATACTTTAATATCGCTATGAACATAATTATTAAATAAATATAAAAATAATGCTTTTTAAATAGACATTTATCAATACTGTTTAAGTAGATTATTGTCTGATTAAGAAAAAGGATAAAGACGCTTACATATTCTTGTTTTGATAAGAGGAACTCACGTGTCTGCCGACGATGTCCAATGAATATCCTCGGAAATACTATTTTCGCTCTTTTCGTGGGCGCCAGTCGAATCCGGAAGGAGAGTTTAGTTTCGAGGACGAGGTTGAAAGGTCGATCGATATATGTACCTATACAAGCTCTTCTTTCACGTTCTCTCTCTCTCTCTCTCTCTCTCTCTCTCTCTCTCTCTCTTTCTCTCTCTCTCTCTCTCTCCTTTTCCCTTTCTATCTCAAAACGAGAAGCCCAAACGTTACTTTCTTCGAAGGTATCACCAGGAAATTCGGTCGGTGGGTGTAATGCCTACGGTTAAAGCCAGAACTCGTTCGATCTTTTACCTTTTACTAACGGAAGAGCTCGAAAACATAGAAAGGGATGGTTAACAGAGAGGGGGAGAGAGAGAGAGAGAGAGAGAGAGAGAGAGAGAGAGAGAGAGAGAAAAGTTAAAGGTCAGGAGCAAGACTACCAATTTTATATCGATTTACATTCCTTCGTTTTACTTGGTTCAAATAAAGGATTATTTTATTCTTCTTTTTTTTTTTTCTTTTTTTTCTGTTTTGTTTCTCATTGTATTTTTTTCATTTCGTTTTGCTTTGCTTTGTTTCTTTTTTTTTTTTTTTTTTTTTTTTTTTTGTGTTGATAAATGATACCTTGGACAAAATTTACGATCGCTATTCAGAAGTATACTTTTTTGTTTGTTCGTTTTTTTTTTTTTTTCTTTTTTGGGCATCATTGTCACCATTTACAATTCAATTTCTTTTTCTTTTTATAATATTTAAAAAAAAAAAAAATTGTCACATTTACAATTCAATTTTTTTTTCTTTTTATAATATCTAAAAAAAAAAAAAAAATTATAATAAAGTAATAAATAAAAAGTTATTCATTAATAAGAAATTTAAAGTATAACTAACAACATGTATGTACATAAATTATAATATGATTGATGATACGTTATAGTAAACTTATAAGTACAGAGTTATGGTATATTATTGAAAATTTCAAATATAGCCGCGTTATTTAATAAGCATAATTTATATTTATTCGTCGAACGTTATATATTCTTGAGTGCGCGTTAACAAATTTGATTAAAAAAAAAAAAAATGAAAAATGAAAAATGAAAAATGAAAAATAAAGAAAGCAAAAAAAGAAAGAAAGAAAGAAAAGAAAAAGAGGAAGAAAAGAAAATTTATTTATAGACAGTATTATTTCGAACTAATATACGGATGGTTTTAAATGTATTAAAAGGACACGAAAATGAAAAAAAAAAAAAAAAAAAAAGAAAAAAAAAGAAAGAAGTGATGTACGAGGCTAAAGAAAGTTTTAACGAGATTCTCTTAGGTGAGATCGGATAAGGAATAAGTAGATTCGTAATCATATATATATATATATATATATATATATATACATACATACATACATACATACATACATACATATAAATTAGTATTACTAGACTACTATCTACTACTACTACTATTACTACTACTAATCATACTACTCAACACTTTGAATAATCCATAAGACGAATGGGCAGAACGGAAAGATTCTTACAGGTTCTATAGATTCGTGAGAAAGTAAGCTTTAGCCATTCTCGCATTTCCATTAATTTATCAAATTTAAGATGATTTACGAAAAACCCTATGTCCTTTTCTCTCTCTTTCTCTCTCTCTCTTTCTATATATATATATATATATATATATATATTATATAACATCGCTGTGTCCTCCTGTCAATATGAAAAATATTCTTCTATATTACTACCTACACCTCGCCCATTTCTTTTTTCTTCTTTCCTATCGATATAAAGAGAGAAAATCGCGGACAATGGATGAAGAAGATTCACGTGAAAAAAAAAAAAAAGGAAAAAAAAAGAAAAGAGAGAAAAGAACAGAGGAAGAGGACGAACCATATATTTTTTTTCCCATACATTTTACACTTTTTTCCACCCATATATTCTTTTTTTATTTATTTATTTATTTATCTTTCTTTTTCTTTTATCAACTTGAAAAATAATACATTAATTTTATCGTTTACTCGAATATTTGTTAAATATTTGTAACATTCGTTACACTTATATTCGTATAACTTATACTTTATTAATACAAGGTTGAAAAAAATAACTATGTTCACCTTGAATATATTTATAGTGATATGTGTTCTTTTTAAAGATATGGGTAAATTTTGTTTACTAAAATTCGTACAGTATGGAAGAGGACCGTAATATCGATTTAATAATTTCCTTTTTTTATGCTTTTGTTTTTTTTTTGTTTTTTTTTGTTTTTTGTTTTTTTTTTTTTTTTTGATTGGAATCATATGTTTTTGGTAACATTGATCGATGGAGCTTGATGAAAAGTTGAAGAAAAGTCTTTTGAGTTTTCTATCTTTCTTATAATAAATTTTTAATTATATCTAATTTTAAATAAACAATAATAAAATTTACATAATTATAACAAAAATTTGTTTCAATGATTTTCATTATAATTATGCTCTTATTACGAAAGGAAAGAAAAAATTCAATTAAAAAAAATTATTAACAAAATCGATTTCATTATAATAATATTATTGCAATATTTAAATAAATAAAGGATAAATTGCGCTTTAAAACGGTGTCTCATTCAAGTCTCTACGATTTTTCGTTTGGAAGATATTGCTTTCGAAAGATTTTCATTCATAATCACCTGATCGTAGTAATAGTAGTAGTAGTAGTAGGCCCTCGTAAATTCCTGGAATTTATATAGGTCAGTGTGTCACTGAGCTAAATTGAATGAAATTATGTAGGTCAGTGGGCCAACGTAAACTTCTTTCCTTTACACAGGAATATCTCAATAACTAAAAGTCGTAGAGA
>NC_140819.1:6115000-6130000 GCF_050613455.1 Vespa mandarinia
TTACTACTTTTCGTGGCAACAAACAGACAACTCACTACTATATATCATATACAGTTCCATTGAGTTAATGGTATTTGGTGTTACCGTTTTCTGTTGTTTACCAATGACAGCACACTTTTCTTCCATCATCTTAACAATTTTTAGTGTCGTTTTCGTTGATATAAGATCGCTACGGTGTCAATAGTGAAAATTATAACATTCATCGTTTCTCTTTCAATTGTCACAAGTATGAGATATCATTAATCCTTTAAGAATATTTTAAAGATTGTTTCCATTTATTTTATATCTCTGATTATTCGTAAATAACAAAATATTAGATAAGATCGTGCTCGTTTAAAGTAGAGTTACCCTTTCTCTTTTTTTTTTTCTTTTTTTCTTTTTTTTTTTTTTTTCTCTTATCAACGAGTTAAAGGTACGTCGATATTCTTACGATTGTACGAAATGGATGAAACGAGTAATTAATTAATTAGTTCAAGTATCAAATTAATTCTTCGTCTCTTTCAAGAGTCACGATAAAGGAGATTATTGATCATTGATACTTACAAAAAAATCGCCCATTTTTTCCTTTTTATCTTGAACGTAACAAAAAGATAGATAAGTTCAAGAACGTTTGGAGTATTTAATCTTTCTTCTCATTTATTTACTTTTTTTTTTTTTTTTTTTTTCTTTTTATTTCCGATAATCTTATCGTTAGTCTCTACCTATCCGAAGATTTTTCTTTATTTTCTTCTTACTCTTAGATAATAAAATGATAGATAATATTGTGATCGTTTAGAGTAGTAAGCAAGTACTTAATCATTTCTTCTTTTTTTCTTTTCTTTTTCTCTTCTTTTTCTTTTTTTCTTTTTTTATCGATGAATTACGTTTTCATTGAGATTCTTACGATTGTTGGAAGAGGATTAAACCACTTAATTAATTAATTAATTAATTAATTAATTAATTAATTAATTAATTAATGATGAGAGATCGATAACATTTAAAATAATTCAAAGATTATTTTTTTTCTTCTTCAAACGTAATAAAAAAATAAATAAGATGGAGATCGTTTAATCTTTTTTTCTTTTTTTTTTTTTTTTTCCCTGATGATTTTATCAATGCCATCTACAGAAATAGATTTTTTTTTTTTCTTTTTTTTTTTTTTTTTTTAATTCAGATTATACTCATTTTACGAAGAACTGAATGAATGAGCAATTAATTCATTAATTTATTAAAGAATTCATAGGAATGTATAATGAAGAAAATTATTATCTTTTGTATATATATATATATTTTTTTTTTTTACTAAAAAAGAAACGTACAAGTGTTTTTTTTTATATATATATATATATTATACTTATAGAATTAACATGATTTAAAAGGCAGAGAGATAGAGATAGAGAGAGAGAGAGAGAGAGAGAGAGAGAGAGAGAGAGAGAGAGAGAGAGACTTTATCATATACTATCGATCGAAAGTAATTGTTTAATAATTATTTAATGAAATCGAAAGTGCCTTCATTGTCTTTTCTTTTCTTTTCACATTTATTTATTTATTTACTTATTCATTTATTTATTTAATTAACAAAGCAAGCCTGTAAAAGTGAAATACATTAGTCAGAATGTCAGAGAGGAGAAAAAAAAGGGAGACAAGTTCCATGGAGTTTCTTCTTCTCTGTCTTTTTTCTTTTTTTTTTGAGATTTATTTCTTTACTTTTCTCTTTTTTTTTTCTTTATTATTATTATTATTATTATTATTATTATTATTATTATTATTTTTATTATTTTCTTTCTCGTAATTACGTTCTCTTAATGAGCTCGATAAGAAACCATTGGAATATCTCGTTTGGAATGTTGGATCAGTTAGTTTTTTCTTCCGCGTTGGCAAAGATCAACCTCGTTTTTCTCTTCCCTATGTTCGCCAGTCACACTCGAAGGAATTATCGTTTTTGATAACGAAGGGATTTAATAACAGTCAGTGGGTATCGCTTTCCTAGCACGTTAATTAGAATCCAGCTTGGATTTCAGCTTATTATAAGAGGAAAGGATTTTTTTTTTGCTCCCCTCCTTTTCCCACCACCCTTCAACTCCTCTCTTTTTATTCTTTTTTCTTTTTTCTTTTTTCTTTTTTTTTCCTTTTTCTTCTTTCTTTTCTTTTCTTTTCTTTTCCTCGCCACGTTAAATTAATCGTTTTCTCTCCTGACTGTATTATCCGTACATAATAAATAGATTGTCCATCTATTGTGTTTCATTGTAAATATTTGGATAATATTTGAAATGATGTTTTTTTTTTTTTTTTTTTTTTTTTTTTTTTTTTTTATAAATATCTACGTGTAAAATATAAAAAAAAAAATTTATATATATATATATGCATGTACATTTTATTCCATTTTTTATATTTAATAATTGAAATTTTGCTTCATTTTATAAATATATGAATAATATCGGGAGTATTTTATTTTTTATAAACGCAATTCATTATTCTTCTTTCTTTCTTTTTTTCTTTCCTTTTTTTCCGGTTAGAAATTTATGGAATATTTTATATTATTTTATTTTCACAATTATAACTATATAAAATATTAAAAATAATATATATATATATATATATATATATATATATATATATAAATAATATTACAAAAGATAAAAATTTATATTATATAAGTACATATTTCAAATATGTTAAAAATTATTTCTCCCTTCTATGGATAATATTATTTCCTTTTTTTAGGGATAAAAAAAAATAAAAATACGAAAAAGAAAAAAAAAAGAAAAAGAAAAAAAGACATTGGAAACTAGAAAATAATTTTGCATAGTACGAAATTAGATTTATTATAAATTTATCCAATGCAAATAAGATAACATATTTTATATGTTTTCGATACTCTATGAAACGATTATATGTCGTTGTTTTATCATTGTCGAATGAAATATATTAACCAAAAGAAAATTAGATCTTTCTCAATGTAAGATATTTCTAACTTTGAAATTATCTGAAACAGAAAATGTGGATAATTATACACGCGTCAGAGTTAAGAGTTATGTCAGAACTGTCAAGTTTAAATCGTGGCATAACTTTCGAGTTCCGAACATATATGTATATTCTCTCTCTCTCTCTCTCTCTCTCTCTCTCTCTCTCTCTCTCTCTCTCTCTCTCTCTTTCTCTGTTCTTCTCTCTTTTTCTTTTCGTAGTCATTCAACGTGGTGAGGAAAGCTGTTTAGTATATATATATATATATATATATATATATATTAAAATATAAAATTATATATATAATATATTAACATATATTTTATATATATTTTATATATATATATAAATATATGATTAATATTTTATATTTGGTAAATACATATATATAAATTCATATATATTTTATTATTATATTATTTTCCCTCATATATTCTTCTTAATATTTTATATATTTATAATTATAAAATAAAATAATTTTGAATATATTTGTAACAAAAAAAAAAAAAAATAAAAAAATAAAAAAATAGAGAAGAGAAAAGAATTGCATTTATAAAAAATAAAACATTCCTAATATCACCAATATGCGTGTGTATGTGTGTGTACACTTCGTTTATTGTTCCATGTTACGTTTCCATTTTGTTTTATATTTTCTTTTTCAATTTATAATATTTAAAATATATTACATGCCGTTCGATGAATAAAAATGATACAAATAAACTTTCTTCCTTTTTTCGTTTAATTTTCTTTTTTTTTTTTTTTTTTTTTTTATTTTTTTGTTTCTTTTCATTCTTTTCACTTTCTTTTCCTTATGTCTTTTTTTTCTTTTTCTTTTTTTCTTCTCTTTCGATAAGAAGTTCCATTCGTTCGTTGTATTGTAAATCATGTTAAACGAAGATAACAGGTTGTTATCGCAATTCGATCAATAAATAACGTACATATCAATGCGGTCGTAGGATTCGCGAGGTACTCTATCGTAATTGAAAATCACCGATCGCGGAGAACAATTAATCCGCGTCGAATCAACCAATGGCTAACTTAAATATATTACGTGCATGTGCATCGATTTGCAACGACAATAAGAGAGATAATCGAAAATGACAATTTAAATATGATTTTTTTCTTTTTTCCTCCCCATCGATTTCTAATTAACCATATTTCATCCATTTCAGGATTTTTCCCACGGGAAGTTATAAGAAAAAGGAATTAACAAAAAAAAAAAAAGAGAGAGAGAGAGAGAGAGAGAGAGAAAAACAATAGAAAAATATTCATACACCCTTTAAATATATTCAATTAATCTAATATAAATTGAAATGAAATATTTTCGTATTGTTAAATTTTTACGAAAATTTTATTTTATCTTATTATATGATTTAATTGTAAAATTATTTTTTATTACTTAAATATACGCTACTTCATTACTTACAGAAATTTAATTAAATAATACAATTAATGTATAAAATATGTATACTTATATTGAATATTCAATAGTATATTTTTACTTAAATAAATAATATATTATTAATATTATTATATAATTATAATATATTTATTACATACTCTTATTATAATTTATTTAAGTAATTTAAAAATAAATTTTAAGTATATTATATACCAGTATATTTATTATACTAAGTAATAAATAGGAATTAATGAATAAGTATTAAATAATAAAAAGTAAATAATAATTAAATATTAACAATGTTATATATATATATATATATATATATATATATATTAATATTAATATAAAAAAAAAGAAAAAAAAGAGAGAGAGAGAGAGAAGAGAGAGAGAGAGAAATTTAAGTATAAATTATATTGAAAGAAAAAAGAAAAAAAAATAAGAACAAAAACTTAATTATATATTACACGATATTAAATTCCTACAGAAATAAAGAACAATAGAAATTTATTATATTATTATATTGACATACGAATATGAAAAGAGATAGTAATATTATAATCTATAAAAAAGATTTACAGTAATATATGTATCCTTTTTAATTTTTATTCTGATATACTGGAAATAATGGAAAAACCTGATCGAATCGTAATCAGGTTACGAAGAAATATATCCTGTATATTCTAACAACTCATACCAGATCCATGTAGATGCGAAACAATGACGATTACACGTAGCCCAAGCTCTTACCATCGATTTGCATATTAATCAATTCCTGGTCGCGTACGTTTGCACGTTCGTTGACTTGCAATTAAATGGAAAATCTATCTCTCTCTCTCTCTCTCTCTCTCTCTCTCTCTCTCTCTCTCTCTCTCTCTCTATCTATCTCTCTCTCTCTCTCTCTCTATCTCTGTTTCTTTGTTTCTCTCTTTTTTTTCTCTCTCTCTCTCTCCTACTCTCTCTGTCTCTCTCATTTGTATGCATTCAAAAGGAACGCCATTCAATGATATGTGCAAAAAGCTCACGTTTACTCTCTCTTTCTCTCTCTCTCTCTCTCTCTCTCTCTCTCTCTCTCTCTCTCTCTCTCTCTTTATTTTTTTTACGTGCCTTAACATCGCCGTTACATACAAAAGAAAATTTTCAAAAGAAGTTTAACCTTTATAAATCATATCCTCTTTTTCTTCTCTTTCTTTTTCTTCATTTTTAAAAGCGATAATATTCCGCTTGTTTCTTTAAAAATTCGTGTAAAATGGGGATGGGAAGAAGAAGGAGACGAAAAAAAAAGAAGAAAAAAAAAAAAAAGAAAAAAAAATAAAAGAAATAAAAAATATAAAAGAAAAATATCGTGATAGGTGCAAACGTGAGAATTAACTCTTCCTCTCTATCTAAAGCGGGTTTTAATTCGCTCATTTATTTTTCTTTTCTTTCTTCGAGTTCGAAACGAAATAAATATTTTCTCAGATATATATATATATATATATGTGTGTATATATATTAAAATCATATTTTATTCTTGTTACGAAAGAATGTATTAATAATATCGTTCACGTTAACTCGTTTACAAACAAACAAACAAACAAACAAACAAAAATAAAATGTGAATTTTTATATTTTATCAATTAAAGAAAAGGAAAGGAAAGAAAAACAATGAGTTTTTATATTTTATAAACTCAATTTAAAAAAAAAAAAAACATTATTTAAAAAACGTAATTTTTTTTTTTTTTTTTTTTTAAGCCAAGGATACTTATCTCATAAGATCAGCAAAATTAATAACATCAGATCGGAAAATTAATAATGATAGTAAAAATAAAAATAAAAAGGAAGAAAAACAAAAGAAAAAAGAAAAAAAGAATCAGGTATACAGATAATAGGAAGAAATTTTCGTATGTATATATCACGGATCTGTTAAAATCGATTTATAAAATAAATATGAACGAGTTATCTAATAAAGGATGGTTACAACAAAACTCGATTAAATGTATTTCAATGTCAATTACACTTCTTCGATATGAAATTTTTTTGGACGATTCTTTTTCTTTCTCTTTCTTTTTTTTTTTTTTTGTTCTCTTTTAAATTTCCATCAGACAATAAAACTGTAACAAGCCTAGAAACTTTTCGACTAATCTATTTATAAAAAATAAAAAAATAAAAAAAAAATTAAAAAAAAAGAAGAAAAAACGTTGCTTACTGATAAACGTAATCGTTATTGCTAAAATTAACTGTTATAATTTTTATATTTATTTTTCTTGTTCTTCTTTTTTTTTTTTTTTTTTTTTTCCTTATCTTTTCTCTTTGTGAATAATATCTTCGATAAATAATATCTTGTAGTTTTCGATTTTATTTTATCACCATTATTATAATTACTTATCTATGTATTACCGTTACTATTATTACTGTTATCATTATTACGAGTTTGAAAAAAGAAAAAAAGAAAAAAAAGAAAAAAAAAAGGAAAAACAAAAAGAATAAAAAAAAAATAAAGAAATTATTTTAACGCATTCACTGACTTGCCTATTCTCTTTATCTTCTTTCTCTCTCTCTCTCTCTCTCTCTCTTTCTTTTTTTATTTTTATTTTTATTTTTCTTTTTTTCCTTTATATTTCTTTTTAAGTAAGTTTTACGACTTATAAACGCATTTATGGCGTAAAAAGAATTATACCTCATGTCACCTAACTGATAAATATACGTAGCGATAAAATACGTTATGATGACCTAAAGGTTAAAAATTATTTCGAATGATATGTGTGAAGGAAAAAGAAAAAAAAAAAAAAAAAAAAAAAAATTAGAAAAAGTGGAAAAATAAAAAGTAAAAGAATACCAAGCAAAATCAATCATTAAAGGAAGTTGGGTTCGTTTTTTCGAATGCATATGTTATATCGATGAATGATGAAAAAAAAAAAAAAGAACATTAGGATTTTCCGAAGGCTATAAAGTCAAAGATTTTGATGGCTGACTTTCTTGTTTCTTTGCTTGTATTTTTGCGTTTTTACTTGCTTGCTTCCTCCCTCTCTCCCTCCCTACTTGACTTTAGCAATGGAATTTTTAAGATCGCCTCTGATACTTGCTTTCCACGTTAATGTATCGGTTTCTCAAAAAAATTAAAAAAAAAATTAAAAAAAAATTAAAAAAAAAAATTAAAAAAAAATTAAAAAAAAAAAAAAAATAAAAAAAGAAAAAAGAAAGAAAGAAAAAAGAAAAGGAATCTCTTTTGCACAAGAAACGAGAGACTCGTGTCGTTTTCTTTCTTTCTTTTTCTTTTTAATTCGCTGTCATAAGCTCTTCGAGGATTTCATGCGTTAACTTCGAAACTTTTTTATTATTATCATTTATTTTATCTACCTTTTTTTTTTTTTTTTATCATCAATATGCAAGTATAATGTATTTATGTATCTATATATATATATATATATATATATATATATATATATATATATATATATATATATATACATATGTACGTATATTTGGAATTATCTCTCATTTAAAATGATATGGTAAAAAATTCTGTTTTTTTTTCTACCTTTTTTGTTTTTTTTTTTTTTTTTTTTTTTAGAACGGAAATAAATGTCTTAAGTATTACGAAAGTTGTCTAAAGAACATCAATACGAATCCAACTAGTACCTGGGGTATACATTTTCATCGATATTACATCGAGTTATGGCTCTTTGAAGTTTAACAAACTGTATAATCGGAATAATGAGATCAATCGTCCTGTAAACATCTAATAATCAATGAATTGATCGGTCAATATTCTTTTTTTTTCTTTCTTCCTTTCTTTCTTCGTTTTCATTGTTCAATGATTCATTCATCTATTTGTTTACTATTCCTGGAATTGTAATTATTTGAAATTTGGTACTCATTCTTTCTAACAATCATAAAGAACATTATTGCGTTTACTATAAAAAAAAAAAAAAAAAAAAATAAATAAATAAATAAAAGAAAGAAATACTATGATTTTTATATCGTAACAATCAGCAACCTCTACGAAATAGTTATAATAAATATTACATATCTCTCTTTTAACCTAATATTAAATATTAGATATATTATTAATATATTTAATATTATAATATTATATTATATATATGTATATATATATATATATATATACATATGTATATATGTATATATATATATATATATACATATGTATATATGTATATATATATATACATATGTATATATATACATATGTATATATATACATATGTATACATATTTAAATATCGGAAATGTCGAAATGACTTGGTACGGATTACATTAGTACGTCTCATAAATAAATTATGAAAGGTAACTCTATTATATTAAGGTTGGTTCTTAAAATCCAAAGTACCTTGCTACGTTGTACTGCACTGTACTGCACTGCACTGCACTGCAGTTGAACATATTACATGCTCGTAGAAAGGTCGGAAGCAGCATTGTCTATGCATAGATAAAGTTAAATCCTTATAGCAAATGGTATGTAAAGCTACTTCAATTTAGTTCTTGTAAAGTACAACCTTGAAAATTCGAACGATCTATATTTCTCTCATAGTAAAATTAAAAAAAAAAAAGAAAAAAAAGAAAAAAAAAAGAAAAAACAACAAGGTGGAAAAAAAGAAAAGAATAAAAGACATTAAGGGGAGGCAAAATTTGATAAAAATAAAAAATAAAAAATAAAAAAAAAAAAAATAAAAAGAAATAAAAAGAAAGAGACATTGAAAAGTGTAATTCAAGAGACAGAAAAGTCCAATAAATGATCGACCTCGAATCGAAAGATAACTATCGTTGATAGTTCTTCGACATGGTCGATAATTCGAGCGTGATAACAATTTAAACTTTTCGAGAAGCTATTAAATACGGACGTATTTGATGCAACTTCATTAAACTCGGTGGATGTTCGTTCTCTCGTTTGGGCCAAGTGTAACGACATATACAAACATACATACACAAACAAACACACACACACACACACACGCATATATATATATATATATATATATATATATACATGTACATACACACATTTATATGTAACTTAACGATGCTCTGGTACTTAGAAAATCTACGAAGCAGTTTAGGTATCGTAAACCTCGTTAAATTCATACGACTAGTTCGACTAGGATTTATCTTGTCCTAATACTATACTTTAAACGATCTTTGCACTTTTGCACATTTTTTTTACTTTTGTTTGACGAAGATATTTATTTCCTCTCTTAATCTCATATTATTAATATAATATATATATATATATATATATATTTATTTATTTATTTATTTATTTATTTATTTATTTATTATAGTATAGTATATGTATATGGAAGATAATTTGATGTAAAATAGTTCATAGTATCAAATTTTAATTATCATTATCTTAGTTTAATTATCGAACTTATATATATATGTGTGTGTGAATATATATATTATTATTATTATTATTATCATTATTATTAATTATATATATATAAGTTTCATAGAAATATACATATATTTATAAGTTTGATATTTCGAACGTTCGTTTATGAAAATTTCGTTCCATTTTACTATGTAATTTTATATTAAAAATATTCTGGACATATTATTGATTTATTAATATTATTATATTTAACACACACACACACACACACATACATACACGAGCATGTGCGCGTATGCACATATATACATATAACAATATTAATTATATATGAACATGATTAATTATATTTTAGTCAAATTTTATTGCATTACAATAATTAAAAACGCATTAATATAAATTAAAAAAAAATAATTATTATTTCGAGTAAAATATATATCGACCTACTCGACTTACGCTTTAATTATTGATAAAAAGAACTTTTCAATTAATTAACTTCATTAATTCAATCAATATCATTTCGAAGTAACATACACCTAAATACGTACATACACATACACATACACACACACACACACACACACATATATCAATAGTATGAGAAACGATAGTGAAATTCGATGCAATTAGTCGAATTATTTTGAAATAGAACGACGGAATGTTGCAAAATAGTTTCGTTTACAGTCACATATGTTTACATCGTATGTGACAATGATCCATATTTTGATGAACGACAACAGAAAGTTCGGGAATGGAAATAGGAATGGGGGATGGTGATTCGGGGGTTGGGAGTTGGGGGTTGGGATGAAGGGTAGTGACGAGAGATGCCTGCATGACGCCGATAAATATTATTTTATCAGAGGTTCTTTCAGTGACCTATGCATCATTTCCCAATGTGCGATATATATAATATATATATATATATATATATATATATATATATATCGAAGGTCGTTGGATTTTAATCGTTTCAATCAACGGACAACGATATGAACAAACAAAAATTTTTCATGGCTGCCATTTTTAGCTCAGATAGATATTTACTCAGATAAATATTTATTTATATATATTTAGTTTTGTCATTTAAATAATATTTCTTTGTATTATCATTGCAACGTAATGTAAATTTGAAACGTATTATGTATATCGTGTTTAATATTATTAATTTAATATTATATTAATAATATACATTACATGTATATGTATATACATATATTTTTTTGTATATTTTGTAAAAATATATTTTGTAAAAATATATGTATATACATATATTTTTTTACTTTTATAGCCATTTTCTTTCTTTTCTTTTTTTCATTTTATCGCTAAACAAAAAAAGAAAATCAATTTTATATAGTCCAAATTTTTTATGTGTTTTTCTTTTCTTTTCTTCCTTTTCTTTTTTTTTTCTTTCTTTTTTTTTTTTTTTTTTTTAAGAGAAAACCCTTAATGTCTAGCTATTACTAATAGATATAATAAGTTACTTAGGCGTGTGTTTATTCTTTGGTATGGGTGGGAGACAGCACGATCTTCTACGTCGAAGTTACAGCTGAGGTTCTTAGCTTTGAAAAAAGAAAAGAAGAAAAAAAAAAGAAATAAAAGGACAATCTCAAGGACGTAATACTGTTTGCTTTTCGTATTGGATCGAACATTCATATTGGCCATTGAAAATGGACTAATTGTTAAAATAACGTTTGACGCTTATAAGGAGCCAACGTTCATTAATAAATTTTATTTTATTAAATGAGACATGTCAATTATAATAATAATAATAATAATAATAATAATAATAACAATTATAATAATAATAATTATTATTATTATTATTATTATAATTGTTATTATTGATATTAATAGAATTATAATTACCAGTGTATCGTTTATGATACTCTCTGTCTTTTCAAATATCTAATTGATACATGAAACATTTATCGATTCTGTCAATACTTAAATAAAATATTAAAGGCGATAAAAGAGGGCGGTAAGAGAGATTGTTGGCGTTAATAATTAGTAATTAATTAAAGAACATGGACTCGTTTTTCGTTATCCTATAAATTTTCCTCAGAGCACACTTTTTCTTCTATTTCTTTTTTCTCTCTTTTTTCTCCTCTTCTTCTTTTTTTTTTTTTTTTTTTTCTTCTTTCGTTAACGTCAAAGTTTCTCGTGTCATTGTTATCGTATATATGCATATATTTAAAAGGAAACAAATTATTCGATAAATTCTAATGAGTTTGAATTCATTTCTTGATTTTATTTCTTTTCTTCTCTTTTTTTTTTTTTTTGTTTATTCTTTTTGGGTTCGACGATAATTACGTTATAATATTTAATCGCTAGTTTAACGGAACGCATTATTAAAGAATATTAAATTACCATTGGCTTTATCAAGGATGAATATTTTATCGTTTTTCATGAAATTTCTTGTGTTTTCACTAAGAACAATTCCGATGCGTTTGAACGTGCCCCATAAAATGGCTACAATTCGAGCTACTTTAAACGCACACACACACACACACACACGTGTATGTACACTATATATATATATATGTATATATACACGTTACACATGAAAAGCAGCACAAAAGCTTTCCCTTTTCACAGATCGTATTCGCTGGAAGCACTTTTATCCGTTTCCATCGTTTCTTTGGCCGAACGATCAAAAAGTTTAGAATCGAATATATATATATATATATATATATATATATATATCACCCACACCATATAGATATGTACGTTTGAAGCGTGCTCGTGCTTGCTCGCCGCAAGGTGAAATCTGAATAGCAAAAGGAAAGAAAGATGACGTCTTTCCTAATGCCCTTTTAAATGAGTTTATATATCGTGGCATGATAATCGTCAATGTCAAAACATTCAACGTTATCGGATGTAAATATTTTTATGATATTTTACTTTGATGAGAATAACGAAAGAAGATGGAAATGTGAAAGAAAAAGAGAGGAGATAACGTACGTGTATTTAAGTTTTTTTAATAGATCTTGTTTTTTTTTTCTTTTTTTTTTTCTTTTTTCTTTTTTCCTTTTCTTTCTTCCTATATTTCTTTCTTATCTCGTAGTTTTAGGGACAATTTAATCAAATTATTTGATATTATATAATTTACTTTTCTTTTTCGTATGATCCTCTCTCTCTCTCTCTCTCTCTCTCTCTCTGCGTGTGTGTATGTATGTATAACTTTTTCTCCCTTATATCGAGTTTAAACTTAATTTAATTAGATTATTTGACATGTGATTTATTTTATTACGGTCCATCTCTCTTTATCTATTTATATATATATATATATATATATATCTTTATATCTTTTTGCATATATATATATATATATATATATATATATATATCTTTATATCTCTTTGCATATATAAAGTTGAAAGCTTCAGTTTAATATAATTATTTTATTGAATATTCTCTCTCTCTCTCTCTCTCTCTCTCTCTCTCTTTCTCTCTCTCTATCTCTATCTATCTATCTATCTATCTATCTATCTATCTATTCATTTATTTACTTAATCTAAAAGAAAAGAAAAAAGAAAGAAAAAACTTGAGCAATGGAAATATTGTCATTATTTTTTACATTTTTAAATTTTCCATTTCGAATAAAAATTTTGTCTTTCTTAAGAAAACGTAGACGAGCGTCACGAATATAATAAATTATATCTTCAATCGTACCGTTAAAGTAAGACAGGATGAAAGAGCAAAAGAGAGAGAGAACATGAGAGCAAGAAAGCAATAAAGAGAGAGGGAGAGAGAGAAAGAGAGAGAGAGAGAGAGAGAGAGAGAGATTTGGAATAGGTTGTGTAGAAGGTGCGCGCGCTCTTAGTCGGAGAAAGAAGAGAGAGATGGTGGGGTTGATATGAGGGTTAGTAGTGGTTGGTGGTAGTGGTGATGGTTGAGAGTGGGGTAGTTGAGGGTGGAGAATGAGGTGGGGTTCCAGGAGTGTTGGGAACTCGGGTTCGGCCGTTTCCGTTAAGTTTCGGCTTGGTTCGTTGGGTCATTGGGTCAGATACACGTTTACGCGAAAAGCCTGACTGTGGTAGTAGTGATACACACGGTCATACGCGTTTACAATGCAAACTCGAACTTCACTCTCTCTCTCTCTCTCTCTCTCTCTCTCTCTCTTTCTCTCTCTCTTCACTACCCTCCTCCTCTTTCTTTTCTATTCCCCCGTCCACCATCCTTCATACCCTCTTCTCATCTGGCGCCGCAACGGCAGCGCACGGCTCGTTATTCGACGATGCACGCCTATTTTTAGAAAGAGCGATCGTCCCGTGTAAGAGACCCGTGAGCCGCCAACCCCTTACTTCCTGAGCTTAGATCTAAAGAATGAAAGAGGTAGAGTGAGAGAAAGGGGGAGAGAGAGAGAGAGAGAGAGAGAAGTATATTACAAAACGGCGAATGAGAAAAAGAAAGGGATACGGAAAGAAAAAATTAGTAGGTACGAGTGGGTGAATTAGAGAAATATATATATATATATATATATATATATATATATATATATATATAAAGAGAAAAATTAATAGATATGAGTGAGTGAGTCGGGAAGAATGAACGAGAGAAAGAGAGAGAGAGAGAAAGATAGAATATAGAAAGGAGATGTGTATAAAAGAAAGGAAGAAAGAAAGAAAGAGAAAAAATTAGTAGAAAAGAATGAAAGAGGGATATAATTAGAAACAGGTTTGCAAGAGAGAACGTAAGATATAGCAATATGTTTGGGTTTTTATGTGTGTGTATAAGAGAGTGAGAGAGAGAGAGAGAGAGAGAGAGAGAGAGAGAGAGAGAGAGAGAGAGAGAGGGAAAAAAAGAAAATTGGTAGAAAAAAGTGTATGTAAAGGGAATACAAAGTAGGTGTAAAAGAAAGGTAGGAATAGTAAGGTTATACGTGATATAGAGAGAATGAATGAGAATGACAGAGAGAGAGAGAAAGAGAGAGAGAGGGGAATAGAGAGAAAGTATCATCGTGTAATATGTAATATGTTATGCATATTTTACATCCTCTATTCCGCCCACTCTGTTGACTTGCCCTGTTGACATCGTCTTCTTTCTCTCTTTCTCTCTCTCTCTTTCTCTCTCTCTCTTTCTCTTTTAAGAGAGACAACGAAGGGAAAGAGCAGTGCATAGTCAAGTTATCGAAGATTATGTGATTCTGCAATTCTTTTCGAATAACTATTTTCTTTCTCTTCTCTTCTTTTTCTTTTCTTCTTTTTTTTTTCTTTTTTAATCCTCCACCTGTAATATACGTTATATATTAGTATGTGTACTTATGTATGCATGCATGTATGTACGTATGTATGTATGTATGTATGTATGTATGTATGTA
>NC_140819.1:6145000-6155000 GCF_050613455.1 Vespa mandarinia
AGAGAGAGAGAGAGAGAGAGAGAGAAAGAGCGCGTGCAAGGGTGATCCACGTTCCGTATAGAGTCACCCCTATACGTATTACACTTAAACACAACCCTCCCCTTTTTCACCCAGCTTCCTACCACCCAACCAACCGCCCACCCTTCCGTCTCCCTTCTCTTCGGTTACGTCGAGTGCGTGTCTCGTTCGATAAAAATCGAGAAAGGAGAGAAAGGGGAAAAGCTTTAAGCGAAGAATATCTCACACGCACCTTCGTGGTAAGAAAATTTCTCCTCTATAGTGTGTTCTATTTTTTATACTTGATCAATCTCCTATCAATATATATATCATACATATATATATATATATATATATATATATATATATATATATATTATTATTATTATTATTATATATATATATATATTATCAGTCTAATAATCTTAATATTATTTAATTAAACGATTACGAGATGCATTAAAAAAAAGAAATAATAAAATGAATACAAATTTAATTTTTCCAATAAGCAAGATGGATACATTTTATTATTAATATCAATGAAATATAAATTACGTTAATTAATGAATAAATATTAATAAACATTCAATCGTACATTTTTTTTTTCATTTTTTTGTTTATTCATTCGATTAACGAATTAATCTTGTTTATTTATTTATTATTTAATTAATCTTAATAATATCTCTCTCTCTCTCTCTCTCTCTCTCTCTCTCTCTCTCTCTCTCTCTCTCTCTTTCTTTAATTTGACACAATCTATTTTTAGATGATTATATATTTAATGCTTTTGAAAAATACGATATAAAAAAAAGTAAAGATACTTTATACTCGTCGTTTCCTTCTTTATTTTTTATTTTTTCTTTTTTTTATTTTCTTATTTTTCTACTATTTTTATTCTTATTATTATATTTATTCGCCATAAACTACGGTAAAATCGGTTGGTGCTGTATTAACCTATTGACATTCTAATAATTTTCCTTTAATCAGCTTCCTAGATATTTTCCTGGTTTCGTAATCCGCTTAGAAGTTTTATAAGTGATTGCTCGCGAATTACATGTTACCTTAGAGGATGCAACGCTATATATATGTATATATATATATATATATATTACTTACTCGTTTCAAACATATCTATTGTATACACACACACACACACACACACACATATATATATATATTTATGTATATATGCACGTATTTACGTACTTACATATATAGAACTGAAAGACAATGTGTTAGCATTTTTATGTGAGTTGTATCGATTCGATAATATTTTTAAACGTCTAACGTGTTAGAACGATTATAATTTCATCGATACGCAGGTATAAAATAAAATGAAAAAGATAAAAAAAAAAAAAGAAGGAGAAAAAATTATATATATATATATATATATATATATATATATATATATATATATATATAATTAAGTAAAAGGAAACGATTCGATTCTTTAAAAGTAATTTTATGAATCTTAAAGAAGGACACATGTCCCTTTTATGTATACACACACACACACACATATATATACGCTTTTATGATTCGTCGAATAGTCATTTACAAATAGATTTCCCTATTCGTAAGGAAATTCTCCTTTTCCATGCAGAGTAACGTAGAGACATGACTATTATGCCCTGGTTATCTCGGTAACTATTCATAGACATTATTCCATATCGTATCTTCGTTCGCGGTAACGTCCTTAATTTTCAATGACCTATTCTACGAAACAAAGGCCACGATACCCCGCCTAACTTCGCGTTGTTCTTAATAACATAAAAAATCCGAATGAACGAGAGTAAGAAAAAGGAAAAAAAAACGAAAAAAAAAAAAAAAGAAAAAAAAGAAAAAAAAATAGAGAAGAAGATTCGAAACTAAATGAAAAAAGAAAGAAGTGAATAGAAAAATATCTATCGAACGTACGTTCGATGCCTTTCATTTTTTAATGTTAAACTTCTTCAGAACTTTCTTCAAATTTTTTTTTTTTATATCTCTATACACACACACGCACACATATGTATATACATATATATATATATATATATATAGAAAAAAAAAGAAAAGAAATGAAATAAAATAAAATGAATGAAGTTAAATTTAATAGATAAAAATTCTTCCCCTTAGAGCGTTATTAAAATTTTAATTTTATCTTTAAAAAAAAATTTATATTAATTAAATATAAAAGAATAGAGTTAAGCATCGATCGAGTGCTTTGACATTAAAACTGGAAAAAAAAAGAAAAAAAAAAGAAACAAAAAGAAAAAAAAGAAAAAAAAGAAGAAGAAGAAAAAAAGAGAAAAATAATTTCTAAAATGGAGTCGACTAATCGTTTTGTTCTTAATATACATTATAATATTATAATATATTATGATACTATACTATTATATTATAAAATAATATATATAATTACAACAAACACACACACACACATATATATATATATGTATACATAGTATATTTATATTATTAAACAATTTATTTTCGTAAAAACATACATTTACTTAGAAGCACTATATATTAACTCAGCTCGACGGTTCCTCCGCAGTTTACTGAATTGGGACACTAGTTCCATTACGCGATACATTCCGTGATACATGGACGCTGACGCGAGGGAATATAGAAATTCTAGCGATGGAGTCGTTAAATTAGCCAGAAGACGCCGTTGGATCTGGGACGAATGGCGGAAGATTCCTCCTTCATCGGGTTATATACACGCATATGTGTATACACATATGCATGTATATAATCTATATATATATATATGCGTGTATATAATATATATATATATATGTATATATGTGTATGTATATGTATATAAGTATATAGTACATGCTCGTACGTTCATATACACCGTAGGATGTTGTATATACATAGATGAATATTCGTGCAATCGACCAAATCTCGTCGAGCCAAGTAGAATAATCGGTAGTCTAGTTATTTCATTTCTGCGACACAGTATTCTAAATAAGAATCGTTGTCTAATGGAAGAAATGGTGTGCATTAAATTTTCTGACAATTTATTTATTATGGAAAGATGAAAAAAAAAGAAAAAGAAAAAAATTAGAATAAAAAGAAAAAAGAAAAAATAAAGAGAACAAAAAGAAAATAAAAATCGCTTATGGAATTATTCGGTTATAGGCAATTAATGAACAACGGGCTAATGTACTTTTTCTTCTTTCACATGATAAATAATAATTAATAATTCGTAAAATATTATTTATTAACTGTTAACACATAATTCCATATGAATAATTTTTATTTCTATTAAAATCATTTTTATCCTCTTATCCGATTATGGGATTTTATTATAGTTCATATTTATTTACGTATTTCAATCTTATACAAATATATGAAACATTAACAGCATAGGATATATTAGATTAATTATCAAAGTTATCAAAAAAAAAAAAAAAAGAAAAAAAAAATTGAAGGAATAATTATTTGTATTTATTTATCGCGTCTGACTGATGGGTCACGAAAAAAAAAAAAAAAAAAAATATATGATTCTCAAAGATTTAATTGTAATAAATTTTACTATGGAGTTTAGCATTCAATAAGAACTTATATAAATGTAAAACGTTGCCCAATTCATGATTCAGTCCTCGTGATATTAGATTATTATCAAAGTTAACAAAGCAAAACAAAAAAAGAAATGAAGGAATAATTATTTGTATTTATTATATTTATCGTTCCTTGGCTGATGGGTCACGAAAAAAGAAAAAAAGAAAGAAGGAAAAAATTATGATTCTCAAAGATTTCATCATAACTAAATCTTACCTTATGAATTTTAGGATTCAATACGATCTTATATATAATTATATAATCGCCCTACGATTTATTCACGTGATATTAGATTATTATCGGAGTTACCGAACCAAAAGAAAAGAAAAAAGAAGGAGAAAAAAAAAAAAAAAAGTAAAGAAAAAAGAACACGCACAGAAGAAAGAACAATTATTTGTATAATTATTTATCGTCCTTTATATTTCTGGTGGATTGGTCACGAAAAAAAAAAGGAAAAAAAAAAAGAAAAAGAAGAAAAAAAGAAAAAGTGATAAATATACGATCCTTCAAGATTTCATTGTAATAAATATCACTTTATCGAGTTTTAAAATTTAATACGATCTGAATATAAATTATAATATGCTTTACGATTTATTCTCGTGACATTAGATTATTGTCGGTATTATCGAAAAAAAGAAAAAAAAAAAAAGAAAAAGAAAAACAAAGAAGAAAATAAATAAATCAAAATGAAAGAATAATTATTTGTATTTATTTATCGTACGTCATTTTTTCGTACTTGGTGATGGGTCACGAAAAAAAAAAAAAAAAAAAAAAAAAAAAAATCACCCACCAAGATTTCATCGTAATAAATTCCAACTCTTTGGAGTCCTTCGCGACTGGACTAAAATGTAGGTTGAAATTGTCGATCCGATTAAAATTCCATGACATAAATATGTACTCTTAGGAAAAGAATGAAAAAAGGAAGAGAAAGAGAAAGAGAAAGAGAAAGAGAGAGAGAGAGAGAGAGAAGGGGATATAGTGGAAGAAGAGAGGGGGAAGGGTAAAAGGGAGAGAAAGATAGAAAGAAAAAGAGCGATGTTACGAGCATCTGATAACGCTAACGACACGCTCGCTTTATTAATTACATCGTTATTATTATTCAGACAATGGGTACAAGGAGTCCGGGCTCTCGAAAGTGGGTCGTAGATACCGAAACCGATAACTTTTATATAAAGATTGGCAAGCTCCGTAACAATACTTATTCATGCTGTACGCAGTGGCCGAGTTTCGGTGAATCTATGCGGAGAACTTCAAATATTAACTTTTACTTCGGTATCCCCTATTTCCCTTTCTCTATCTTCATCTATCTCCCTCTCTCTCTTTCTCTCTCTATATCTTCAAAAATCTTAAATCTCTTCTTTCCCCCTCTCTTTCTTTCTCTCTTTCTCTTTCTCTTTCTCTTTCTCTTTCTTGATAGTCGTTTAAAAGTCTTATTATTAAACCTCTCTCTCTTTCTCTCTCTCTCTCTCTCTCTCTTTCTTTCTCTGTCTCTCTCTCTCACTCTCTCTTTCTATATCATCAAAAGCTTTATTGTTAAATTTCTCTCTCTCTCTCTTTCTCTCTCTCGCTTTTTCTCTTTCTGTACCTTCAAAAGCCTTATTGTCAAATATTTCTCTCTCTCTTTCTCTCTCTCTCTCTCTCTCTCTCTCTCCCTCTCTCTCTCCCTTTTGTTCGTTTTTCATGAAAATTGTTAGAGAAAGAGCGTGAGGTTAATAGCGGAATAACGTTCACGTTTCATCGTGAACATGACGATATGAAATATCGTATAAAAACGAACGTGTTGTGTACTTTAATAAAAAAAATAATTAAATAATTAAACATATATATATATATATATATTTATTTATTTAATTAGATAAGAAAAAAGGAAAGTAGATTGTAGAATAATTGGAGAAGTAATTATTATTCGTGAACGTCGAAAGAGAAATAAAGAAAAAAGAAAAAAAAAGGAGAAATATCTCGATATATTTTAATAATACAAACCGATTAACCGATTGAATGTTTACATAAAAAGAAGAAAAAAAAAAAAAAAGAAGAGAAAAAGGAGGAAAAATATTAGATCCCAAGAAAGAAACGTGAAAAGAAGAATAAGAAAAACGATTATTATCCGTCCAATTATTTATCCTCGGTCGGGGAAACAACAACAAAAAAGAAAAAAAGAAAAAAAATAAAAAGGAAAAAAAAGGCAAAGACAAGAAGAGAAAAGGGATAAGAATAAGAATAGAAGAGAATAAGAAGAAGGCAAAGGATAAAAAAAAAGAAAAAGGAGTCCACTTGAAAGCATTTTAGTAAGGAAGAAAGGTCAGTAAGTAAAATCGATCATAGTCGATCGTTATCGTAACATAGAAATGGCAATCGTGACATGAAAGAACGCATTGAAGGAGGGTCATCGTTGATTGGTCGTTTCGAAGAACACCTCGAAGAAACAACTTTCTCTCTCTCTCTCTCTCTCTCTCTCTCTCTCTCGCTCTCTCTCTCGCTCGCTCACTGTTTCTCTTTCTTTGACTTAAGCTGTACGAACGTAATCTCGTAAGAACCAAGCATGCTATCGTGAATGCGTGTTAACTGCACTATTAGAGTTGCACCTTGACCCAAGAATACGATCCAAACTTCGATCCCCGCGCGTTCAAGTCGCGTGCGAATCAAGATTAAGTAGTTTACGGTTTGACCTTACCGATAGGCTACACGATCCTAGGTCTTGCTGCGTCGCCAATAACACTCGCGCATTCACCATGATGAGAGATTTATTCTCTCTTTTTTTTTTTTTACGTTTCTTTTTCTTTCCCTTATCCTTTCTTGTTTTTCTCATTTTTCATTTTTTGCTTTTTCTCCGTTTTTTTTTTTTATACTTTTTTCTATTTTTTTTTTCTTCTTTTTTTTTTTTTTTTTTTTTTTTTTTTTTTGAAAATCGACGATTATAAATTTGTTCTCTTCTTTCTTCTTCTTCTTCTCTCTCTCTCTCTCTCTCTCTCTCTCTCTCTTTCTCTTTTCATATCTAGATAAAAATTTGTATAATATGATAATTGTATTATATTGATCGTACGTAATTATGACATGATCTGATAGTATATTTAAATTTACATTGATTAATTTTATTATAATTTTGAATTATAATCATTATAAATGTTTACAGTAAAATTATCATTTTATATAATACATTATATTAAACGTAGATACGATTATACTAACATGATTAAAATTGGTATGATCTAATTATCCTAATAATAATTAGTATAATATAATTAAAAATTTAATATCATTGTTACCATGTCTTTATTGTCCTTTAACAAAAAATTTTATCTTTAACGTTTACATATCAATTATAAATTAAAAAGTAAATTTGAAATTATTTGTCATTTTTGTTATAATTATAGGGATATTACATAGATATCATTTTATCGAGATGCATATTATTTCAAGCGTAACGTGTAACACGTTAGTTTATTATCGCCATTATCCTATCGTTTAATTATTCACGAGATATTATTCCTATATAAATATATGTCTATATATATATACACACACACACGCGCGCGCGCGCGCGCACACGCACGCAGACACACAAAGATATATGTACATATGTATATATGTATTTATTTACTTTCTATTAAATTGTGCAAAGCAACGATTTGACGTTTACGCCTGGGGAATAATAATTTTACGATTATGTATTAATATCTCAAAGGGATGATAATTAACATTTCGTATTAAAAGAAGAAAAAAAAAAAAAAAAAGAAAGAAAGAAAAAGAAAAAAATCGAAAGAAAGAAGAGAAGAACGATTTATCATAATTATACTAAAACGATATACGCACGCGAGCACGCAGAAATATAAATTACTCTTGTTTGATAAAAGATGTACACAAATTACTTTTATATATATATATATATATATATGTGCATGATCACGAATGCGAGTTTAGTTGGTTTTGCTTCTTCACAAAAAGTGATGGCCATGGTGATGGCCATTTCTCAAATGTATTCCGGTTCTTTTCTTTTTTTTCTTCTTCTTCTTTTCTCTTTTTCTTTTCCCTTTTCTTTTTTTCTTTTTTCTTTTTTCTTTTTTCCTTTTAAACAGAGATCAAACCACCGTAAGTACATTATCGTGAAAGGAAAGTTATAAAGGACGATATAGTAGTAGTATTAGTATTAATAGTAGTAGTAGTAATAGTAGTAGTAGTAGTAGTAATACTAGTAGTAGTAGTAAAGAAAGGATGGAAGAACAAACAGTGTTCTCGTTTAAATTGTTTCATGAGAGAAAGAGAGAGAAAAAGAGAGAGAGAGAGAGAGGGGAGGAAGAGAGAGAGAGAGAGAGAGAGAGAGAGAGAGAGACGAACTATTCTAAAAGGAACAGTTAGGTATTATCATGGGTAATAGGGTTCGTGCCTAAATATATCCATAAAAGGAAGAAAAAAGACGAAGGGAAGAAGATGATGATGATAAAGAAAAAGAAAAAGAATAGAAGAAAAAGAAGAAGAAAGTGTGGATAATAATCAAGAGATAACGATCAAATGCAAAGAGTAATATACAGGGTGAGTTTATCGACGAGGGTTAGAATCTGAAGCAAAAAAAAAAAAAAAAAAAAAAAAAGAAGAAGAAAGAAAAAGAAGAAAAGAAAAGAAAAAGAAGAAGAGAAGAAAAAAGGGTGATGATGGTGATGATGATGGTGATGATGATGATGATGATGATAATGATAATGATGGATTAGAAATTAGATTGTTTTCTCTTGGATTAACATAGAATATCATCTACGATTTCCTAGCCTGTTAAAGTCGTTGCGGTTTGTCTCTGGTAAGAAGAACATGGATTCCTAGGAAGAGAAACGGAGATAGGTAGAAAGAGAGAGAGAGAGAGAGAGAGAGAGAGAGAGAGAGAGAGAGAGAGAGAGAAGAATGGGTGAAGGGGAGAGAGGGATAGTTGAATCCAATACAAGGGTACACTGTGTTTAGACATCGTAATGCGGTTACCACAAGCTACTTCTAAATCCTTAGTCCGTTACTGTGATTCTCTTAACAGTACTCTATCAATCTTATTTCTTATACCATTACTTCGTTATTCCCATTTTAATGATGCATTATGAAGATATATATCACTTCGATAACATTCAGCAAGTTATATACATATCTAGTGTTATAATATTTATTGGATAAATTTCTAAACAAAAAAAAAAAAAAAACAAAAAAAAAAACTAAGAAAAAAAAGAAGAAGAAATAAATAGATTACAGATGTAAATAATTAGAAATATGATAAATATCTGTGGGATCCTATCGATTTATCATATTTAGATATTTTAATTTAGATAATTTAATAATTAGATATTTTAGACATTTAGATATTTCAATTTACCATAGTATCATAATATCATAATATTATTACAATTGATTGATCATGAACTATTTTTCGATCTTAATCTATTATATAGATTTTTCTAAAAGTATTATACATAAAAGATACTTAGTTTGGAGACACTGTAATTCGTTATTATTACGTACGCAATGTTAAAAAAAAAAAAAAAAAAAAAAAAAAAAATCAAATGTAGAATTTCGATATTTATTGTATTATATTAGATTGATTATAAATTCTTTCAAAAAAAAAAATTTTTTTTAAATATAAAAAAGGAGAAAGAGAGAAAGAGAGAGAGAAAGAGAGAGAGAGAGAGAGAGAGAGAGAGAACAAGAGAAAAATATATTAAGAGACACACAAGAGTATATATATATACACTTGAAGGAAACAGTGAATATTGGTGTATCTAATCGATGAGACATGTTGAAATATAGGAAGGCAAGATATAGAGACAGAGAACAGCTATTCCATTTCAACGAATGCAATATCGTCCTGGTTTATTCGAATATCGATCGCGTAACCGTCGAAGTTCGGTATCAGAAATTATTCAGAATCTTGATCGGTGATTGCGAAATCATTCGTTCCAACTTCGAGAGAACTCTCGATATAGCCTTTCTCACGTTATTATTTATCTTCCAGATAGATGGGGATCGATGCATTTTTCATGGATTTATCCCAAGAGATTAGATTGATTTTTATACGATAATATTCTTCCAACTTCTCGTCATTTTCATTTACATATGTCATTGTCCTCGTCATTCTCATTTTTCGTTTATATCTATAATCAATTATCATAGAACATATTGTCATTTCTCGATTACTCTTTTGATCCTCTAATATATACGTATCTAAATTTCATTTCTTTTCTTTTCTTTTTCTTTGTTTTTTTTTTCTTTCTTTTTTTTTTTTCTTTTTTCTTCTTCTTCTATCGATATTTCCTTCGACACATTTCTTCGTAATTTATCAAATAACACCTATATAATATTTCTAAAGAATTTAATGGACCTAAGAATTTTTAAAAATTATTTAAAATCATTGTATATTATTTTCGATGCACTATCGTATATTATAACTTTTATATGTTTCGTGAATTTACGAAAGAAAAATGTT
>NC_140819.1:6160000-6162500 GCF_050613455.1 Vespa mandarinia
CATATATACGGTATAGTTTAGAAAAATACTATTGGCAGATTGTAAGAAAGTAGTAAAGGAAAATATATAGAACGCATGAAACATAAATTTCTATTTCGACTTCTGACCGAAACGAAATTAATTTTAACCCTTAATAAAAAACAAAATCAAAAAGAAACAAAAATACGAATCCCATATATATATATATATATATATATATTAAGAGATACATACTACAATACATTATACAATAACATATATACAGGGTGATTCGAAAAAAAGGAAAGAAAAATATTACTGACATATAGTAAGAAAGTAGCAACAAAAGAGTAATGTAAAGGGATGAGGCCAGGAGAGAGAGAGAGAGAGAGAGAGAGGATAGGGGGCGAAGAGTAGTGGGAGTTAGCTGGGGAGAAGAGAGGAGGGGTAGACGTTGTAACAAGAAGGTACTTTTGATCGAGTGTCCCATCGAAAGCTCTTTACTTGTTGAAAGCCATCGAACGGGCAACTCGTGTGCCCTCGAACGTTACAGGTTAGCGTTATCGCTAAACTTAAACGCTGCTTTACGTTCGATATTTACTCTAGCAAATTGTTGTCAACAAGCTAACCAATAGGAAAGAAAAAAAAAAAGAAAAAAAAAAAAATAAAAAAGAAGTGACCTGGTACGACCTTGAAAGGGATAAATGCACCTAACGAACGAGCATCTTATATAGGACGGACTAAATTTAGTCTTTGATTTTATTCTTTGTAATATTTTATTCGATCTTTCATTCATTAGTGATCTAAGTAATTAGTCTTTTCTTCCTTTCTTCGTTGTTTTTTTCTTTTCTTTTATTTATTTATTTTTTTTTCTTTTTTCTTTTTCTTTTTCTTCTTCGTATTTATTCATTTATATCTCTTTCAAACGAGTCCGCATAAGTGAGTAATCGATGTTACGTTTAATTGATGTTATCTTTGATTGTATGAAATAATTAATTTCTAATTAATTTTATAGACGTTCAAGTTTAATTTAGGCTCGTTTGAATCTTTTTTTTCTTTATTATTATTATTATTATTATTATTATTATTATTATTATTATTATTATTATTATTATTATTATTATTATTTATATCTTTTTAGATTGACTTTGTATAAGATATGGATTTAATGCCGACATATTTAATTTTTAATTGTATTAAACATTTACCTGATTGATTAATTAATTGATTAATTAATTAATTCATTCATTCATTCCAACTTCGATATCTAAGATCTTATTTACCTTTTTCTCATTTGTACACACACACATATATATATATATATATATATATATATATATATATTTACTTCGTATAAAACGTGAATCTAACACATTGATGTAGGCACATAACATAAGTAATTATTCATAAATAATTGTATCCCGAAACATACTGATTTAGTATGATTAAAATCTTATAAAGGGATAAATCGGATAAGTTGATCCCATGATGATTATAAAAATCAATAAATATTTTTACGAACAAAAATTCTTTTCGTTCAGATTTTAAAACTAGACTATCGAATTCGCGTAGTTTGTCCGTTTAAAAACATTTTTTTTAACGACCAGTACATAAAATAAATCTCGTTTCTCTTGAATCGAAGTATTTTTTTTTTTTCTTGTTTTTTTTTTTTATCGTCTATAACACGATGTAATCATTTAGTTCGTTCATTTTATTCTTTCGTTCGTACGTTCATTTTATTCTTTCGTTCGTTCGTTCGTTCGTTCGTTCGTTCGTTCGTTCGTTCGTTCGTTCGTTCGTTTGCTTAACGAGACGGGACTACTTTAAATAAGCTCGTAACTATGTTAACTAAAAATAGCCTTTTGTTTCATAAATAAGACGGTTCGTGAGTTTCAAGGAGATAACCCCAGGGACAAACTGAACGAAGGAACGTAGATATAGGAACGAAAGTAGGGATGAACGTAGGAACGTACGAAGGAATGAACGATGAAACGAACGACCTCCTTAGCCCTCTCTCTCTCTCTCTCTCTCTCTCTCTCTCTCTCTCTCTCTCTCTCTCTCTCTCTCTCTCTCTCTCTCTCTCTTTTTCACTCGAGTATATTATTTTAAATTAAAATCGGTTGCCTCGGGATTGAGACGGAACCCATTGTTCTTAGTCGTTTTCTTCGACGTCATAAAAGAAAAGAGACGGAGTGGTTTTATTGTGTACTGACTCTCCTACCTTACCCTACCTCTTACAATTCACCTAACATCTTATATACATACATACATACATACATATATATATATATATATATATATATATATATATATGTCTATATGTTTTAACATTGCTCTAGTAAGGAATCAATAATACTACTTTTGTTGTCCCTTCGTTTTGTATAACAAATATATATATATATATATGTGTGTGTGTGTGTGTGTGTGTGTGTACATATGTAGATGCGTATATGAGAACGAGTATATACTTACTATTGTTTCTCTAGAGATTAATCTTCATTTTCATCTTGCGTGATAATAATCAACGATTCTGAAGATCATT
>NC_140819.1:6167500-6187500 GCF_050613455.1 Vespa mandarinia
AAAAAAAAAAGAAAAAGAAAAAAAAGGAAAAGAAAAATTAGCTTGATGAAAAGGAATTGATTAATTTTATCATACAAAAATTTTTGATCCTATCTAGAAACTTTGAGCCAATTTTATTGTATTTGTGAATCGTATCTCATTTTGTCGCTATAAAATTATTCGTTAGTTCATGTAATACAAAGTATTTCAGTTTTTTTTTTTTTTTTTTTTTTTTTTTTTTTTTTTTTTTTTTTTTTTATTCCAAGTTGTACTTAACACATTATTATTGATAGAAGGGGGAGGGAGGAAGTGAGAAAATATACCGGGGATGAAACAATAACTTTGATCACAGAGATCATAGAGATATGGAGAAATTTATTTACAAAAGTCGTATGGTAATAAATTTCTTTTTCTAAGTAAAGCACACGCGTAAAGCACATATGATAATTAATCTAGTTATTTTTTTTTTAAATTGAAGTATATGTTTTTAATTGCCTTACTCAATGTAGTTTCATATTCTCTAAAAAAAAAAAGTATTAATCCATGTATATCGAAAAATTATTAGTTCAAAAGATATTCCACGTTTATGTTCTTATTACGAAAGAAAAGTCTTTCGAATTTTCTATCTTTTTTATAATAAATTTTTAATTATATCTAATTTTAAATAAACAATAATAAAATTTACATAATTATAACAAAAATTTGTATTAATGATTTTCATTATAATTATACTCTTATTACGAAAGGAAAGAAAAAATTCAATTAAAAAAAATTATTAACAAAATCGATTTCATTATAATAATATTATTGCAATATTTAAATAAATAAAGGATAAATTGCGCTTTAAAACGGTGTCTCATTCAAGTCTCTACGATTTTTCGTTCGGAAGATATTGCTTTCGAAAGATTTTCATTCATAATCACCTGATCGTAGTAATAGTAGTAGTAGTAGTAGGCCCTCGTAAATTCCTGGAATTTATATAGGTCAGTGTGTCACTGAGCTAAGTTGAATGAAATTATGTAGGTCAGTGGGCCAACGTAAACTTCTTTCCTTTACACGGGAATATCTCAATAACTAAAAGTCGTAGAGACTTGAAACAAATATCATTTTAAAGTGCATAATATTCTCTATTTTTCTAACGTATTGTTAATAATTAATTAACAATTTGTTATAAACAATTTTTATAAACAAATTCTTACGAATGAAATTCATCTTGTTTTGTCAAAAAAAAAAAATGCTTTCACATCAGATTGCGATTGATTTATATAAAATTACATAAATCGATAAATAATTAATAAACAAATTATTTATTTTTATCGATGTAACAATTTTTTTTTTACATTATTAATAGTCACGTTTTCCAGTTGCATGGGAATATCTTCGGAACTAAAAGTCGTATAGACTTGAAACAAATATCATTTTAAAGTGCATAATTTTCATTATTTTTCTAACGTATTGTTAATAATTAATAAACAATTTGTTATAAACAATTTTTTTAAACAAATTCTTACGAAATTCTTCGTATTCATTTTGTCTTGTCAAAAATAAAATTGACATCAGATTTATTTATAAAATTAGGTAAATCAATAAATAATTAATGAACAAATTATTTTGTTTATCGATGCAACATTTTTTCTATTTTTTTCATATTATATAATTTCTTCGTAGAACCGGAGAAAGGATTGGTTTATATAGAAATTTAAATATTAAAAATATTTAAATTGTAACATTTGAAAATTATAAATACTTTTAATGAAATTAATTTTTATATTCGTTTAGAAACGATTGAAATTTAATCGACTGTAGATCGTTCAATGTAGATTATTTTATTTCAAATAAGGAAATGAATAAGTTCTCGTCCACTCAGATATAACGAGCGATCATCGTCTTATCGAAGGTTCTTTACTTTTTTAGGTCGAAGTAATATGAATAATAGAATAAATTTCTTTAATGTTTTACGTTAGTTATATCGCAAACAAATAAATATATGGATGAGAAAACCCGAACAGTGTTAAATATCTCAAGCGCGATATTGGAATTATCTTGAGGAGAAGAAAAAAGCAACAAAAAAAAAAAAAAAAAGAAACAAAAAAGAAAAGAAAAAAAAGAAGAAGAAAAAAAAAGTGAAAAGAAAAAAGGAAAGAAAAAAGAAAGAGAAAATAGAATAAAGATATCGAGAAAAAGTTTGCTTCTGAACGAGAAAGGACTAAAAGGAGGAGGTAGAGAAATGGAAAAGGAAAAGGAAAAGGAAAGGAAAAGAAAAAAAAAAAAAGATAGAAAGAAATGAAAAATTTATTTAATTCGAAGAATACTTAGAAATAATTTAACGAGATAGACAATTATTATGCGTGAAATATAATTGATGAATTTCAAAAGAGAAAAGTGAATCTTTAACGAGTAATATTACAAATAACTTTTGTGATCAAGTTAACATTGTTAATCATTCGTTAATTACAAATTCTTTGCGAAAACGGGAATTGCACGAATGTTTTCAAACGACACGAATATATTCGTTACCTGTTCGCCCAATCTTCTCTACTCACATTTTATTCCATTTAAATAAAGTGATCGTTAAATTCACGTAATTATTGATACGTCAACATTGTTGTATTCTCTCTCTCTTTCCCTCTCTTTCTCTCTATCTATCTATCTACATATCCGTCTATCTCTTTCTATCTCACTTTCTCGTTTTATCAGTCCTTTATCACGAAAGACAATTTTTACAAATAACTCAGTCGAATCCCTTATTTTTATCGTACAACTATTCAATCAACTCTGACGTTATTTTCTCATGCAATTGATAAAACAAATCATTAAACGGTTTTATTTTCAAAAATTATTATGAAAATATATGCATTAACGTATGCGTATATAAATTATGCAGATATATATGGAATATGTAAAGAAAAGGAAAAAGTAAAATTTTTTTGATTTACATCGTAGAACACGAACAATGATTTTTTATAAATAAAGAAATTAGATTCTTCATATATATGGAGGTACTAATAATATATAGGGTGTATCAAAAATTTATAATGTATACGTAAAAGTAGAAACGTACACTAATTTTGTTTTAAATAATAAATAAAACTTGTAATACATATATGCACTTACATATGTATATATGTATTGTACATATATAAATACATACATACCGATATGTACAGTGTAATTAAAAAATTATAATATATACATAGTTCACGTCATCGCAGAGTGATTTCATTATAAATAAAATATAAGATTGGAAACGTTAATTATAAATGGATATATATAAAAATGAAAGGGCAAAGAAAGAAAAAAAAAAAGGATAAATAAATAACAAACCAAGTTGAAGTTGAGAGGAAACATAAAAACAACGAAAATGATTATATTATGTTCGAAGTGTTAAATAATTTCTAACCGTTTACAAGAAATTCTCTTATTTAATATTATTATTGATTCGTCGTAAGATAAAAAATAATTTATTTAAAAATTTCTTCTTTCCTTTTTTCTGTTCACAGCTGACAGCAGCTTCTTACTGGCAAATGCTCAGATCGTCGACTTCCCGATCGTCTATTGCAACGAGAGCTTTTGCAAGATCTCTGGTTACAATCGTGCCGAGGTATAAAATCCAATCCTGTTATCGACCCTCCGACATCCCTTTGGCCTTTATATATATATATATATATATATATATATATATATATATATATATATATATATATATACATCTATAACCATTAGAGACCCAGACTGCGTGATTTAACAGAGGTTGAATCAACCAAGTCGTTCTATACAATGAACATGTCGATACCACGTACAATGTGTATTTTATGTAACGTGACAAATTAGAAATTAGTATTATCCATTTTTTTAAATCAGTTGATTTATAATAATATATATTTGTAAATTGATGCAACACATTTTTCTATGAAATATCATAGACATGTTACCACATGTTATATATTTTTCACATAATATGTTTTTTTTCTCTAAATATATATATATATATATATTTTATTTAACATGAGAACAACAATTAAAATTTATAAATCATTTATCGTGTTCTTTTAGCTTATGCAATTTATTAAATAAATAATTTCACAAAATTGACATAATGTATTTTTACGATCGATTTTCTTAATTATATAACATTGTGCTACATATCGATATATTTTCTGTATTTCAAGGAACGTTTACATAATACGAACTAAAATAGAAATTACTATTGTTCAACTGACATAATTTATTAAATACATTCGAGGATCAACGTAACATATTTTCCTTTGAAATACCACAAATACATTTCTATTGTTAATTTGAAAAAAATTCTAGAGCTAATTGAAAATTAATGTAGTTTCATTTTGTTTTCTTTCCCTTTCTCTCTCTCTCTCTCTCTCTCTCTCTCTCTCTCTCTCTCTCTCTCTCTCTCTCTCTCTCTCTCTCTCTCTCTCTCTCTCATTTATTCTTCTTTAATTTATCAAATATTACGAAAACTGATATGACATAGAACACATTTTTATTTTGCGATGTATACGTATTTTGTGTAAAGAAGAAAAAAATTTTGAAGAGAAGAAAGAAAAATTAAAAAAAAAAAAAAAAAAAAGAAGAGAGAGAGAGAGAGAAAACTGGTTCGTCAAAAATAACTAGCTTTTCATTGCAAATTTGCAAAATAAACCAAAGTCAGATATCTTTTGAATATCACACGGAACATTCCGAAATTATACCTTTACGTTAATTCTCCGTATCACAAAGAGAATGAGAGATCATCAAGAGAGATTAAAGGATATATCAAATATTATTTTTAGTTAGCATCCATGCAGGGATTTCGCGATTATTCCGCGAGTGTGTCCGTGAAATTGCAAAAGCAATACATCATACTTGCTTTGGTTTCCCTCTCGTCGTAGTTTGCAATAGAAATGAAGAGAGGTAGGTCGGTGGGGAGGCGGAGGGAGAGGAGAAAGATTGGTATGTTGATAGGAGGAGTAGGGCAAAGCTGCTGAGATACAGTAAACTCGTTTCGTTACGAATGTTGCGTAGGTAATCCGATTACGTTTTTATACTCGCACCTCGAAAAATTAATGAATTTAATAGGATAACAACATTGTGTTTATCGTTACCTAGTATTAGTATATCACGAACGAACATGACAATAAAGTATCTTTCATCAAAATCAAAAGGTAGAGAGAGATAGAGAGAGTGCGAGAGAGAGAGAGAGAGAGAGAGAGAGAAAGGGATTTAATATAAAAATTACAAATTTTTGACACAGGTTATGCAAAAGTCATGCCGATGTGGATTTATGTACGGGGAACTAACGAACAAGGAAACGATAGCAAGGATCGAAGAGTGCCTCGAGGGCCAAATTCACGACCAATTCGAGATCCTGCTCTACAAGAAGAACAGTAAGTAATTTATTACATCAGTATTATTTTATTAAGCATGATATTATGATGCTTCGATGTCGTCGTATTCGTGGCTTTTCGAAAGAGAATCGATCATTTCGAGTGTAAACAATTAATAAATATTGATTTATCCAATTATATATATATATATAAAATGATTCGTCATAGTTAGTCCTATGACACGTTATCTGGATCATATTGTTTATTACGAAATAGAGGTAAATAGAAAAAAAATAAAAGAAAGAGAAATAGAGAGAGAGAGAGAGAGAGAGAGAGAGAGAGAAACAAACGAATATTTATTTATAAATAAATTTGTTTTTCTCTCTCTCTCTTTTTTTTTTTTTTTTTTTTTTTTTTTCTTTGAAATTCTTCTTTATCAAGCCAATCTCGAAAACGTCGATTCTCGAATAAGTTACATCGACGGAAGTACTCGAGGCACGAAATGTATTTATTGTGCATGCTCAAAGCTGGTCAAACGTCTCGGTACAAAGAAATTATTACTGTTTGCATTCATCTTTTCTTACCGAGTTTATCATCGGAATTTCGTCAGTTAGATACATAATCTCGCATTCTCGTCATTGACTTTTCCCATGTGTCACGTATCGATAAATTATTCATCGGCATATAACTTCTCGATCATATACGATATACACAACCGTCCATTAATTTACGCGAGATTATCTCTTTATACGATATATCAATGTTTTAAACAATTTGAAATGATTTTTTATCCGATAAAAAGAAAATAAATTCTTCTTTTATCTTTATATTATCTTTATTTCGTCATTTACTCTATTATAGATAATATCTAATGTATTATTATAAACGAGATATCTAGCGAACGATTACTTTGTATTTTTTAATCGATTAAAAAGTAAAAATTGATAGTTTCGATAATACTATGTACTATAACGACGATGAATGAAATTTATTTTCGTTTTTAATATAATTTCATAGTTTTTTCTGTCAATATTTTTATAACTTTTATTTTTCTCTTTTCCTTTTCCTTTTTTTCTTCTTTTTTATTTTTTTTTTTCTATCTACCAAGAAACTACATTAAAGTGATATTTATCCGCGCACACGAAAAAAAAAAAAAACAAAAAAAAGAGGGGGGGGGGAAAAAAAGGAAAGGAAAACAAACCCCGACGTGATACGAATATTTCACGTAAATCAAGGGACGGATGTAACAACATCATTCACTTTCGATTAAACTCACTTTTCTTTATCTAATCGAACTCGAATCACTATTATTCATTACTCTACATACTAACGAAGTTTTCGATTACGATTTACACATACATACGATACAGACATACGTACTAATAATATAAATAATAGATTGTAAAATTCATGATAAGAAAATAATGTCAAATTTACAATGATTCTAAATATTTATTTTATATAAATACATATGTATGTATATATGTATGTATGTGTACGTTCGTATTTGAAATGATAGTTATCGTATGAGAAACATTTAATATATATATATATATATATATATATATATATATATATAACATATTAATATATTTAACATATAGTATATATATATATATATATATATAACATATTAATATATTTAACATATAGTATATATATATATATATATATATATATATATATATATATATATATAAAGAGAAGAATGATCGAGATTGATCGAATCCTTTTTTTCCACCTCTCCCCTTCTAGTCGAGAGACCAAACGTTAAGCTCAATAATAAAAGATCGTTCTGTTTAAAGGTACCCCACGAGGTATGTCTAACACAGGTTCACAAAAGCGTGCTCGCAAAATCCACCAGTAAGTCAGCCTCGAATCTAACAGTATAACAACTAATCAAATCAACGACACACGGCTCGAAATGCGTATTTTATTATACACTATTTGTCAATTTAAAAAGAGAGAGAGAGAGAGAGAGAGAGAGAGAGAGGATTTAAACACCCTCCCCCTGATCTTCCCAAAAAAAAAAAAAAAATCATTCAAAATGAATCAACGAAGTGGATTATCAAGAGTGATCGTCTCAAAAAAAAAAAAAGATAAAAGAAAAGACAAAGAAAAGAAAAACTAAGTTCACCGATCATTCACAAAATTTAATTCCCGTTCTTATTTACTCTCTCGAGCACTTTTTTCTACATTTCTTTCTTCTTCTTCTTCTTCTTCTTCTTCTTCTTTTTCTTCTTCTTCTTCTTCTTCTTCTTCTTCTTCTTCTTCTTCTTCTTCTTCTTCTTTTCTCTTTCCTTTTTCTCTTTTTATTGACATCAAAAACATATATTATCACAAACTCGGTTAACCAGAACTATATACCCTCTCGCCCCCTATTTCTTTTCCTATCTAGCTCCAACCAGTCAGCATCCTTCCTCTTTCTTTTCAATCCTTACTGCGTTCCAAATTCGTTATCACTTACGTTTATCGATCCGAAAGTATATGGTAAGATATATCCACACGCTTGAAGAATTTGTAGAACCTAATGCGAATTATATACTAGCAAGTAGATAAAGACTAGAGAAAAGATGCTGCAGGATTATGTACATACATATATATGTATATATATATATATATATATATAAAATTCTATTTATGTATATGTACTTAAGTACGTATTCGACTTCGACTATACGAAAATATATTTTCCAATATTTTCCAGCTCGAACTCGACGTATACATATTACAGGGAATGCGTTGAAAAGAAAAAAGAAATAAAAAAGAAACGAAAAAGAAAAAAGAGAAAAAAAAAACAAAAACAAAAACAAAAAGAAGAAGAATGATGTACGAGAGAACATGGATTCATTCATTTGCTGATGTAAAAATAAATTCAAATTTGTTGGGCGAAAAAGAAAAGAAAATTAAAAAAAAAATAAGGAAAAAAAAAAAGAAAAAAAGAAAAAATTTAATATAAACCGAATCTTATTTTTTTTTCTTTTTTTTTTTTTTTTTTTTTATATATTCATAAAGGATCACTTTCCGCGCGTTTGTTTTACGTTTATATAAAAATTCTTTTTCTACGCCATCCTATTATATATTTCCCATGTATAAGTACGTTATGTACATATCATATACAGAGTGGGTCAAAAAGTTTATAGATGATTTTAAAAATCAATTACTCTTTTTCGAGACTTTTTGGACTAATTTTCTTTTCTTTTCTTTTCTTTTCTTTTGTTTCTTCCTCTTTATTTTTGTGCAAATTATAAAATTACATGCTAAGCTTTAAACGGCTAACGGGATCTCGAAAAAGGTATAATTAATTTTTTTTTAAAATCATTTGATAACTATCGACCACGCCTAGAAACTTTTGGATATCGACTGAAAATTGATGAGCCCCCTCTCCCACCACTCTCCCTCAACAACCCATCCAACCACTCGTTCACTCACTCACTCACTCACTCACTCACTCACTCACTCACTCACTCACTCACTCACTCACTCACCCAACCAATATATCTTATAAATAAAATGTATATACACGCATACATAGAAATAATTTATTATCATTTTCAAAACGGAAGTACATATGTATTTACGTATGATATTCGAATATTGTAAATATTTACGAGGTCTTGAAAAAAAATCCTACGTAAATGTTGTATAAATACGAAGTAATTCTATCGAATATCGATGACTTTTAATTAGAACGATATAGATCATGGATCATAGATCCATTGCGATCCCATGAATGATAACCTCCGTCTTGAAGAAACGAAACGATTTCAACTCTGTGCTGTGCCCTCACTTTGGTATCCGTCGTCTCGTTAATTCGCATCGACCCAGTTTCCCTCTCGCGAAACTCATCATGGATCGCGATGACTCTCGGAATAAAACAAGAAAAAAAAAAAGAAAGAAAGAGGAAAAAAAAGAGATCCTGATCGCTTACGAGAAAGAGATAAAGTAGCGAAAGAAAAAGGAAAAAAAGGAAAAAAAAAAAGAAAAAGAAAAAAACTGATGGAGAGAGAAGACCATGTAAAAGAAATGATTTTATCCTTCTCTATAGGGAGAAAAATAAGAAGACGAAGACGAAGAAGAAGAAGAAAGTAAAAAAAAAAGAAAGAAAAAAAATGAATTCTTTCACTTCTTTCGAGTTTACAAGGATGATTAACCCTCTACAATGTAATTTTTTTTTTCCATTCTATAAAAATATTACATAATACCTATGTGTATGAAAAATATACTATTACTTATGTAATACACAAAAAGTAGTATAGTTGTATAATTACACACACACACACACACACAAAGAGAAAGAAAGACAGACAGATGCACAGACAAAAACACATTTGTGTCTATATTTTTTATTTATAACTAAAAGTTATAATAAAAGTAATTATAACTATAATATTATTTAGAATGATATTATTTATATTAATAAATTGATATAGTATAACTAAATATTGCGGTACTACATATGAAAATATTATAATCAAAATTTAACAATTAAAATAACATGAAAAATTTTGAAACATAAAGCCTCAAGTTAATTTTCATATCGTAAAATATAAAAGCGAATTGAAAGATTACATTTTTTTTATGCAAGCGTGTAACTTTAAAGTTACATGGCATTGTAGAGGGTTAATTAAACAGATCTCGAAGATGAATAAAAAAAAAAAAAAAAGAAAAAAAATGTCTTTGTTTCGAGACGTAAAAATGTCGAAACTTTTATTCTGACTTATGGACACGCCTTATTGTTTCGATAATCATTCAATTGAAAAAAAAGAAAAAGAAAACAAACAAACAAACAAACAAACAACATCTTAGGTGAATATATAATATCGTAACAGCCAACAGTTAATGGCATCTAAGACAATAATCCTCTCTCAGAGAATCCAACCAAGAATCGATTCGAAAGTTTTATCGAGCACGTCCACGCCCACCTGACATTAGAAAGAGAGAGAGAGAGAGAGAGAGAGAGACAGACAAGAATCCTATTTAAATTATTACACCTATCCAATATATATCTTACTAATACTCCTACAAGGTGTTTCATAATAATAATAATAACAATAATAATAATAATAATAATAATAATAATAATAATAATATTACGTGAAACATGTATATATTATAATCGTGAATTTATAAATGAGTATTAGTAACAAAATGTTTATAATATAAGCATAGATTATCGTGTTTTTTTTTTTTATTTATCGAATCTTTAAGCTCACGGCACTGATTATGAATTTATTGATTTTATCACATATTATGAAACACCTATATCACGTATATGTATCTATATTATATATGTATATATATATATATATATGTATATATATAATATAATATAATATAATATAATATAATATAATATATAATTTTCTTCTATATATTTCGTTATCTTCTTTATCTATGCATAAACTTTTTTTCTCTCTTTCCTCTAACTCATTCGCATTTTGGCTTAAACGCAACGAAACACACGTACACATATGTATGTATGTATGTATGTACATGCATATACATGCACACGTAAATGTACACAAGGAGACACATACGTAGTAAACATACGTATAAGCTGCAACATTGATCCGATATTAGAAACACGAAATTGCTGGCGGCTTCGCTGATCTATCGTCGATCCATCCCCCTTTGACGTATCCATCGCTAACGCATTGTTATCTCTCCGTTATGGAGACGCTAAATGGAATATGCTTTAAATTATGTTTGTCACTTGTCTTAGCTAATTTTGTAGCGCTCGATATATATATATATATATATATATATATATATGTATATATATATAAGCAGCATGGCATACGCTGAGTGATTACAGAAGAGAGAGAGAGAGAGAGAGAGAGAGAGAGAGAGAGAGAGAGCGTGTCCAGTGTCCAAGAAGATTGAAACGCAAAGCTTAATCTTTCATTAAAGCTGATTGATCTAAAACGTTGTTAAAGTACATAGATAGCGCATGGCTTTTATGTATGTATATATACATATACGTATAAACATATATATGTATGTATGTATGTATGTATGTATGTATATATGTATATATATATATGTATATAGGTGTAATAACTACACACAGGATTGTATCTATCTCTGGTATCTTTCTTTTTTCTTTTTTCTCTTTTTTTATTCTTTCTTTTCTTTTCTTTTTTTCTTTTTTCGTTTTTAATTCCTTCAACCAAAGAGAAGCATGCCGTAACAAACGCAAGTAAAGATAATCATTTAGTCTCTCTTTGACACATTTTTTCTTTTTTTTTTTTTTTTTGATCATCGATTCTCAACGGCCAAAAGAATTCGGTCGAAAGAAATTTTTTACAAAGGGTATGTAATGAATTTACATAACGAACCGGTAATAAAAACTTTTTCAATGGTAATTAACTCTTAAGCGGCAATATGTTAATCTCGAGTTTTTATGTAAATTCTACGTATCGTGTAGACTATTCTTTTTTTTTTCTTCTTTTTTTCTTTTCTTCTTCTGGTTTTTTTTTTTTATTATTATTCTTGTTTCATCCCCTTTTTATCAACCTTTCTCCGTAGGATTCAGAATAATATATATATATATTTGATTAGATACTATTTATCCATTACTATTATTATTATTATTATTATTATTATTATTATTATTATTATTATTATTATTATTATTATTATTATTATTATTACTACTATTATTTGCATCGATTCATTAACGAAATTGTAAATATTTTTCTGTCAATAATCTAATATGATATCTCGATTCGGGATATGCAGAAACACCACTATGGCTTCTACTGCAAATAGCACCGATCAAAAACGAACGAGACTTAGTCGTCCTGTTTCTGTTAACCTTCCGGGATATAACGGCGTTGAAGCAGCCTATAGAGACGGACGACAGCAAGGGTGGCCTTTCGAAATTTGCCAAACTCGCAAGATCGGTTACCAGATCGAGATCGGTCCTTGTTTCGCAATTCAGCTCCCACCTTCCGGCTCTGAAGGATTCTGCTTTACCTACCACGGCAAAACAATCACATCTGGCTCATGTAAATTATATTGTTCTATAGCAAAATAAAATTATCTCAATGATCTATATTGATTTAATTCGAATTATTACAATGAATTTACAGATGATGTCCTTGAGCGGAGATGTAATGCCACAGTACAGACAGGAAGCACCAAAAACTCCACCGCACATTTTGTTACATTATTGCGCGTTCAAAGCGATCTGGGATTGGATTATTTTGTGCTTGACCTTTTACACGGCCATAATGGTTCCGTACAACGTTGCCTTCAAAAATAAAACCAGCGAGGATGTTTCTCTTTTGGTACTCGACAGTATAGTCGATGTAATATTCTTTATCGATATAGTATTAAATTTTCATACCACATTCGTCGGGGCTGGTGGTGAAGTTGTGTCCGATCCAAAAGTAATTCCAATTGAACTTTTTTTTCTTTTACAATATATTCTATATATATATATGTGTGTGTGTGTGTACACCAATGATACGTTTAACGATATTGATAAATTTGATCATAGGTTATCAGAATGAATTATCTCAAGTCTTGGTTCATCATCGATTTGCTGAGCTGTTTACCCTACGACGTGTTCAATGCGTTCGATCACGATGAGGACGGTATCGGTAGTCTTTTCTCCGCTTTGAAGGTTGTCCGTTTACTTCGTCTTGGAAGGGTTGTTCGCAAACTCGATCGGTATCTGGAATATGGAGCCGCCATGCTCATTCTTCTGCTCTGTTTCTACATGTTGGTTGCTCACTGGCTAGCCTGTATCTGGTACGTCACATTAAGGTGATTTTACTCTGCGTACACACTTTCAAGGTAACACATCTCTTGATAGGACGATTGGCTGCATATAATATCACATACGAAACATATATACATATATATATATATACACATACACGATTACAACACAACGGACTCGCATTGTTATTGCAATTTATTGCTACGTTTAGTTTATGTTGCTTCAAGTCTCTCTCTTCGCACGTTAAAATTTTATTAATTAAAAATGACGCTATAATGAGTTTGAAGGGATCGCTAATGTTATATATATATATATATATATATATATATATATATATATATATATATATTTATATTAAAGAGAGTGCTTTGTCGTTTTTTCATCATCATTAACGTCGTTCGAGATATTTTAAAAGCGGCATGCGAAAATCATGCTTATCGAAATTGACAAGGTCGACTCTTAGACAAATTATTAAACAAAAGCGAGACGCAATATTTTTTAGATTTAGATGACTCAATTTTGTAGATGGCTCGATCAGAGATTGACATCTTTTTTTTTTATATTGTATTTCCTTTAGAATACATTTAAATATACGTGAAATTTTCTTGTAAGAAATGTCATTGCGTTGAAGGTATTCGATAGGAAGATCGGATGCTGACAACGGAGTTCAATATTCATGGCTATGGAAGTTGGCCAATGTTACCCAGTCACCGTACAGTTACTTGTGGACCAATGCCAGCACTGCACCAGAACTAGTAGCTGGACCATCACGCCGCACGATGTATGTCACTGCTCTTTACTTCACGATGACTTGCATGACTTCCGTCGGCTTTGGAAACGTTGCGGCAGAAACAGATAACGAGAAGATATTTACCATCTGCATGATGATCATTGCTGGTACGAATTCATAACTATTATAAAATATTATTAATACAAATTTATATTAATGATAATAAATATCATTTAACGATAATATATTTCTTAATATAGCATTGCTGTACGCTACGATCTTTGGTCACGTTACAACTATTATTCAACAAATGACATCGGCCACAGCCAAATATCATGACATGTTGAACAACGTACGGGAATTCATGAAACTCCATGAAGTACCTAAAGCGCTTAGCGAACGTGTCATGGATTATGTAGTAAGTACATGGGCAATGACCAAGGGCCTAGATACGGACAAAGTACTTAACTATTGTCCTAAAGATATGAAAGCCGATATTTGCGTACATCTTAATCGGAAGGTTTTCAATGAACACCCTGCCTTCAGGTAGGCATATTATCATCTTTCATTTATATCATTTAATAATATTTTTATCGATTAAATCAAATTATGATAATTAATCATTAATAACATGTTATTATCGATGTCCAGGTTGGCATCCGACGGATGTTTACGTGCTTTAGCAATGCATTTTACAATGTCGCACAGTGCACCTGGTGATCTGCTCTATCACACAGGTGAATCTATCGACTCGTTATGCTTCATCGTTACCGGAAGCCTAGAAGTTATACAAGACGATGAAGTAGTAGCGATTCTTGGAAAGGGTGATGTCTTTGGTGACAGCTTTTGGACTAACCCATCGGTTGGACAAAGCGCCGCTAACGTTAGAGCATTAACTTATTGTGACCTTCATACTATTAAACGTGATCGGCTGTTAGAAGTTTTGGATTTTTATCAAGCCTTCGCAAACTCCTTCGCCAGAAATCTTGTACTAACGTACAATCTAAGCAATCGGGTGAGTTCTCTTTGATTAATTAATTTAATTTAAAAAAATTTTTTCTTTCTTTTTTTTTTTTTTTTTTATTCTTATCTACCACATGCAAAGACGTCGATATGCTAGACGATTAGAACACAGAAAGCTTTACACTTTTTCAGTACTTTATTGAATTCACATTACGTTCAATAACAGTGCGATAAATCTTATTTATCTTTTAATATCGATAAACAGCTGTTTCTCCTTTTTTCTTTTTTTTTTTTTTTTTGTTATACATTTTTAAAACATATGTGTATATATATATATATATATATACACATATATACACATATATAATAGCAATTTGCGACGAAATCTTTACGTTGACTAGTAGTTACGAAACACACCTTCGTGATCATTGATTTCAAACGATCAGGCACTATATGATAGGCATGTAGATTACACTGCATATTCTATGACATCTCTCAATATCAAGACGTAGTGTTTAATATACATATTATACAATATTCGAATGATATATATGTATATATATATATTTGTGTGTGTGTGTGTGTGTGTGTGTGTATAGGAAATATATTATATATGTATATACGTATATTAAAAGAGATCAGGCCGTCTGATGACGATACTTTGTTATACACTCGATAAAATAATTAACAATAAAGAAAAAAAATCTATAAATTAATCTGACATGTTAACATATATAATGTATAACCACTATATCGTTCGAACATTCATACGTATAGATAATATATAATATAGATGTAATAGACAAAAAACGATTACTAATCAATCTAATAATTAATTTAATTTGATTAAAATTCTCCATAAACTGATGCCGCTAACAAGAATTTCTGATTCATTACCATATATATATATATAATAGGATCTATAAAATGTAAATCCTTTTTTGCATTCTTAAATTAATTCGCTATTAAAATTGTTCATCGGTAAAATATAAAACTAAATTTTCAATATATTAGATTTTATTTTTTTGCTTTTAAGTATATCCAGAGAGTTCTCTCTTTTGTTATATATATTATTTATATATATATATATGCATACATACGTATATATACATATATAATCTCAATGACTTAATTCTCAATAAATTTCGATTAGAATTGAAATATTTCAATGAACGATCATACAATATAATTAATAGTAACATGAGTCTTATACAATAATCTTTAAATATTTAAGCGTGATATTAGTCTTTTTTGTCCCTGATTCCTTCGCTATACATTTTACGTCCTTGAAGTTCCATCATTACTTTAGCTGCTGGATCTTGATCTAAGACAGATTTATTTTCTCGTATATTTTCTTCTACAGTTGGTATTGGACCAACACCCCATACTTCGCAATGCTTGATTCTAAAATTTTCTTTACCACTTAATTGCAAATAATTTTGAAATGTTGAGCACGATATACTTGATTTACCGGTTCCATACTCAGAATCTAACCATAATCCTGGATAATTTAATTGTCCACCCATAAGCAAACCATTAGGCATAGTTTGTTGGTAAAGATTCAAGTATTGATAATGATTATTGTAGCCTGTTGAAGAAAATGTTAAAATATCTGGCTCGAGTTTGAATAGGAAGCAGCCTTGATTTCCTATAAAAGTTGGTCCCAATCTCCAACTATCTGGTGCAAAACCACCAAAGACATGATCATCGGTGTCTTGTAATATAATAATTGTTGCACCTTGCATAGTTATTCTTCCTAGCATGGTGGTAAATGATTCTCCATGTACTTGACTCGAAAATAAAAATCTCCATTCTTTACGGAGTTCATGAGGTAAACTCAGATTTAGGAACAAAACGTCGCCAAGCCCCAGAATACTTGGAAAATGAGGAATATTTTCCAAACCTTTACAAATAGGTAAAAGATTTAAATCATTAATACGTGCACTCGTATTCTTATCTCCTTTCTTCTGAGAAACTAGAAAAAGGCACTGAAAAACGTGTGATTGAATTGTTTTAAACGTAGCAGCAGCAGCAAACCAATTTTCTACTTGATCGACCGTCAACACATCACCATATTTAACAATATCTTCGCACAAACTTCGCGAACGCATATTTATACGTCTATTATTCACAGTACAACCAATATTACTCCATGAAAGATAATGGGAGTTAGCAGCATTTTTTTGCAGCCTTAAATAAGAATTAATAGTGGCTTGAATATATTGCAGAAACGTAGCAGTAGGTATTTCAAATTTCTGTTCCTCTTCGGAAAATCCTTCAAATATCAAATCAGTACGTTCTGCTGCGCTTCCACGTACCGCAAAAACATATAAACGACCAAAATTTTCTCCATTTATGGCGGAGACCTTTTTGCCAGGTTCATGGCAAAGAAATTTTACGACAAATTGCAAAAGCACGTCATCCAAGTGCATCGACCAATGTTTAAAAATATCTTCACGTTTTATAGAACCCGAACTTCTGGACATTGATTTAAAAATATTGTCCACTAATGTTAATTCGTCTGCAGATAGAATATTTGCAGATGAAGCAGAACGGCTTGATCCATGACCCATCTAAAAAATCAATGACATTAATATTTCCTATTTTGTCAGTCAAAACTTTTTCATTTTACATTAATATAAATATATATAAAACTTTTGTTTAATATTAAAATTTTAAATAAAATCTATAAAAACTAATATATAAAAGAAAAAAAACAAAGAAAAAAAAGAGTCGTAAAAAAATAATTAAACAAAGCTTTACGTAATTTACGCGCCTTTTTTCAAATTAATTTTTCCTGTCGAAAAATGGCTATATTCAGAGCATAGAAAAGAAATGATGACACTATTTGTCAAATGTTTGATCAATTTTAATAAAGCACCATACATCCTAGCATAAAATTTAGATGCTTGTATATTCACGAAGCAAATCATTCTCGTAAATATGAGAACATCGTAAAATCATTTGAGTGGAAAATCAACAATATTATTTTCAATTCGTCGAACGAACAACGATCTTCTTTTCATGACTATCGAAACATATGAAAAGTGACGTAGATTCGTCGGATAAAAACCGATTGATTTCCAAAGAAAAAAAATAAAAGAAAAAAGAAAAAGAAGAAAAAAATCAAACAAATAATCAAATAAATACGAACCTTCCAAACGTACGTAATCTTCTATACGACGAGCCATAAAATCTTTCCTCTGCACTTTTCCAGCCAACGCGAGTCAGAGGTATAAAGGAGAAATAAAAAGAAAAAAAGAAAATTCTAAAGAACAAGAAAATACGCAAAGAGCTTCCGAAATTAATGATTTGAGCTTTCAGTTATTCGATTAAAATCTAATCTTGTCATATTTTCGATTTATAATTCGCTTATACCTTTTCAACAATGATTTACGTCGACGTCTCGAAGTAATAAAACTAAGGAGAACGAATATTTATTTTGAGGTTAAGACGTCGACTCCGAGACCTGTGCCGCTAGTTATGTTCCTATCGACTAATGTCACAGCGCATGCGTCGACGTAACCCCACTGGGCCTAAGACCAATATAAGATCTTATTTAATTTCTTTTTTATTTCTCGCACTTGTGTTTCGCGCAATATCCCATTTATGTAAACATTCAAACTAAAAGTTACGAACGAAAAACGAGACACCTGTGTTCTTCTTGTTCTTTTTTTTCAAACCTCTCGCGAAGAAAAGTTTTATCGGATGCCTTTTATTTTACGAACGATTACTCTCTATCGGAGAATTATTTTCCTTTAGTTAACCCCCATTGACACTCAACATTTACGATTTCTTTTTTCTTTCTTTCTCTCTTTCTTTCTTGTTTTTCAAATGTCATTTTAATGATACGTAAAATTAAAGAAAGTACACGCATGTAAAAGACATTCCATATCCTTCTTTAACATCATTTTAACAGCTATGCTGCTAAATGTTTGCAAGGTTATGTAATACTTTTTTTTACGCGGGAAAGACAAAGTAACATTAGAAAAAAAAAAGAAAAAGAAAAAGAAAAAAAGACAAAACGGGATCAAACCGATTTTATTTTTGCCGTAATTGATCGTAACAACGTTTACAAAGGAAATTAGTGGCGTCGTTATAAGATCGATTATGCGTACATATAAAGAACTTTTACAATATTTCATCGATAATGATGGTGGTGATGTAAAATAGAGCGGAATAAATCAATTGCGTAAATTCTTCTTCCACTGCTCAAATTGATATAAAACATTTAAATTACTTATTTATTTATAAAGTAGAAGAGAGAAAAAATAAAACAAAAAAAGATTAACGCCGTTCGATCGATCGTTTTACTTTCGATTGTTTGTATGTATATACATATATATATATAAGCATAAAGAAATCGATAATTATTATTTTGTGCAGCTGATCTTTCGAAAGGTGGCCGACGTACGTCGTGAAAAGGAACTCGCCGAAAGACGAAAAAACGAGCCACAATTGGATCAAGCTCAGGATCATTTAGTTCGGAAAATTTTCTCAAGGTAAGAACAATGTTAAAAAGGAATAAGAACATCCTATTATTTACTCTAGAAAAATATATTTCTCTACGATTGTCGTGTTTGTATCAGGACAGACAACGTCCTCGTCATTTCGAATGAACTTGGCGCGAGAATTCGATTGTTAAAATTAGACGGAATCAGGGTATTCGTATGCAAAAATATTTTAGGCTAAAACTTCTAAGAACACGCAAATCCAATTCTCTCGTTTTGTTACGTATAAATCCTGTCTCAGTATACATATATATATATATATATATATATATATATATACATATATGCATATAAATAAGGTTTCTCGTACTAAACGTACGTGCTTTGAATACAACGTGATTTGTTGCAACGATGATACTCGAACTACTTTGAACTTTCACGATCAAATTCATATGTCGAATATCTTCGACGTTTCTTGCATTTAAATCGAAATTTCCTTTTATTCTTCTTTTTTTTTTTTGAGGTTATTTTTTACAGGTCTTCACGAAAGCAACATGAGTTTATATATATTGATAACAGGAATAATGAATAAGGAAATATAATTAAAATATATGAGAATATAATAATCGCATAGTTTTGAAGTTTTCGTTATACAGTAATCGATAATTAAATTAATTAAAAATTACATATACGTAAGAATCGATTAAAAGATTCAATGAATTAAATGGGAAATTTCAATCGAACGTAAATTAATGTACAAAGATTTCTCTTTCGATGTCATTAATAGACACGATCATTCAAATCCAATCTGTCGTTGACCTAAC
>NC_140819.1:6190000-6197500 GCF_050613455.1 Vespa mandarinia
AAAAAAAAAAAATGAAAAATAGAAATAATAATAATAATAATAATAATAATAATAATATTATTATTATTATTATTATTTAAAACGTGTATGAGTGTGAGTGTGTGTATATATTTACATCAAACGTACCTCTTCGAGATAGCCACGTGTTTCACTTCATTCATAATATTATTACATAATCTTTGTCATTTTAAAAAGTCACTGCAATTTTAATGAATGCTAGAGTGCTGTAATATATACGCCTTTAGGAATTTATGCGCATTTTTTTCATCATATATATATATATATATATATATATATATATGCAGTATATGTATGTACTCGTTAATATATTTATATATATTTATATATATATATATATACATATATATACACATATATAATATACTTTATTTAGTATTCGAAAGGAAGGGTTTTATTAAGCGATTACTAGAACTTGGTATTTTTTTCATTTCGATAGAATAATTTTCTTTTTCTTTTTTTCTTTTTTTCTTTTTTTCTTTTATTTACTTATTTTTTTTTTTTTTGTTTTCATAGAACATGAACTCGATTTTATTATATCCTATTTATTATTATCAATCGTTAAAAACGAACATGGAAGAAATACTGAGTTTGTGATAAGCCTCGAGCATCCGATCCTTTTCGATTGATTCAACGCAATTAACGTGGGATGCATGTGACAAACACTCTAGGATTCAAATTTCTCTGTCACCTATATATACATATATATATATATATATATATATATATATATATATATATATTTAATATTTTTTTTATAATTATTACGGTAAGGCCGCTCGAAAAATATTGAGAATGTCAGCTTTTCTAAAGTTAAAGAGAATAAAAAAATTAATAACACAATAATTTATTTATCTTTTATATAATTAAAATTCACCTGCTGTGCATGATTACATTAAAAAATCTTTCAAATATCTATCGAACATGAAGTATATATATATATATACACACACACATATATTTATAACATGTATATAAAAAAGCTATCACTCGGATTTATGCTTTTTATATCTCTTTAAAATGCACACGATGCTTGTCAGGTGCTCTTGCAATATGCAATCGCTAAATTTCTCGTAAAGCCATTCTCAAATTTTTTCAAGCGGCATGTTATAATATCATTATTATTACGACATTATATTATATCGTTACATCGGTGAACGTTGATTCAAATTGAACAATTCATTGAATATAAAATTAACAAATTAATAGCTGATATATATACGTATTATCTATAACAATTCGAATTTTTATTAAAAAAGAAAAAGAAAAAAAGAAAAAAATTCAAAGACGTAATCCTCTTATCATATTCTATAAAAAAAAACAAGACTAACTTACAAAGTAGGTGAATCGAAGTAGTCACGTTTTTAACTCATAAAACTCCGTAGAGAGAAACGTGTTACCTATCACTTAAGAAGTTCGAAAAGTTTTGAAAGTTTAAGATGATATCAAAAACCCGATAAGAATAAGATATTTCCTATTGGAAAGAGTTTTATATAATCGACGTTCACCGAGATCGCTCGTCTTCCCGTATGTTTTTTATTATCGCCATTTTTGTCACCACCGACGGTACTATTTTTGATATTTGAATCCCGTAGGCACACCAAAGTAGGTTGCTCGTGAACACCGCTGGAGCTGTTTACCCCTTTTCTAGCCTCAGTAGAACGATCTCGCATTTGCTACAAGAACCAGTTTCTTGAACCCGTGCAAAAAAGTTTTCCCCAACTAAACTGACTGCAAATTGATGATTGACAATGTATTGAAAAAAGAAAGAAAGAAAGAAAGTGAGAAAGAAAGAAAGAAAGAAAGAAAGAAAGAAAGAAAGAAAAAGGATGAATAAGAGGAAAACGTGTTTCTTCTAACACGAATGAAATTAAATTCCATCCTCTTATAATTGTACACTGTCTTTTGATCCCCATTATTGCCTAGATGAACCAGCCTTTACGTATCCTGTATATATATACAATATACATATATACACCTTTGTGTAAGCTCCGTAATAAGGAGCATCGGATTAGAAATGAGGATTCTTATCGTTTTGATTTTGTTTCTACGCAGATTTCGTAGAGAGAGACATACGGCAGATGTTGAGAAAGGAGACAGTAAGGATGGGAAAGATGGCGAATCGTCGCATTCAAGAAAACCGTCCACCGATGAAAATATCGCTGCCAAACCACGAACTGGCAAGTGGGGAAGGTTGTTAGGTAAGATTATAAAAAATGTATTTTATTGGACGTCTCATTCCAAATATATATTTTTTCTTTCACAGGTAGTTCCAGTCTGGATTCAGGTAGTGAAACAGGTACAGCCGGGGACACATTCAAGAGATCGTTAAGTGCAAGAGATTCGCGTCCAAGTTCTAGTGCCGGAACGAACAAGGTCTTTCCGAAATTCGGGAAGTTAGGTGGTACGATAGAAGAAACAGGTGGAGGAGATAGCGCTGATAAGGATGGACAACATCAGCAACAACAGCAACAACAACAACAACTACAACAACAACAACAACAATCTCAGAATCTTTCGGTAGACTCGAAGCAATTGCAACTTCGACGTTTGGAAAGTTATGATGGTGGTTTGATATCGACTCAGCCTAGTCACGATCGTGAGATTCTTGCGGCGGTATTAGAAGTAAAGGTCGACTTAAAGCTAGAAGTTCAAAGAGTGAATCAAAGGCTTGCTAAGATGGAAGACATGCTTCAGACTTTATTGAGCCGAGTTCCATTGGCTGGAACACCTCCGGGAAGTACGGTTATCTCGCAGCAACAGCAACAACAGCAGCAGCTGCAGCAACAACAACAACAACAGCAGCAGCAACAGCAGCAGAGACCCTTGAATTTCCCATCGGGTAGTTCAGCTCAAAATCAACCGTCCTGCCAAGTGCAAGTGAATCAACAGCAAGTTGTTCCACAAAGTATGCAAATGTCTGAACAGAAGGCGTCTATAACGAGTACGACGACTTCTATGACACCTGGCGAAGGTTATAGAGAGCAACAACAACAACAACAACAACAGCAGCCTATGGAACGTAGTTCAAAGAGTCAAGAACATCATCATCATCATCACCACCATCACCAACAGTCAAAAGATTCAGACAGATTATCAGGTAGTTCCGATTACAAAACTTCCTCGAGAGAAGTTAGTAAAGAACTTCTCGAAAGACTTGCCCAAGCATCAACCTCGAGAGGTGACGACTCGAGTGCACTTGGACCACTCATATTAAGGAAACGAAAAAGTAAATCGCGCAACAAGGGTGCAGCGCCTCTCGCACCTTTAGCTACCCAACCGATTAGTCCCTCGGAGGCTACGGAAACTACACAAATGCTCGAATGTACCGACGATCGTGAGGCTAGCAGTGCCAGTGTCGAAAGGACCGAAAGGACCGATAGGTCCGAACGAAAAAGGCCACCACCCAGGCCTAGAGAATACTATTGAAAGTTCTTCCGTTCTAAACCTTTCATCCTGATCCTAATCCACCATTTCCTCCTCTTCCTTTCGTGATTCTCAATCTGGGTGGATGGTTCCGTTACAATTTAAATAAATTGATCGCGAATCGCGTTAAAAAAAAATAATAATAATAATAAAAAAAAAAAAAAACAAAAACAAACAAACCCTCTCTTCGTTCAAAAGTGACAACAGATCGAAGGACTAGGCCACAATGAAGTCAGCCTAATTTTCCTTCTCGATCGGACTAAGTTTCGTGATCTTACAGTTTAACATAATTACCTTAAAGGACTATTAATATTTTCGCTAGATCGCTTCGCGAAGTGACATTCATTTTGCGCGTACTTTTGAACGAAATTGAACGAAATGAACAGAAAAAAAAAAAAAAGAAAACTGAGGACATGATAATATTATATAAAGTAAATAAACTTATGGAAAGAAAATAGTAGAGGGTTTCATATGGGAGAAGTAAAAATGATTCGATGACTCCCAATTGCGCGTGTCTCTTCGAACCAGTATTGAGTTACGTGTGATCATGGAAGGAAGGATCCAATTAATTATCCAACAACTTGCGACGGCTTCTTCGAGAGACATCGAAAATTGTTTCACGAGTTATTATCCACGTTATAAGAGCGATATGCATCATAGTTTTGCACGCATTGACGGCGGATCTATTCGCGAGCATATAGATCTTCGTAATGATCTCGAGAAATATATTCGATCGAATTGATGCGTTATTTTTTCAATCGATGATCTATTACGCGATCACATAAAATATTTACAAAGAAATACATAAATATAATAAAATATCGATTGAAATTTTACAAGTTTCTCGTCGTCGTCATCGATATGGATCGATGATTATAGATCGTCACGAGACAATTAAATTGTACAAGATGCTTTTCTTTTATTTATTTATTTTTTTTTTTCTTTTTTTTTTCAATATAATATAGGATGGCTCAAAAGTTTCTAGATACGTTAAAATTTGTTAAGTTATATTAAAAAGAAAAAAGTTCAATCGCTCTTTTTCTTGACTACTTAAGCTAACAATTAAGCTCGTAATTTTACTTTACAAGCTAGGTCTGTAATTTACACAATTTGGAAAAAAAGAGAATGTATAATCTAAAAAGTCACGGATATAAAGTAATTGATTTTTAATATTTACCTATGTAACTTTTAATCCATCTAAAAACATTAGACCCCGCCCTGTAATCAAATCAAAAGGATTGATATTTATAAAAAACAATGACGCATCCTCACGATCGTTTAATATTTACGAGAGATCACACGCGAGCACAACCATAGAATGTAAGCGTTTGCTTTGATACCACCGATTCATCCGCCGACGTTCATAGGCCGCATTTTTATCTAACTTACGAAAAAAAAAAAAAAAAAAAAAAGAAAAAAAATGAGATTATCTTCGATCGAAACGCTTGCTACGAGATTTGCTACGAAATAAATTTATTGACGGGCGAATGACCGACGTGCTAATTGAAAAGAAAATACATAAAATAAATAAATATATAAAAATAAGGTACGTCGTATTTCGCGAGGAAGCCAAACAGCAATATGTATATATATTGTAATTATGTATATATACTATATTCATATATTTATTTATTTGCGCGTACTTATATGGACTTACGTTCGTACGCGTGTATATATATATATATATATATATACAAACACAGACATATATATATATTGTGGTCATCGAATTGTTCTTTTACGTTTCTTTTATTTCTTATCTTTCTTTCGTTTTTGCCTCTCATACTTGGACGAGTACGTCGTAATTGTTGTTGAAAATATATTTAAATAACAATTATGAATATTGAATTTTATAAATTTAACTTTCGTTTTTTTCCTCTTTCTTTTTTTTTTTTTTTTTTTTATCTTCGAGACATTCGAAACGAATTTAAATTTGATCATTATTCGAAAGTACTTTAAAAGGATATGTATATATATAACTCTATAACTTTATAACTTGATGTAATTTTAAAGTCATAAACATACACATAAGTGTATGTATATATATATATATATGTATGTATATTTAATATGTATATGTATATGTATATATGTAATTATTTTAGAATTCTTTATTGATTTTATGTCGCATAAATAATTCAGAAATCATATATCAAAATTAATGTTTTATTAAATGTAAATTATATTTATTGTTAATATATATAGTATAGTTATATGAGTTGTGTATAAATTTTACATTATACAACTATTTTTTTTTTCTTCTTTTTTCTTTTTTCTGTTTTCTTTTTTTTTTAACGCAGCAAAAAATTAAGTTATAGAGATATATATCTTCGTAGGCCATAATTAAAAATAATGATATATTTATTCGATTCGAGATATTCGAAGATGACTCGTCCAATGAATAATTAGCGATGATCCAAACAGAAAGTATAAAAAACGAACGTTTGTCCATATCTAAGCTTGCGTGTACATAATATAAATATATTTAAAGAAGAGAGAGAGAAAGAGAGCGAGAGAGAGAGAGAGAGAGAGAGAGAAAAAAAGAGAGAAAAAAAGATGAAGTAAAATATTAGTTATCATTTCTCGTATTATGTGTATATAAATATAAATATATATATATTTATATTTATATATATTTATATGTATATATATATATATATATATATATATATAACGCAAAAATGGTGGAGAAAAAAAACTATTACAGAATGAAATGATACGAGAAGTTTGTTAATTAGATATTAGACAAATAGACGATATAGCTGGCTCTATCGTAGTTTATATACTTATACGCGAAAGTTTAAAAGCCGTTGACATTTTAGGAAAAAGCTAAGCTAAGAGGCTAATATATTATAATCCCAAATCGATCGACTCCAATGGTGCGCAGGTTTTTCGTGCCCAGTTTTTATCGGGCGAGTCGTAACACGCATACATATACACATACACATACAGATACAAATACACATGCACACCCACACATGTACTACTTATGAAAAATTTACTCGACTTGCAAAATTACAATCCTATCGTCGACAAATAAGATACAAATCTTATATAATAAATCTTATGCGAATGCCGTTTCATAATTTCTTATGATCAAAACTTATCGGAATCGTTCGTCAATGTTCGAATTCGTTTTAACGGCTTTCACATCTCCCTCTCTCTTTCTGATCATAAATCTAATCATAAATCTAATAATTCGTACTTTTTCTCATTTTTCTTTAACATACAATCGTTTTCATCGTACAAATAATAAAAATTAGAATAGACGTGCGTGAAATAAACAAAATTATTGAATATATGCCTAAAACTAATTCGTCCAATGATTAAGAATACATATTGAACATAATTCGTTATCGCATAATAATCGGTCGGAATCAACGAATTTAAATAATTGTGAAAAAATAGGGACAACGGTGTGAGTGATAAAGGGACGTATTTATTGGAAGAGCAATAAAAAGTGGTAACAATAAAAGTAATAAGAAAAGTTAAAATAAAAGAAAATTCGTTGAATAATTAAGGATTTAATAACGTTATTACATTTTTAACGTAATTTGTATCTTTTAAAATCAGGATATATGAAAGGCAAGAAGGGCGCGCGCGTGCGTGGAACGATGAATAATCAAAAAAAAAAAAAAAAAGAAAAAAAAAGAAAAAAAAAGAAAGAAAATAGGAAACAAAAAAGCAAGTTTTTTCAATTGCCGATCGATTAATTTTATTACATCTCGCGCAAGATATTTGAAATTGCGAAAGGGGGATCTGCTCTGTTTGTCATCTGAATATACTATCTCCTTTTTTTTTTGACTCTCTCGTTTATTCTTTTTTGCTTTTTATTGATTTATTTTTTCTTTCTCTTTCTTTTTTTTTTTTTTTTGTGTAATATCAGCATTTTCCACGCGTCAAAGGACACGTATATCGAAATCAATCATCGATTCGCACATCGTCCAACTCGTATAGATAAAAGGAAGTAAAAGTATGATAGAAAATAAAGAAAAAAAAAAAAAAAAGAAAAGAAAGAAAAAAAACGAAAAAAGGAAAAGAAATGATAAAAATGAA
>NC_140819.1:6202500-6305000 GCF_050613455.1 Vespa mandarinia
ATTCATCGAACACCCACCACGCATCTCCGTAAATATATAGTAAGTATACGTTATATTATCATAACAATGATAATGAATAATAACATCTCGACGATCATATGAAGTTTTTCTTTAGCGTGTAGTAATGTAATATAATTTTATGGGCGATATTGTTTTAGACTATTTTTCTTTTTTTTTTTTCCTTGAACTCTTCGAGTTACAATTTTCTTTTTATTTCTTAATCGTTTAAAAGAAAAAAAAGAAAAAAGAGAATAATTCGCATACGTTAATCTTTAATTACGTATGTATCTTAAGAGATCGTCCTTAAACTCCTATAATAAAAATTCCATCTCTCGCAATACGGCGTATGCTGCGTATCGTCGAAAAAGTATTAGAAAAATACACATCGACGTGAAATTCCTTTCCTTTCGTGAATCTCTTAAAGAGATTAATTAATTAACTAATACTTTTCCAGTACGTGAATATAAAATCCAGGATTCTTTACCATATCCATTGGCTTAAAATCAGCGTATATCGTATGTTTTGCTTTAAATCTAAATGCTTCTGCAAGCATATCGCTAAAAACGTTCAATCTGTGAGGATAATATGATAACCTAAATTCATTAACGTTTTCCGATTTGTTTTTGTTTGTTTTTTCATCGATAGTGATCATATAATCTAAAGTCACGATTGCTGGTTTGCCTGATATGAATAGGACTGACGTTTTTATATTAGTCATATGTCGACTCTGAAAAAATGTATATTATTATTTTTATTATTATTATTATTATTATTATTATTATTATTAATAATTTATTAATATGTAAAAAATATTACTATCATGATACTCACGTTATAGTATATACATTTTGGCGGTGTGTTTCCCGTTTGTATAATATAATCGTAATTTCTGTGATCGATCAAAAACAATCCACCTGGTTTGACACAACGTTCAAAGTTAGCGAAGGCTTGTCTAAAAAATTAATGAGATAAAAAAGTAATTAGATTTATTATCAAGAAAAATATTATTTATTTATTTAAAATCACGAAATTATTTATGCAGCTAATATTACTTTTGCTCTCTCTGATCGCCAAAGGAGTCAGGCATATGTGCAAAACTATTTCCAAGGCAAATAACAGCATCAAAACCATCACCGATCAGATGACTGATATCCTTCGATAATGTCAACCAATTTGCTTCTTCGATGACTAAAAAAGAAAAAAAATAAATAAATAAATAAATCGAATCAGAAAGATAAAAAGTAAGAAAATTATTTGTTATCGAATCAGGAGAGAGAGAGAGATAGAGAAGGGGGAGGGAGGGAGGGAGAGAGAGAGAGAGAGAGAGAGAGCTATCGAAGATTTAATAACAATTATTATAAAAAAAAAAAGAAAATGATGAAAGAGTAGTTTGCGATAAGGAGCATCACGATTAAACCTCCGTCGATAACATACCGACCCTTTTCTTACTAATACATATTTACTCGGTAGATAAGAAAATATGATATAATAGAAATATTTTCATTAATTACAATAACGGATAATAAATACTATCTCATATTATTCGTTTCACAATAATCTCATAATGAAATCTTCATGACGAATAATCAATTACGAGATCCGTTGAAATTTCATCAGATTTCAATTTTCATTTTCATATCATTTGAAAAATTACATTTTCTTTTCATCTCTAAAATTTCTAATTATACAGTCGTACGTAATATTACAAAAAAAAAAAAAGAAAAAATAAATAAATAAAAAAGAAATAAAAAAGGAGAGATATTCGAATGAACGGAGAAAAAATTATTTGCAAACGATAAATAATAATTAAACGAAGATAACTTTTCTTACCCCAATTATCAAAAGCTGGTTCCTTTCTTCTCTCCCATCTGGACTTGAGAGCATATTTGAGCATTTTATCGGAAGCATCAACGCTGACGACCTCGAAGCCTTCTTCAAGGAGCATCACCGAATCCACGCCTGTACCACAGGCAACATCTAAGATTCTATGGCAACCTTTTCTCTTAAGGAGACCCACCAAAAAGTCACGATAATTTTGTGTCCTTTGATTTTTATCGCCGATGAAAACCTCCCATACTTTTGCAGCTTTTCCATCGGCATATTGATCTCTTACACCCTCCGCTGGTGTACCGAGCGAACGTGTTAAAAAAACAGAATCCATCATCGCGGTACTTTGCTATTTGATATTCAAAAATCGCTGAAAAAAAAAGAAGATCGGTTTTTCTTACGAAATTTTTACTATCTTCCCCTCTCTCTCTCTCTCTCCCTCTCTCTCCCTCTCTCTCTCTCTACCTCTCTCTCCCTCTCTCTCTCCCTATATATATGTATGTTTGTATAAAATATCTCTCTGAGTATATATATATATATATATATATATATATATATGTTGTATGTATGTATGTATATCTGTATCTATTTCACTTTCTCTCTTTGATCGTCTATTAAAAAAAAAACAATCATTCTATCGAGCGATAACCTAAAAGTTCAAAGAGATGATAACAAAATTTATTTACATTTTTATTTCTATCCTATTACTGTGTAACACAAATGAATTTCTTTTTTTCTTTTTTCTTTTTTCTTTCTTTCTTTTTTTATTTTATTTTTTTTGTTTTCTTACGTCAATATAACACATATATCTCTATACACAAGACATAACATGTAAATTTTCCTCTATCTTATAATTTTAAATTCAAATAGCCCGCGCTTTGTCTATCGATCATTAACTCCGTAGAAATTATTCGACTGTTTTAAAAAAATCATCGATTGAATCGATTGATGTGTTGTTGGTCTTAACTCGAGAGAAAAGAAATTATTCTATTCAGGTGTATTCGATGCTTCATTGGTCTTAACTCGAGAGAAAAGAAATTATTCTATTCAGGTGTATTCGATGATATTTAGAAACATTGTGTGATTTGATATCGTCATAGATTGGGATTAACCGTATGAATTTATCGAAAGATGTCTTATGTTTAAGAACCACTTGTAACGTGCCTCAAGATTATCTTTTCATATTAATTATCTCATAATTTCTTACCTAATAGTTAATAGTAGATTAACTATGTGAATGAATAAGATATTTTTCAACTTATTATTATTTCGTAAATATTATTTATCATATCAAATGGATTCTTTTTAGATTCGAAAAAAGAAAGAAAAAAAGGAAAAAGATAGAAAAACATCTGAATCACGTATTATCTTATAAATATATTTGCAAATATCATAGCAATAGATCATTATTAAGGAATAAAAATTATCGATAAATATGATTGTTTATTTTAACGATAAATTAATGATTAATTTGATTGAGATATTTTTGGAATTTATTTCATAAAATATTAATATTAAAAATAAAAAGTATTGATTTTTGGTGAGATTAAAAAAAAGAAAAGAGAGAAAGAGAGAGAAAGTAAAGAAAAAGAAAAAAGAAAAAAGGAAAAGAATAAATTATATAAAATATCTTTTTGATATTATAACGTTTGAATTTCGTACCTATATCTGCTCTCGTTAAATACGACACTTGTTTATTCCTTTACGATATTGATATTAAGATAAGCAAGAAGGAATTTTGTAAAAACTACACTGAATCTAGATGAAAACTGAAGAATCAAATGCTCATCAGACACTTATATATACTCTGGACAAATTGAGACTCTCTTGCGTGGCGTGTAATGAATACGTGTTAATCACGAATGATCGATTTCTTCGTAACATGATGTAATATTTTCCTTTTCTTACTATAACGATCATACAGTCGATAAAGTGTTTTTATTTTAATCTTTTTTTTTCTTCTTTTTTTCTTTTTTTTGTAAACAATATTAACTTTCTTTTCCTAATGAAAATGTATATTTTCAAAATAATTCTACATAAAAATATCTTTAAATTATTAAGCTTCTTTATCAACGTGCATTGTATAAATGTAACGACAAATTAATTGATTTTACGTGCGTATTTTTAATCGAAGGACATTATCCATTTTTAAATTTTAAAAATGATTCATTTATATTTATAACTTATATTAAGCATTATTAAAACAAACAGATTTAAAAATTTATTTTTAAATAAATTAATTACACATTTGATATTACATTTCTATATTGAATGACGAACTATCGTACAGTCTCTATCACAACAAAATATGTTTACTTTTCAGATAAATATATAATATAAAAAACCTATTTATATTTATGTCTTTATGTCTTATGGCAATCAAATAAAACATATAGCTATATGATATTGTAATATAAATAATATACTTGTAATAAAATATAGAATACATATAAGAGTTTATTTCTAAACTTTATTCACAATACAAATGTTAAACTTAATAGAGATTACAAATAAATATATTTGAAATGTATGCCTCTTGAAAATTATAGAAATCATTTTTGAAAAGTCAATGTACAACGTATTACTGTAAATTCTACAGAGTAATACTAAAAGAATATTGTATTTTAATTAATGTTAAATGATGATCATTCATATATTCACACATGGGCAAATGAAGCATACAATGTGACAAATTAAATTCACTTGATCTATATATATATATATATAAATATTTATATATTATCAAGTATCCCATATGTTATAACATTAACAATTTAAGTACAATTTTCTACTTCTCTCTTTAACATATAATTCATCCATGTTAAAGTTTTAAAATTGTGATTTTAAAAGAAATTATCCTTAAATTGACAAAGTTCTACATAGAAAGGACTTCAACTATATAATATTTGCTTCGATAATAATCGATACAATCTCTCTAAATTGGCAGTTTTTTTTTTATAGTTTAACATTCTTTCAAGATAAACACAACTTAACGAAACAACACAAGCGGATGATCTGAAAATATATTATTTGATGTGGTAATGATTTTATGAATATTAAAAACTCAATAGCATACTTAATATATTTCTTAAATGAAATTTTAATGTTTAAATAATCTATTTAATAATCTTCCCTTCAGATTATATAAATCTGTAAAAGTTGTAATATTATTTTGTTATATTCCAAATGCAATCTCTAATTTTAAAATAGACAAAAGATCGATCGTCTTCTATAATCTATTAGATTAAGTCACATATTCCGAAATTATTATTTTACTAAAGTCATTAAATTATTTATTTAGCAATGTACAGATTTTGATGCATTCGTGCTATATTAAAAAGTAGTGTGATTAAGGTATGATTTTTATGAATAATGTAAGTTTTTTTTACAAATCAAATTTACCACAAGCACATCATGAATTATGCGCAAATGTTTAAAATGTGCATAATAATTCATCTCTGTAACTGCGAAACAGTTTCTTAAAAACACTAATGGGGTGTTGTTTATTTCTTTGTTTTGAAACTATTTTAATATTGGATGAATCTTAAACTATATCACTCAATTGTAGTTATTCTCTCCCTCTCTCTCTCTCTCTCTCTTTTTGCATCTCCTTATGTGCGATCCATTGCAGACATTCCTACCCTCATATATTTTTCAAATCGTCAGGTAGTTCGTTTTTAGGATGTTTGTTTTCAAAATGTTGCTTATAAGTCTTTGGATCTGGCATCTGAGCCTAACGAAATAATAATGAAAATATAATTTTCATTTAGTTACAAGGGTAAAATTTTTACCTAGAATATATATTAAAAAAAAAAAAAATAAATAAAGATACATCCAAATATTCTTACCTTGCAAACTGAACATACATGAACTAATGCTTTCTGCGCTGCCTTTTTTTGTTCATTCGCACTATGTCCTTGTTGTTTCTTTACTTTAGCAGCTTTTTCTGCTGCTTTTGCTTGGGATTGTATTTTTTGTTGTCCACGTGCCATTCTGTATAAAAAAAAAAAAGAAAAACATATAGATTTATTATGAATAAATACCATTGATATATTTTCTTATATCAAAGAAATACAAATTTGCATGTGAAAAACATGCTATGTAATCATTATTTATTAATTATAATAATCAATTAAAACTTATTTTTTTGCACACCTTTTGAAACACCTTTAATAAAAGAGCAGTCAACCTAAAAAAATATATAACTGAAATACCAGCTGTATAATCACATATACGAATATATTCTGTTACAAATCATTCCCATAATAAAAATGTATTAATATTTATTTATATCTTTGGTTGTATTATTAATCTTAATATATAACAATGAGAGGATATTTCATACATAGAACAAGGAAACTTTCTAAAAATGTTTTATAGAGCAGATTGAACGAATATAATCACTTACCTGCCAGAACTAAAATGAACGTATTGGATGTATTTCTTTCTTCGTTGATGAAGTCAAATTTATTTGACTTAAAGAAAAACAAATGGTAGAAATCTCGAGATCTCCTTTGAAAAGAAATTGTTTTTTTATGCGTTATGTATAGCGTAATTATTTTTAGAAAAATTTGGAAGATGATCGAAATGAAAGAAAAATTATTCGAAATACTCTAAAAGCTCTCTTTGAAAGTGTACACGTTATCCGATGGTCTCGCAGAGAAACCGAGTACGTAGATATGTGTATATATATATATATATACACATATATATATATATACGTACACAAACGTAAAATAATCCAGAGAATCGTGAAACGCGGATGCGCTACAAAGTGTTAAGAAAGAGACCTCGGAAGAGATGATTCGCAATTTCTATCTCACTCTCTTTACCTTTTTCTCTTTGACTTTCTTTTTCTTTCATTAACACTATAAATCTTTTTCGACGTTGTTATTATTAGATATTAAATGAAATTGTTAACATTGTAAAAAAAAAAGAATTATTTCGCTTAACTCTTTAGCATATAGAATTTCATTTGGCGATATAGAATAAGATGCGCTCCTATACTCGCTTCTGCGTAAAACCATGCTAAAAAGTGACCAATCAACCACGGATCAACCATTCGATTCTGAGGTCAATGCACTCCTATAACTCTTATTACTGCATAATTTTATATGAAATTTCTTTTGATCATAATAAGATCGTTATTTTTTTTCTATTTTTTTTTTTTCTTTTTTTTTTTTAATGTTCATTTTTTATACAATTCAAAAATTTTTTTTCCCGTAACTATACGCAAACACGTTCATTGTTAATTATTATTTTCTCCATGTATACGTCTTACTTTTTTGTATTATGCATTAAGTCTTATTAATTTTATAGGAATTTTTCTCTTTCTTTTTCGTTATACTTCATTATATTCTCTTGAATCATCTTTTTATATCGGAAAGTTTCATCTTTGAATAATATTTTTAAAATAATATTCATAGAAATTCGCCCTCATATTGTAATCGATTGTAATCCCAAAAATCCACCTATCAATGACTTCATTTCATTATAAGTCATTTCTGATTGGTTAGTGAAAAATATTTACGTACAATAATATTGTTATCGATTGCTTTAAACTTATTAAATTTGTTAAAGATGAAATATTATTTTCATACAGAGTATAAATGAATTCGAATGGAATGAAAAATTTTCAATTTCAATTGTAAAATATATTGAAAATAATAAGTTTCTTTTGTATCTCGAAAAATGATGAACCAATGAGAACTGTTCTATGACAGCAAATGTCCTATTATACCAAAAAGGAAAGTAATATCTTATTTGAACATTTTGTATTTTTACGATATAAATCGTTTATTATATAAATTCTGATAAAAGGTTTTTATTTACGATAAAGTTAATATTTTATTATTAGATGAATATTTATAAAATTATGACTTAAGTTATTATCACATTGTTCTCATTAGTTATTTACGAAAGAATTATTTTTATTCTTCGAAGTTTTTTTTATTTCTAGTAACAAAAATAAATTTATTTATTTTTATAAATAACTGTGATAATTCAATAAAATGAATGAAATTTTTGAAATAAGAATAATTGTTAATCATTCATTAAAAAGGTTTTTCGGTCTAACGGATACCAAACATGTTTTTCTAGTGTTTTCTACGGAGTGACGTCACGTCAAATCGATGTAATCGTGCATTTCTCATTGTAACATCATAATCATCGGATGTATACGCACCGAGCGGAACTTATACGATATTATTTACATCAAGTACAAACGGCCTTTTTTTTCATTCGGATAAAAAAGAAAAAATAAATACTTTGTTGGTTTTTCATAAGTAATTGCATTAGATAATCTTCAGTGTATTTGAGAATACATCAAAAGAGAGTACGGCCATATTACTTTTAGGAACACAGAACTGGATGTTTCCTTCAGAAACATGGCTGAAGAACATCGTTTCGCTGGTGTAGTGAAATTCTGTGTATACAAGTTTTAAGATATATTTCGGCTAGAAAAGGGTACGATAATAAACTAAAATGACCTCGATACACTTTGTCGTTCATCCTTTACCGGGTACCGATGATCAACTTAATGATAGGTAAGCCGACGCATTCCGTACGCTATCATTAATGTATCTTTCAGAATGTCTGCTGACTATTCTATCATGGAATTTAATCCGTACTACCTCTTTTATTCATGCGTCACCAAACTGTCGTAACCATTATAGTTCGTTTTTTTTTTTTTTTAATCTACTCGAACGAAACACTTCCTTCTTAATTTACTTTTTAAAGAATTATTTGTATCGATTCTCGAATTTTTCTAAATCTATTTAATAAGAAGACATTAAGGAAAAATTGAACAATACGTTAATGATCACCATTACAAATTTAATTTTGCGCAATTTCGATTCATTTATATTCAACGTCATATATATTCTAATAAATGAATCATAATAGCATAGTTCACTTTATATCAATATCAATTATGAATTGCACAAAACTAGCATATTTTTTAAAGAAAAAAAATCTAAAGATAAAAATCTAATGCATTCATGAAATATAGATAAATTTTACAATATACTAATAACATATATTTCTAATACATTTCTACAAGAAATTACTATTAATGGACTTACATTATAATTTCTAATGATTTTGATAACTTTTATTACAATCTATTAAATTATATTATATTTGTATGCTTCTTTGCTTTTCTTTTCATTCTAATAGGAGGTAAATGTTTTAACATATATTTATTTATTAATATAAATACAAAAGTATATATGAAATAAAAGCAACAATTATTGTTTATTACTATTATATATACTTCATATAAACTAATTAATTATTCTAAATTATTTACTGCATGTATTATTTTCATAAATATTATATTATTGTATAATGCTCATATTTATAATTCTGTTGACTATTTTATATATTCTTTTCTAATTAGTTATATGTAAAATATTATGATGTATGTTGTTAAATAATATATATATATATATATACACACACACACATATATATATATACATATTTATAAAATTGAATTAAAGATACATCATACCATCATCTTCATAAATTCATTTTTTTTTTTTTTTTAGAATATATTATAAATAATTCTGTCAATATATATTTTACATTTATTATTAACAAATGTATATTATTTTTGTATTTCTCATGAAATTTTCATTTAATACAAAGTTTTTGCTAAAATGTTAATGGTTTAAATATTTTAATGATATAAAATATTTAATATTATACAAAGGAAAAAAATACTTTATTTTTAAATAAATTAAGAATGATTATTATCTATTATTTGAACATTAGCATATATTATAATTTATTAATTAATCTTCTATTTAAGGTTGAAAGAAGTTGCAGAGAAGATCAATAGGTATGGATATGTTACACTGCCTGCATTTAATGGATTAAAAGTTTCCATAAAACGTATTGTGGTTGGGCCAACTCATATAGCGTTACTCACAGAGGACAATAGAATATGTCGTGTTGCATTTACAGTATTGTCTGATCGACTGGATTTAAGTAAAAATGAACCTAACAGAAAGTATGCATTGCTGCTTCTATATTTGAAGAAAAATTAAAATATTTAATAAACTGAATTTTTCATTGATGAAACTGATACCTGTATGTTACATTATTTCAGTACAACTAAAAATCATGTTGGAAATTCTAATTCTGCTCCAAGCGGTAGTGGAAGTAGTGGAAGCGGTAGTAGAGCAGGTATTTCTCGTTCAAGAGCAAGGATCATGAGAAGCAGCTCTGCTATTCGAGGTGGTAGTAATAGTGGAAGTAGCGGTGGCAGTGGTAGAATAGGGCCTCCGGGAGTGATCATGGGAAGTGGAAGTGGTAACAGCTCACGTCCTATTGCTTCAGTTCCTGCTCCATTTGTACCGGAAGATTTGATATCTCAAGCTCAAGTAGTACTACAAGGAAAAAGTCGTAATTTAATTATCAGAGAATTACAGGTTATTATTTTTCAATATAATTATCAATTATCTTATAATGTGATATAAATTACAAATATAATATATTTTCATAGCGTACAAATTTAGATGTGAACTTAGCAGTGAATAATCTTTTATCACGAGATGATGAAGAAGGCGATGATGCTGATGATGCAGCAGATAGTTATGTACCAGAAGATCTTATATCCTTATTAGATGGAGGCTTCAGTAATGAACATTCTGTTATAATCGATGCAGACTCTATGTTTTCTGAGGATATGTTTGGTTATGCAGGCATAAGACAGTAATTAATTTTATTAGAACTCAAATTCAATTTATATATAGTTATTAAAAAATAGATATCGTATTTTTCAGTCGTGGAAGTTCTTCGCGAAGACTTGGTAATGACAGAGAAGGAGAACGTTCATCTGAACGTGATAGAGATCGTGATAGTTTTAGCAGATGGAGGGATCGTCAATATTATGGGCCACGACGTTGGTTAGAAACTGCTTTAAAAGATTCTTGGGAAAAAGATCCTGGTAAATATATATTTTGATCGGAATATACAGTTTTCAATTTTTACACTATTCTTCGTTTTAGTATTAAAGAAAGTACCAAGTAGAAAAATAATTTAATATATTTCTATTTTTTTAGATAACAAGAAAAAAGAGTTAGCTTCTCAAAGCCCTTTGTGGATATCAGAAGAACTTGAATGGTGGCATGAACGTAGTAATGAACCTGCTCCACGTTTTGTTCAAATTGCTGCTCTTTACAGCGAATTGATAGCTGTTTCCACTTCCGGACAATTGTATCAATGGAAATGGTCCGATCCTGAACCATACAAGCATTTAGAGGTGACTATAATATTTGTATACCCATATCATTTTATAATTAAAGCAAGGAAATGAAACACGATGATAATACAATTTTTTGAGTTTAGAATCCAAATGTTCATCATCCAAAAACTATACCACTAGCATTGATGACAGAAAAAATAGTTAATATATCGGCAACAGCAATTCGCTGTTCTGTTAGTACAGAAAGTGGCAAGGTAGCTACGTGGTTAGACGAACTTTTGGGACACGTAGCCTCTCGCCTGGAACATCCAGCACAGGCTTTTACTGAATTTACATTGGACAAAATTGTATCACTTCATACATGTGCTTTATATACTGTAGCAAAACTTGAAAGTGGCGCATTATATTGGTGGTTAGTAGTATTATATATTCTTTATTGATTGTTTAATTCAAAAGTTATTTAATTTATTAAGAGAAACTACAATTAATCAATTTTTTTTTATCCTCTTAAATAGGGGAGTTTTGCCATTTTCTCAGCGCAAAAAGTTATGGGAAAAATATAAAGCAAAATCACGCAAACATAGACCATCTACAGTGATATCAAATGACATTAGTTATGGTACACACGTTTGCATGAAAAACAGTCCAATGTATCAACCTGGTGCAATAGGTAAATTATTAAATATATTTTTTGATAATAGAGTAGATAAAATATTCTAGGAAATTTCATATATGTTTTTACAAAATATGCTCTTTTTTTTTTTTTTTTTTTTTTTTTTCTTCATAGGATTTACAATAGCCAATGGGGTACCAAAAGTAGGACAACTATTATCAGCTGCTTGGAATTTAGATGCAACTTGCAGATTTAAAATATTACCAGCTGGATCACATTTACCTAATTCAAATTTTGATAAACGCGAATCAAATGGAAATGGTAATACTTCAATAAATAAGTCAAATCATAAAGAAACAGCTGATCGACTCGATATGCCACCACCTCCATCGCCTGCTTCCAGCACATGTAGCGACACAGGTAGCATCACAACGAGTCATAAAAGACAAAAACGTTTAACGCCTCGAAATGAAGGAGAATCTGAACGAAAAGATGAAGAAGATTGGCAATTGAAAGACGTAGTTTTTGTAGAAGATGTCAAAACCGTTCCTATTGGAAAGGTTATTAAAGTTGATGGTTGCTATGTAGCTGTTAAATTCTTTTCAAAAGATTCGAAAGAGAAGGAAAAAGAGACTAAAGAAAAAGATTTTAGTACATCTGATTTTAAAGATTTGACGGCTGAAGAATTGATCAAATTATTAGCCGACTGTAGGCTTTTAAGAAAAGATGAATTGCAAGTTATTAAATCATCGATGAATCCAAGAGCACCCGATTGCTTCCAACGTACTCCTAGAAGAGTTAATATAGTAGAAGGCTCGAGTGATAATCTTTTAACTATTGCAACCGATGGACAAGGCATTCATGCTATATTAAAAAGTGGGAATAAGTTGAGCTATGTTGTGTATAATTTAAGTACAGGAAGATATGTTCAAGATTGTTATATTCCTTCGGATATTACTGCTTTCTTGGGATTACAGCCTCAAAATATTAATCTAACAAGTGCTGGAGAAAATATTGAATGTTCTATGATACTTAGAGATGGAAACAATACAATTTATCCAATAGCAAAAGATTGTGCTGATGCCATTAGAGATCCAAATTGGTTAGATTTACTCCCAGTAGTTTGCATTGGAACATCAACTATTCCCATACCAAGTTGCTCTAATTCAACAAATCTTAAAAATCAAGTTGCAGTGATTGCATTGGCATTTGACAATCTTCTACTAATGTCACGTATACTGAGATGCGATTACGATAGCGTAAAACAATTATTTTGTAATTTGGAACAAGATCTTAAGGGTAATGTGACACAAATACAATCGATAGTCTTAGAACGTTGTGATGGTAATCGAAATATCCTTCATGCTTGTGTTACTATGTGTGCACCAACTTCTAATAAGAAAAGCGATAAAGATATTGGATATGCATTGGTCTCAAATGCAGTAGATGGTACCTCAGCTCCTATTGAAGAACCAATACCAACTTTGAGTTGGCCACCTGAGGCATTCGACAATACATCTGGAGAAGAAGACAGTTTGCTTAGCATAGGTGCTGCTAGTATTTCTATGATGAATAAACCTAATATAGGAGCAGCATCCAATAATACGTATATTGTAGATTCCGTTGAAAGAAGGAATAACGCGCTGCTAATACTGAAGTACATGTGCGAAAGTAATGTATTAGCTCCTTACTTGAAAGAATTACTTACAGCAAAGGATGCTCAAGGACAAACGCCATTAATGCTTGCAGTATCTGTTCGTGCATATCATGCAGCTTTAATTTTATTAGATACTATTCAAAAAGTTGGTAGAGATTCCAAAGAATGTTCAGCAATGATTCTACCTCCTGATGCTAATCCAGATTTATCTCCTTTATTCGTGACTTGCTGTAATGATACTTGCAGCTTTACCTGGACAGGCGCAGATCATATCAATCAGGACATATTTGAATGTAGAACTTGCGGTTTAACAGGATCGTTATGTTGTTGCACCGAATGTGCTCGTGTTTGCCATAGAGGACATGATTGCAAACTTAAAAGGACATCACCAACAGCATATTGCGATTGTTGGGAAAAATGTAAATGTCGTGCTCTTATCGCTGGCTATCAAGTTGCACGTTATGATCTTTTGTGCCGACTTGTAGTTAACACTGATCTTGCAACAAAAATCAATTCACGAGGAGAATGCATTTTATTATTTTTGGCCCAGACAGTAGGAAGGCAATTCATAGAACAGCGTCAATTTAGACCAGCAACTCGACCTCGATCGACATCTGCGAGTCGTAAAGCCCCATCATCAGATGGTATACTATATTTTTATTTTTATAAATATAAATATATAAAAATAAATAAATGATATATATATAGATATAGATATAGGTATAGATATAGATATAGATATAGATATAATATTTACAAGATAATAACAATATTTCTGAACAGGATTAGGTGCTGATTCTGATATGCCAGATCATGATTTAGAGCCACCTCGTTTTAGTCGAAATGCTCTTGAAAGATTACTAAATGACTGGTCAGCAGTTCAATGTATGATTATGTCAGGGGTCTCTGAAAATGGTAATGAACAGTTATTTGGAGATCAAGGACAATTATGTCGCCAAAGTGGTACCGCATTATTAGATAAATTCACCCATCTGTTACTTGTTAAATGCAGCACAGAGGTAATTTTCTATTCATTTATCTATTACTATTTGTATATTTCTAATTTAATATAGAATTTTTGTATAAAGAAATACAAATAGCAATTCTTAAAATATTATTATATACTATTTAGATGCTTGATACTTTGCTTACTACTCTTATAAGAGAATTGCAAAATGATTCTATACCTGGACGTCAAGAAGAAGCAAACAATGTTGCTCGACGATTTGTAAGATCTGTAGCTCGAATATTCGTAATATTTACTATCGAAATGGCACCTAATACAGCAAAAAGAAAAAGGTATAAATTGCGTCGAAAAAATTATCTCTATAATTCTATAATTTCCACGTTGAAATAATAATAATATAAATATAATGTTCAGTGCAAGTCAAGCTTCTCAACCTTTGATGAAATGTCGCAAAGTTTTTCAAGCTTTAATTAAATTGGCAGTCGAAGAATTGTGCGAAACTGCAGATTCATTAATAGCCCCGGTACGATTAGGCGTTGCACGACCAACAGCACCATTTACGTTAACAAGTTCTGCTGTGGAAGTAATAAATGGATCTGAAGAATTGTTTTCTATAGAACCATTAATACCTCATAGTGGAGTTAGTTCTCAAACATTAGATGGTGGGTTACAAACGCAACAAGTAAATAATAATATAACTATTGCTAGAGATGTGTCTGCAATGGATGAAGTTGAAGGTGGTGAAGGTAATAATCGTATTATGATAATTATAATTAAAGTACTCATAATCGTATGCTTTTTTTTTTTTTTTTTTTAAGATGTCCCTATGGATATAGATGGAGATATAAGCGAACACGACGAATCAGGTGTTTCTGGTACTGTTGCTGGTCAACCGCTTGGTGAAGTTGATAGCAATGCAGGTGGTGTTGGGGAAGAACAGGCAGGAGATGGAGAATCTGATACAGAATTAGATCTTTTAGCTGAAGCCGAAACTGAATCGGATTCAGACGATAATCACAGTAATCAAGATGCTGCATCGGCTCAAAGAAGTGTTCAAACTGGAGCTACTGCAGGTTCAGATGGTGGTATGGGATCAATATTACTGTTTCCCGAAGATGAGTCTGGTGAATCCAGTCAACAGGAAGATGATGAAAGTGAAGCAGGTGAAACAGACGAACAAGATAATGAAGATTTTCAAATTGGAGATGAACAATTGGAACGTAGAAGGTATAATATATTTTATATTAATTTTGTAACATACATTTATAATATATAAATTATTTAATGAGAATATTTCAGTGGATCATCTGGCCATTTACATCGCAACAATTTGGCACCAGTTTCTATGCAATGGGCTATTCGTAATCGTGAATCAAGTACGCGTACTGCAGGCTTACGAGTGACGGGCGGCAGTAATTTGGTTTTTATCGATCCCGTATCTCTGAGACGTACCACTGCTACATCTGCCGTTGCAGCTGCACAAGAACCTATAACTATGGGAACCACTGCAAGTTGTTTGGCACGAGCTTTTGGAATTGTAATTCGACAGATTGCCGATCTATTAGTTATGATGCAAGATTACAAAACGTTGGCTCCTACTTTACCACGATTAATGGAAATTACCTTTCAAGATGCATTGAACTTACAGGTGTTTAATTTTACTGTTCTCATGGATATTTCTCAAGTAGTCTAATTTAATTACGAAGCTAAATGGTTTTTCTTCTTTTTTTTTTTTTATTTGCAGTTATATTTAGAAGCACATTTAAAACCTACATGGGATTGGCTTTTAACAGTTATGGATGCTACCGAAGCACAATTAAGGTTTGGAGTGTCTTTGACGCGTAGCGCTGATCCGACACATCCTGAACATCCACTTAATAATGCTCCTTCACTTTCTGGCGGTAATTTCACTGGGTTATTGAGTTCAGCAGCTCTCTCTTTGACATTACAAGGAAATGCAAGTCGAAACCAACGCAGTGGTATTGCAACAAGCTCCAATATTTCTGCTCCTCAAGCTTCGACAAGACTTACTGTTGGTTTTGCTGGTGTTAGTGAACCTGCTAGGAATAGCAGAGAACGTGAAGGTTTGTGTGAAGATATGTTCCTATTGCTTTCTATATTTGTGCAGTTTTGAATTTTTCATAATATAGCTAAATATTCAGTTGATTGAATAACTTTCTATTTTATTCACATTAAACTGCCAGCTTAACCACCGAAGCTAGGAGCACGATTAATTTTTAAGTACAAACTGGATTCCTAAAAAGAAAAGTAATGACGCTTTTCGTGGTAAGAGAAACGAATAATTATATTTTGTTTACAGGTGGTGATTTGCATTCTGCTAGGCGAGAGTTTTTGTCTTACTGTTTATCTTTGATGCGTGCTCATAATGGAGAACACAGAGACAGTTTACCAGTTTTAGACGTTTCCGCATTAAGACACGTTGCATATGTATTCGATGCTCTTGTGTATTACATGCGTTGTCTTTCTGAACCATTAACATCAAGAGGCGAAGCGCAAAAAGAGTCATCCAATTATTCAACATGGAATGATCAAGTTAGTAAACTATTTTATCTTGTAATATTATTTTATCTTGCATCAATTTTCTTTATTTTTTTTTTATTTTTTTTTCTCCTCGTAGGATGAAAATGATAATGATGAAGGAGAGGAATATAATTCTCCAGCACCTACTGCATTAGAAACCGATTCTGTGGACTACCCAGATTTACTTCAAGTTCCCATATGCGGGTCTGGAAATAACAGTAATTCTACACCTAAAGGAAGAAAACATCCTTTCTTTCAAAGATCAGATTCTACCTTATGCCTTGGTTGTCCGCCTCTCGATCCATTTGACACAGTTATGAGCGAAGCATTACCATTAGCTGATCAGCCGCATTTATTGCAGCCACATTCAAGGCGTGAGGATCTCTTTGGCATCCCACGACAGCCGACAGGCGCTGCCAACCAAAATCCATTAGCAGGTTTGCCTACAAGGCTCGGTCTCTCCGCACGTGGTGCTGACAATCAAAATAATTTGTCATCTCCTACATTCAGTCAAATCATTCCTGGAGCTACATTTGTTCCTTCAGAAGTAAGACGACCTTCTGCTTCTGCCGGAGATTCAGGATCTACAAAATTTGTTGTAATATTTTACGCTATCCTCATCATTTATATATATATATATATTTATTTATTTATTTATTTATTTATTTATATATATATATATATATTGATCATAAATAAATTATTATCTATTTCAGGAAAAGCCTAAATCATATCATCATGTATATGAAGGTCCAACGCCTATGGTAACAGAACAAATAGACAGAGCTCCTATAATAGTATCTACCAATAATCAAAATGACAATGGAAATAGTAAGGGTAAAGATGTATGTAAAACAAATAGAAGTGTTATAGTTAGAGCTGGAACTATATCCGTAAGTAATTCGTTTCATTAACACAATTTATTACTTTCTCATTCAGCTATATATTTATCATTAATTTTCATTTCACAAAGGAAACAAACCTGAACAAAGCTACTGCTCCTGAAGTATTAGTTGTTCCAACGGTTGAAAATCAGAACGTTTCTGAAGAAGTTGATCCAGCTGTAACTAGTCATGAAATTTCTGCACACGAAACAGTAGAAACAAGTCCAGTGGAATCTGCTAGAACTATATCAACTATTGGGACAAACATTTCACATAATATTCTATTAGGACGATGGAGATTATCATTGGATTTATTTGGTCGAGTTTTTATGGAAGATGTTGGTCTAGAAGCAGGATCAGTTGTATCCGAACTTGGTGGTTTCTCTGTAAAGGAAGCTAAATTCCGTAGAAATATGGAAAAGCTAAGAAATTCCCAACAAAAAGATATTACCTTGTCAAAGGTAATATTATTGATCATATAAAATATGTAATAATCTATATCACAGTTTTATATATCATACGATATTAAATATTTACTCATGGTATAAATATAGTAACAAATAAATATAAGTATCATATGGATATAATAATTACTAGTAATTGAATATTTTATAATATGAATATTTCATAATTTTTATAGATTGAACGTGATAGAACTCAATTATTGGTGCAAACGATGAAAGAATTAAACACACAATATAATTTATATAACAAAAGAACTTCTAATGCTCCACCTTTGGCAGTAAATCGAGTAAAAGTAACATTTAAAGATGAGCCAGGTGAAGGTTCAGGTGTTGCTAGAAGTTTTTATACTGCAATAGCCGAGGTTTGTGATAATATATATTAAGATTATAATATGAGGAATTATTTAAAACGTATATTAATATATGTTATATTTTTCTCGTAATATTTAATGTTATTGTCAATCAATTTTATTTAAGAATTACACAAGTACAGTTTTAATAATGAAGACGAGTGGGAGATTGTAAATGTGATGTATTTATTCAAATATATGCATACTAAAATTCATAATTTATTTTTAAAATATCTTTTTTTTTTTTTTTTTTTTTTTGTTTCTTTTTTTTTTCTATTAAAATGTATGCATAAATATCGAAAGTCATCGTATTTACAATATCCTACTCGTCTCAGAGAAATAATCCGATCTTTCGTTATCTTTAGGCATTACTTGCAAATGAGAAACTTCCAAATCTTGAAGCAGCACAGGTTGGGTCTAAATACACACAATATAACGTTTTACAAAAATTAAAAAGCAGAGATCGCGATCGTGATCTTAGAAGACAGGTAGGTCATTCTAAATTAAACGGGATCTATGAGGTTATGACGAATATTTCTTCATAATTTTAAATTTTACTTAAGAATCCTAGATCCTCCGGAAAATGTCGTGAAACACGTAAAGCATTATCCTTCGAAGCTCGTTCCTTTCATCCTTCAAGTTCTGTGGAAGGAAATAATGCATCTGGATCTGGTAGTTCATCATCCAATACACATCCTTTACCAGCCAGTCATCCAAACAATGATCATTTGACAATGCATCAACAACAACTTGGTGATAGATTATATCCTAAAGTAAGCATCCTTCTTAAAAAGAAGATAAGGAAAAAAATATATTTTCTTTTTTTTTTCTTCTCTCTGTCTCTTCCTTTTTTTTATTTTTTTTATTTTTTTTTCATTTTTTTTTTCTTTTTTTTTTTTTTTTTAGGTACATGCATTACGACCTGCATTAGCAGAAAAAATAACTGGAATGCTACTTGAATTATCTCCTGCACAATTATTGATGCTCCTCGCTTCAGAAGATGCTTTAAGACAAAAAGTAGAAGAAGCATTTGAGTTAATTCATAGCCATAACCAAGACTTAACTAGCGAAGCACTTTTAGATCTTGATGTATTCAGTTTAACCGAACGTTGTGCAGCTAATAAGAAAAAAATAGAGAATAATATCATGGATGATGGAGACGATAACGCTCCTCTTTTCTATTCACCTGATAAAAGAGGCTTTTATACACCTAGACAAGGTAGAGCCAGTTATGAACGATTAAATGCTTTTAGGAATGTTGGCAGGTAAGTTATCTAAAAAATATTTATCTTCATAATTAATAATAATTTAAAATATATCTAATATTAATCGCTTGATTTTCTTTTTATTTTTGTTTAATAGGTTGATAGGCTTATGTCTATTACAAAACGAGTTGTGTCCAATATTTTTAAATCGTCACGTTATTAAGTATATTTTAGCAAGGCCAATACGTTTCCATGATCTTGCATTTTTTGATTCTGTAATTTATGAAAGTTTGAGACAACTCGTTATCGATGCTGAAACTAAAGACAGCAACAGTTTATTCTCCGCATTGGATCTTACTTTTAGGTAAATAAATATATACACATACAAACATACAAATAAAAAAAAAAAAAAGGAGATATCTTCTTTGAAATATTGTCTATGCATCGATGTAATTTAATCTTCTTTTTTTTTCTCCCCTCCCCTCCTACTTTTAGCATTGATTTATGTCCTGAAGAAGGTGGTGGCTCGATTGAACTTATATCAAGTGGTCGGGACGTAGAAGTTACAGCAAATAATGTATATGATTATGTACGAAAATATGCGGAAGTCCGTATGATAAAGGTACAAGAGAAAGCCTTGCATGCAATGCGAGAAGGAGTATTTGATGTTTTACCAGAGGGAGCATTGGATGGTTTAACATCCGAAGATTTAAGACTGCTTTTAAATGGAGTTGGTGACATTAACGTGTCAGTTTTGATATCATACACATCGTTTAACGATGAATCTGGAGAAGCAACGGAAAAATTAGTAAAGTTTAAGCGATGGTTATGGTCCATTGTTGAAAAAATGTCACATGTCGAACGGCAGGACTTGGTAATCATTTTCTCTGATATTATGTGCTACGTGCACATAAAATTTATATAAATATCGAATTGTTCAAGAAACAAGCAGAAATAATATTTTTATTTTTTCAATTATGTCTTTTGAAATTTAGACGTCTATTTTTTATTTTTTTAATTCATATCTTTTTTAGGTATATTTTTGGACAGGGTCTCCTGCATTACCAGCGAGCGAAGATGGTTTTCAACCAATGCCAAGTGTTACGATTCGACCAGCCGACGATGCTCATCTACCAACTGCAAATACATGTATTTCTCGCCTATACGTTCCATTGTACAGCTCTCGTCATGTTTTACGGCATAAGCTACTTCTTGCTATTAAAACAAAGAACTTCGGATTTGTATGAATTTATCAAGTGATCATCATTCACACTTGCTCCAAGAGAAAAAGTCGCATTAATGATATTGACATAAGAAAATGGTTATGTGTTGTTTTTCTTTCTTTCATAGAAAAATTTATAACATTTATAAATTTATAAGGTGTAATTATGAATTATGATTTCCCTTATCATAAAGTGGTCTTCGTCTTGATAAGGATTTATGTTAAAGTGTCATATTTAGTCTTTATAGTGGTCCAATAAACTTTCCCAAAATTATGTTGTGCTAATCAATCAAGTAACCTGTATTTTCAAAGAAGTATTATCACATTCTATAGGCTATGTATAATATATTAACATTACATTTACTTAAATCGTGTAATATAAATCTTTTGGCTCGTTATCACGTATTATTCTTTTCATTTTTTTTCTTTATTTTTTTCTTTTTTTTTTCTTTTTTTCTTTTTTTGGCTTTTTACGACAAAAGCATGTTTGAAGACTTTTAAGAAATTCTAATGATCATACAATGAAAAAATTTTTTTATTAGGCTCATATAAGATGTAACATAAAATGACAGAAAATTGCGAGTTTTCAGATGCACACCATAAGAGTTTCTTGGACACTTGTTTGTTGTTAAATATAATACATATCAGTTTAAAAACGAGACTATGACACGAGTATCGAAATATAAACTATGCGATTTGACATCCATGATACTAAAATTTAAAATGTGTCGTGCCAAGATTTACCTTATAAAATGCAATGTAAAAATCATTAGATAACTAAAATATGTAATAGGAACAATACTTTCAAATGCTTTTTGGCATTATAATCTTTAAGAAAATACAGAACGGTACACTACAAGATCCTCAAGTGTGATGTAAACCAAATGAAAATTTTATTTTATTGACATAATTTCAGCTTTAATCGACGTAATTTTTTAATTTCGATATTTAAATCTTAACAATAATCCAAACCACTCAAAATTTAGTTTCTTTTTAAACTATTACATTGACTGTGTTAATGACTTGATCATCCAAATTAGCCAAATATTAAAATAATATTAAGGATGTCTAGCTGCCTATTTCGTATCGTTAAATATCTTCTTTTAACACGTTCAAAATCTTCAATTCTATCGTAAAACAATATCAACTCTGGTTATGTATGCTGTTTAGTCCTGGCATGCATTCATATACGTCTTTGCTTGTGTCTAGGATCGCAACAATGTTTTTCCAAAACGGTTGACCATTTTGAAAGAAAAATTCAATGTACAGTTTTAAATATATTTCCTAATCAATAAACTGAAATAGTAAAAAATAATCTATTATCTTTAATTTACTTAAAAAAAAAGACTAATGCTAATATGTATAATATAATAAATCTCATTATTTATAAATTTCTAAAAATCGTAAAGTTATATACAATAATTATATTATCCATTATGTTCCTGACAAAGTATTGATAGAAACTTATGTACAATGGTTACCTATTGACCACTTCCTGAACTGTTCTGGGGTAATTTTGCAGTTGTTTGACTTAATTGAGCCAATGTTTCTGGAGTAGCATGTGCTTTTAAGATTGAATTTTCAGCTTCCAATTGATTAATACGGTCCATAAGTTCTGCTATTTTTTCTTTTAATACCTCAACTTCTTCTCGTACGGCAAACATCAAATGACTCTTTACCAGATCCTATAAACATTACAGTATTATCGTCATTAGTTTATTTATTTATAAGAATTACATATATTTTCATTTCTTTTCAATTAAGAAAATTACTTACCATAGCTTGTTCAATTTTATTATCAATCGCTACTGCACTTGTTCCCGACACACTGTAACAAATTTTAATAATAAATTACAAGATACATTTAATGTATAATTAATAAAAAATATATGAAAATAAATAAGTATACAAACCTTTCATTATCTTCAAGGGTATGATGTTCATCGCTTCCTTGTGTAACTTCAGTTAATGATTCCAAGAGAGTAGCATCAGCCGATTGTGTCGCAGTAGTAGTAACAATGCCTGAAATAGAGTCCTGCTCTGGATCAGGTTGATGAAATGCTATAGTCCCTTGCTGCATTCCTGCCACAACATTTTGACAAGCAGCTGGCACTTGAGCCATTTGCACTTGAGTATTGCTACCAGAGGATTGTGTTTGCATCTGTGCCGCTGGTATAACTTGAGGCTGTACTGGCGGTCCTGGTGCATGAATAGTCGAGGAAGATTGTTGTGTACCTGTTTGAGGAACTTTATGTATACTTTGAATGCCCTGCATTCCTTGAACGGCAGTTAGTGGCTCGGAAATCTGAGTCATTGGTTTCTGTGTTTGCAATGGCTGTTGAGGTTGTTGCTGTTGTTGTTGTTGTGGAGGGTGTTGTGTTTGTTGTTGCTGCTGCTGTTGCTGTTGTTGCTGCTGCGGCGGATGTTGTGATTGTTGTGGCTGTTGCTGCTGTTGCGGTGGATGTTGAGTAACAAGTATATTTGGAGCTTGAGAAGTTGGAACAGAAGTTTGCTGCACTGATGAAGGACAAACAGTTTGACCGGGTAAAGATTGATTTTGCGTGCTCACTCCCAAATATGGATCTTCTTTAGAATGAGTCATATTTTGTTGAGGGGGAACACTATTACTACTAGTTTGAGTTATAATAGGTATAGAACCTTGAGGCATACTCTGAGGTTGTCCCAAATTATTTGGATGTGTGGGTTGTAAATTAGATGGCAACGTAGATCCCTGTCCTTGCGGTTGAGAAGCTAGCTGTTGCGCGGATGACTGAAAATATTGAGGAATTTGCGAAGGTGGTTGAACTTTTGCTTGCGTCTGAACTTGCGTGGGATTATGTTGTACAGTAGGGGGAATTGAACTGTTTACTGCATAATTTGCACTTGTAACTGTAGGATTGTTCGGTACACCAATTGATGAATGCACATCAGGATGAGAGGGGACTGTTCCATTGGCGTCAAGACTAATGCTCTTATCGTCAGATACGACAGATTGTTTAGATGCATCTGGGATTACAATTCCACTGTCTGTTATTCCATAAGATATGCACACCTCATTTGGATCTGATACTTTTGGAGTACCAATAGCTGTTGGTTGATTCACTGACGTATGATCCAAATAATCCATGCAGGTCCATCTACCTCTCTTGAATGGCTCTGTACTTTCGATTTTGACTACTTTAAAACGTTCATTTCTCCCATGTGAATGTACCTCTCGCAAATCAGCATCTTGCTTAGCATTACTCGATAGTAAATTAATAATATTGTTGTCTGTGACAGATGTAATGTCTAAAGTGTTGATATTGCTATCGTTGACCGAATTGTTGACACTATTTCCTTCTGAGGGTACAATGGCCAGTCCATATTGTGAACTGGTAGGAATCACCGGAGCAGTACTGAGAGCAGCATTACTGGTGTTGAAAAATACGTCCTCTTTAGAGAAAGTATCTTCCGAATAACTAGGCGTCTCGATATCGATGTCGGTAATACGCGAATGTTCCACAGAATTATCTTCTGTGTGGGATTCATCCAAATCGTCATTTGAGTCTTCGCCGGCATCGTTGCTCATACGACAACCGACTGTAACGCTTGTAATTTGAAAAGACGACGTCTTTTTTCGACACTGATTACTACTGGTCACGTTGCTTGAAGTGGTCAAGCTAACCGGCTGGTGTAGTTTGTCTGGCTCTCCTAACCGAATTGTCTCCGTAGTTGTACGATGCACTGGGTTAGATATCTTTCTACTACCATCCGACAGTTTATGCGATTTCCTGTGTACATTATCTGCCATTATTATAGGAACTTAGCATTCGAGAGCCACGATCTTTGCACTCGTTCTCCTCTCGCATGTTAAAACCGACATTGCTGCATGCCGGTGCCCGTTCGCTTCGATGACCAGTCGCGTAATCCGCGATCTTCACCGACGAACCTCAGGCAAAGCCGCCCCAACTCTCGGCAAATGTACGAAATAAAATCATATTCTGAGATTGGCAAGGTGTTGACAGTTCACCATTTCATCAATTTCACGGGAATGGAGTTCGTTCGCTCGAGTACCGTCCACTCGAAACGAAACTCGCACTGGGCAATACGAACTCTTTATTCCTTCACGGACAATTACAAGCCATTTAGTGTCATTCGTTTACATTACTATCTCAATGCAATTTTCATTGTCCACATCCTTCCTATTCTATTATAGTAAGTGAGCAGTTTAAAAATGGCTGCCAATTCACTCATAGAATTGCCACGAATTATATCTAGAGTATCTACGAACGTGTTCGTCAGCAAAAGTCTATTTCCATTAATGCGATCTAATCCCAAATCCACAATGACTTAACCTTCCAATTGCTGAGCAAAAATTTGGTATTTCCGGAAAATGGTGGACCGATCGTAAGGCGCCAAATTCCAACATTTATGTTCACGTATACGTGTATCTTCCTCACTCTATCCCTAGAAAAATTTTGAATTCTAGTCGATCATTGCTTTATTCAAAAAATATTCTATATTCAATATTTAATATTTAACATCTTTTTTATATATGGTTAGCTTTAATTTTTTTATGAGTAGTTAACCTAATTGAAATTTTGGACTAAAATTCTCGTAAATATGAATTCCCAGAATGAGATCTACTAGGGATGTATAGCGTATATATAATATTTATTTCTCAGATTTGTATTTTTTTGTAATTAAAATTATGTTGAGAGTAATCAATGGACTTAAAAAAATCAATAAAAATATAGAATTAGGACAATCAAAAAGAAGAAAAATAAAACCTGACGTGTTACCTGGTAATAACCTTAAAATGTTATTATTTTTACTCCCATGAACGTTTAAAAATGTTATATAGTATTTATTTTAGACTCATCTTCTAATTATATAAAAAAGATTTAAAATAAATTTTGTTATAACTTTATTACAGTATTTAAATATCCCATCAGTAAGGCAGGTGATCGCAGAGTATATGTCTGGGGTCTTGCAGAACATGGAGCTTTAGGCACCATTGAAAAAACATTGTTCAAACAAGGCATAGCTTATCTTCCAATGCCAAGACGTTTAACATTTGCAGAAAAACATAAAGTAATAGATGTTGCATGCGGTTATGGTTTTACAGCTTTTGCAATAAGTTCCTCAGATAAAAATATCATTTATGGTAGCGGAATAAACACAGATTCCCAACTTGGTAATCAAATATTATATTAAATAATAAATGCTAGTAAAATTGATATATTATTTAAGATCTTTATTTCAAATTATGTTTCATTATTTAGGTTTACAAGAAGCGAATAAAATTTCTTTAAATGTAGTAACTTCTCCAAGGCCAATAAATCTACCACTTAAAAATTCTACAGCTGACGTTATAAGTATAGCAGCTGGAAGGGCGCATTTATTAATATTAACAAATGAAGGAGTTTTTACATTAGGCAACAATGGATATGGTCAATGCGGTAGACCAATTATAATAAATGAAAATTATAGTAATAGTAATGTAGTTCATCATATATCTAGTATAAAAGGAAATCGTATAACTAGTGTAACAGCTGGCCAAGATCATAGGTATAAAGCAAATAGTTATCATTGAGATTATCTACTTACATGTTCATGCATATAAAAATTTATTAACATTGCTTATTAATATACATTATATCGTAGCATACTTTTAACAGAATCTGGTGAAGTGTATACATTTGGTTGGGGTGCTGATGGACAAACTGGCTTGGCACATTATCAAAATGAACATCAACCAAGTTTGGTTAAAGGGGATTTAGCAGGGCAACATATAATAAAAGTTGCTTGTGTTGCAGATTGTGTATTAGCTCTTAGTGGTATATATTGATAATCAATATTTATGCTAAGGTTCATTCAGAGAATATATCTATGATAACATTTTTAATTTTAAATATTAGATAAAGGGAAAGTTTTTGGATGGGGAAATTCAGAATATGGGCAATTATTAATGGACAGTGATAATTATCAAATAAACATTGCCACAGAACTGAATATACCTAAAGAAGTAGGATATATTGTTGACATTGCTGCAGGAGGTTGTTTTTGTATGATACTAAATTGTAAGAATAAAACATAATATTAACTAGGGAAAAAAAGAACAATAGAAAAATTTTTATTCATAATAATTGTATATTGTATTTTTCAGCTTCAGGAGAGGTTTATGTATGGGGATATGGTATTCTTGGACTTGGACCACAAGTACAGAGAGTTTTAAAACCCACACTAATTCCATCCACATTATTTGGTAATAATGCGTATTCACGTAATACTAAGGTAAAATTAAAGTTATTTAACATAGATTTGTGTACGTATCTATTTAATATAATGCAATCATTTTTATTCTTAGGTTACAAATGTATATTGTGGAATAAGTCATCTAGCAGCAGTAACAAATACAGGAGATCTATATATGTGGGGATGTAATAAATTTGGATCCTTAGGATTAGGCCATCATAATGATCAATTTTTTCCTTTCAAGGTAAGATGTGTATTTTGTACTGTAATTCTTCATACAGTTTGTATTCATTTCTTGTAATTTTATTTAAGGTGTCCATAGGAGCTCAAGTAAAAAAAGTTGCCTGTGGAATCGACCATACAGTAACACTTTGCAAGCCCTTCATTTAAAGGTACATTACACTTTTTTTTATTAAGTAATTGATTTATTTCTGGTATAAAATCTTCATAAAATTTCTTAAATATCTGTACATATGTAATACAAACTTCTAATATAATTTGTTGAATATGAAATGAATATAAAAAAATGAACAATTACTCGTCTCATGCTTAATGAAATAATAAGAAATAATCTCTTATTATTTGAAGGAAAATTTAGTTAAAATATTTTAATTCGTTATATTTATTATCTATTAATTAATATGAGTTTTTAAAAGATGTTTAATAATAAATAAAATTTTTGTAATTTAATTTATAATGATTTTTTAGAAAATTATTAATTTGTAGTTTCATGTTTTGATCATGGATTATCTTTATAATAAAATAACTGTTCTTAATAAGATCTATTATTTGATAAAAGACAATATATTACTACTATCATTAAAACAATAGGATTGATTGCTATATTATTTACATTACTTGTGCATACTAAATTTTCGTATGAAATAGTATACTTTATCATATGTGGGTATCTACACTTGTTTTTATCTGCAATATAAAAAGAAATAGTTATTTAATTGTTCTCTAATATTTTCACATAATACATAGTCATTATATTCATGTACCTGTGCATTGATATGATGTATCAGAAGAATTAGCAGTTACAGATAAATATAATGGTTGACATTCATGAATAAAAGTAACATCACCACAAGAAATTGAAATACTATGTTCATTATTGTTTATTGACATGCAAGAAGCAGCTTGATTAGCTTCTGTTGCATTAACATGTAATAGATTTCTTGATGTGCATACTCTTAAAGGTCCCCATCCAGATCCTAGAATCTACAAAATACATTATTATTAAAATTGTACATGTAAATCTTTTAAGATTATTTAATTTATATATATATATATATAATATATTAAATATATATATATATTTAATAGGTTAAATACCTTTATTATAGCTGTAGTTTCATGAGAAAAGAAATAATTAGGATGAAGTCTATAAAAATTAATTTTATGTGGTTGAATATAATCCACAAATGAATTTGAAGATCCAAGTGGGACATAATTTGCACCACATTGTGTATTAATTAATCTTTTGGGAACTGCAATTTTTTTGTCAATTAATGTTTTTATATCATGCTTATTACAACATTTATTTATTTCATAATATTTTATGAATATTATATGTTGTATTTCATTTTTATCTTACTTTGTTTTATTCTTGAAATCAATTTATCAAGCGGTGCCAAAGTATCTCTAGTATCTCCCAACCCTACTGAGAACAAATCTGTTGCAGAATTTTCTACTATATTTATCCATGTATCTTTTGATCCATAAGTTAAAATAAGGACAGTAGTATCTACAAGAACACATTTACAAATTAATAAATAAGAAAAAAGATTAAAGAGTATATAACAAAATATATTGAGAAATATGTATAGAAGTTTTTGGTAACCTGGAATTTCTTCACGCATATATTTAAGTTGTTCTATACAATATTCTTTGTCAGATTGAAATAACTGTGCATTATATGGCATTATTAATACCATATTTGATGGTTTTCCTCCTATACCTTCACTACGCTCTCTATTCAGTTTATCGTACTCTAAAGTTCTTAACATTTTAATTGACTTAGATAGATTTAAACCTCTAGTAACTGTAAATAATTATTTTGATTTATTATTTCAGTTCTAGATGATGTAAATAACAAAGATCAAGTTTATCTAGTTTATCTAGTAAACATACCATTAGTATAATGAGATGAATTAAAATTGTAGAAATTTAAAATAGTATTAGTACTATTAATCATTGTATTTCCATCATATCCATTAAGTATAGTAAAATTGCTATTGTACTGATTAATGTCAATTTTGTCTAATATATATCTGCAAGAAAAACAAAGATATGTAAATAGGCATTTAACAAATTATTTCATTGCTTTTTTTTTAACTTACGCGAGTATAGGTTGTAAAAATTCAAAAGGCCAATTTGTATCAAGAATAATAGTTAAGTCCACAGAGACTGTAGTCTGATCAAATAAACGATCTGTTTCTTGACATTCCAGATCTTGGTTCATTGATGAAGCTATAAAAGATAAATAGAAATTTCTTAAAAATTAAGTATATTGATCATGTGTATATGTATAATGAGATGAAACAAGTTTATGTAATACTAACGTATATACGTTGATAATATATTTGCAGCATTAACAGCAAATTTTTCTATAATAGGTGCTTGCAGGGTTGCTCTTGCTAAATTTTCACTTAACACTAAAGATGCTCTATATGCCTATAATAAGAATAGTTTGTTAAATCATTTTAATATATTATTTTAATTTAATACGAAATATATATATATATATATATATATATATATATATTATAATTAAAAAAAATTATATTAATTAATTTACCTGTGCACACAATGTAGAATTAGGTGCAACATATCGAAACAAGGATCTACGATTACATGCTCGAATTGTAGAATTAAATAAGCCTGGAGCACTATAATACATATCCACAATTTGTGAAAGACGTAAGCTTGGTATTTTTGAATACCACGATTGAATTTCATTAGCAAGAATTAATCCATCTATATCTCCTCTAATCTCAGCAGTCGTAAATTGAAGCTTTTCGAATCCATTTAGAAAATACCAACGTGGCATTGCAGTAGAATTCCAATTTCCATTTACTCCTATTTGTAATGTTTCTCCTCTAGGACCTTGTATAAGTGCAACTTCAGCTAAATCGCCTGTATAAATTTAATATTATTTTTCTTTCATATATGTAAATATAAATGTTGTATATAATTATCAAATTAATCCAAAATTATTTTAATATCTACCAGCTAATGTAGCTATCCATTTATTATCTAAAGTTATATCAGATGAATATGTAGTTTGTAGCATTTCATTTTTCAATACATCTCGAAGTATAATATTTTCTGGCTGTACTCCTGCAGCTATACCAGCAAGAAGTGGACCACCAGAAATTGATCCCCAACTATGAAATTATTAATCATGTGTATATAGAAAAAAAAAAATTATAAAGGACAATTAATTTTATTTATTTAAATAAAGTTTTACTTACGGAGTTTTAATTACTCCATTCTCTACGGGACATTTACTTAATACTGGTAGAGAAAATATTCTTCCTCTGTCAGGATGATTTGGTGGCAATTCTGGATACAATGAATTAGGATCTATTGCATTTTCTGTTGAGTCTTTCTTATTTGTCATTGTTTCTCTATATGATAATCAAAATTCTTATTAGAACATATCTCAATGAAATAAAAACATTTAAATTATATATTTACATTTCTTCAGGAGATAAAGTTTCAACGTCTTTAACATTAATTTTTGAATTATCAGTTTCATTTCTGTTAATACTTCTAATGTTTCTGTATGGACTGTTTGCAAATCTACAAACAGTTCCTTCGTCACCTCTTTCCAAAATGTTCACACTACTTGACAACATAAAATGTAGTGTGCACTGAAATAAATAATCTCTATCATATTATTTAATCATATATAAGTTACAAATGATTTATAAAGAAAATATCATATGTATATTTATGATTATGATAAATATCATATGACTAATAAAAATTTCAATCAATGAAAATCTTACCCTTTCGATATCACTAATGCTATTATTAGGAAATAAAATAGCATTTCCTTGTATAAAACGAAGTGTTTTTGCATGACGAAAAAATTCATGGCCAGTTGGTGCAAAAGGTGATATACCATCTTGTGATATTACAGATGGGTTTTGACGTATACCATCTTGACGAAAACTACATATTGATAATATTTAAATATCAATAGGTATATCTCATGTTATTTTAAAAATATTATAAACAGTTATAAGTAAACTTGTTAGTAGAATCAAGAGAAATATTAAATATGTATTATCAATGATGAATTTTGTTGACAACATGTGCATTTTTACCGGTGTAATATTGCAACAGACAAACTCCTGAGATCCATGTTTAATCCTTCTGAATTTTCAATTTTTTGCAGTATTGCAATAAATGTGTTTATCGTATGGGGTAATCTATTATCCCTTTCTAAAAGATATTTATTTTCATAACATTCACGAAGAGAAGGTGGTAGAGTACGCACAGCATTTTCTTGCGCATGGATGCCTAAAAAGTGACATTATCAATGCTATTTTTGAGATTTATCAGTATATGCAATGTATACTTATAAAGAATTAGAAAAATGAAAATTTTAAATCAATTACTATTTACCTAGATTGTAGACAAAACCCATGATAAGTAAATAAAATATCTTCATCATTTTTATAATAACACAATAAAACACAATAGATCTGTAAGCATATAATATGTATACTAATTGTAAAAGTTATAATTTATATTAAATGATAAGTAACTAGTTATATTAAATTATAAAATAAAATTTAAGCTTTTAATCAAATTTTTAATGTTCTACTTTTAAAATGTTTTTAATAATTTTTTACAACTTACATTTAATTATAACAACTATTTTTTTAATTGTTACACAAAATCTATTATCTTTGCTATTCTTCTTTAGAAGGTACTACACCTCCTTTTTTACACACGTAGAAATATCTACTATCACTATCTAAAGATAAGATATGGAATATTGTGAGTAACATGTCCCCTTCTTATTATATAGGTCATACTTACGTGAATAAGACTAATTTTTAGTGATAAAAAAACAAAAAACATTTGTTTTCACTCAAAAATCGTTTAATACATTAAAAAAGAAATGTTTTGACTATAACATATGTTATATGAGATATTTATAACATAAATCTTTTTTTTTCTATCTTGTAAGTATTATTTATCTATAAACAATATTACAGATTCTAATAAATAATTCATTTTTATTAATATTTTATTAACATTTTATTAACATTTCATTATATACTTATTTCATTGACTTTATAAGTAATTAAAAAATGTAAATAATATGATTTTTTGCAGAGATATCATATTTATATATCTATCTTATCAAGATTAAAAATAAAGCATTATCTTACTCTATCTTTCTAAAATATAGTGATTCATTGTGGAGTACGTACAGTATTACAACATGTGTGAGATACTTTTTCAGTGATATAGTGAATTGTTCTAAAATGTTAGTGTACAAAATTTGGTTTCTTTTATGCTTCAGTATGTACTATACATTTATATTTTTTTTTTATAGAAAATTGTAAATATAATATCTTTATATTGAAAAGGTATAACCTTAGGATTATTTTGCATTTTGTAGGATATTATGTTATATACTCTCAAGTAACTATACCAGAGACACTTAAAGAATGCTACATAAATCGTACTAAAAATGAAATGTTATTGCCCTTAAATTTACGTACATTCATTGACATTTTACGAAAAGCTGAAACAGAAACATTTACTACTATGGATATTAGAACATTCTCATCATCGTTGCTACATAGGTACAAGAATACACTTAATTTTAATTAGTAATAACTTCATAAAATGTCAAGTAAACAACGTTACTAATTATATATTAGATTTAAATTTGATGGGGTTGAATACATTGAAGGCTTGCATGAAACTGAAGGAATATTGCCATTTATTGCAAGTGGAACACAACGGACAAAAAATAGAATAATAGAAGAATTAGTTCCAGGCGATGCAGATGCCTTTCCTTCTAAAATACTCTCACAGATAGAACGATGCACTCTTCATTTTGCCATCTCAAATACTGTAAACGAATATAAATCTAAAAATACAAACAGTATGTGCCAAGAAATCGGGAATCGAGAAAAATTAACTGGTAATATCTTATTAATGCAATTAAATTTAAAATTGTCATTTTATAAAATAATTTTCATAGGAAGAACAATATCAATTAATGCAATAGACTGTCCAAGAGAATATGGAGTTATCCTTACTCCATATGGTACAATAGCTCCTGGAGCTGTTATAGGAGCAATAGCTGCGAGTTTACAACATCAAAATGTTATTTTGAATCAATTACTTGCATCACCAGCTGTAACTTTTACAAGTATATCATTAAAATATTATTTTTTGTAAGATAATATTTAAAAAAAAAGAAACTTGCATATAAATCTCTATTATTATTCATATCTTATTATTATCTTAATTTTAATTATAATCATTAAAGATGTAAATTACAATGAAGATCAGATTGATCTTATTATACCAAAAGACCAATTGATCAATGAAAGATCAATGTGGCAGCAATCTATAAATACATCACAAATGTCAATTGATAATGTATGGCTTACTACAATTGCTGGTAAGAGATATTTATATATTATAATGATAATAATAAATTGTTATACGAAACATAAAAAGATTTAAAACATAAAATTAAAATTCGTATTTAAGGTGATTTAGGTGAAATGGCAATTTATCAAGGGCCTTTAGTAGAAGAAAGAATGACATTAGGAGTAACTGGCTTTTGGAATAGTACTATATATCCTAACATTTATTATCTTACAAAAAATCCTGATAGCTATGATGCAACACGAGCTGAAATAGTTGGTGACATTGATGGTAAACTGGCTATAATAAAATAAACTATTATTAGATCGTAATTTTCTATAAATTATATAAATTATGTATATTTTTTTAGGTTTAATACTTGCACATAATTTACAAACATGGATTGATAATTTTAATAGTCTTCGTCTTAGTCAAATTTTTGACATGTATTATTCTGATCAAGGCATTAATTTTGATTCAAATATTAAAGCTTGTAATCGAAAACTAGCTTTTACACAAGTTACATCAAAAACTATTTTAAGAGAACAAGTACGTTCAAAATTAAATTATTAATTATTACTGGGTATTATAATATGAAAAAAAAAAATCACGAACATTTTATATTATAGACACATGCAGTATCATATTTATTAGCATATCGTAATAGCGTAGCATATATATCCGATGAGGCATTAAAACGACTGATTAACTATGCTGTTGATATATTTACAAATTATACAGAAAAACACTTACTTACAGAATCACATTGTTATAATAAAAATATTCAATTACAAGCAGAGGTAATAATTGTTTTTGATGGTGCATGGACCCCGGATTATACAAAGGATTTTATTTCGTAAGTATACACAAATGTATTTATACGTAATTAAAAAAAAAAAAAAAAAAAAAATTTTAAATATAAATAATTTTTTGTCTTTTAATACTTTTTCAGAGTTCTATTAGAAGATTTAGATGTATCAATATATGGTTCTAAAATGGGTATATTACATGGTTCAACAGGAAATTGGTTACTTAACGTCACCAATAGTCCATCATTTGCATATGAAACTATATACAATTTTACAAAAGTATCATGTAAATTTTTATAATTTATTTATAAGATATTATAAATTAATTAAGAACTATATTTTTTACAAGTTAATTAAAAATTATATTTTTTAATATTATTTAAAGAATTATTTTCAGGGCCCAGTCAATTAAATTACACCAAAACACTTCAAACAATATTTACTTATTTAAATATTACATTGCAAGAAAATCAGAAAAATCATGTAATTGGTAATTTAGGACAAGTCATAATCTTACTAGTTCCATTAGCATATATGACCGATACAGAAATTAGATCAGCTCTAATGTTATTACAGCAAATCAAATTATATTACCCAGGTAAATTGTCTTTGGTGTTATTCTAATTTGTAGCATTAATACGCTAATGTTGATGTATTTTTTTTATATACACAGATGTACATTTCTTATATTATACATCAGAGTATAATGCATATTTATTCCAATCTTTTATAATATCAAAAGAAGATCATTTAATAAAAACTTTGCAAATTGATGATATTATTGAATATTTTAATACAGGTATATATAATTATAGTCATATTAACACCTATGATGTAATAAATATTCATATTAATGTATTTTTAGTATCTTGGCTATTAAGGCCTTTACCAAATATAAATACAAATACTGAAAATTATAAAAATCAAATGGAAAATTATGTAGCTCCATCACAATCCATTTTATATAAATTACATTCACACTGGAGAAAAAATACAAGAAAAACAGCTGTTACAGTATGTATATTTATTTTTCTTTTTTTTGATATATCTATATAATTCTTTAATGAATTAATTTGATTATATTTTAGTTTCATAATGTTGGGTATGGTGAAATCAAAGTATGCTCTTGGAATCAGGTTAATGATGTAGAAAAAAAATATAATGAATATTGTAAAGATGCAAGTGGACATAAAGATATTATATTGACAGATTATACTTTCTGTCCTGAAAATAAACTTTGTCCTGATATATACTATCGTGTACAGAATGTAACTTCTTTACGTAAATGCACAGGTATGTAATAAATGAATAATTCAATTATTTATTAATAAATTATGTAATAAATTAATAATTTAATTTCTATTTTATAGAAAGTCTTAACCAATTAATATACGAGTATTAAATGTAAACATTGTATTTTCAATGGTTAAGAAAACTACACATATTTTTGATTTCAGAATTAGAATGTAAAACACCTGATCACGTGCGATATATCGTCAGAATAGAAAATACATATTATAGGAGTGGTGCAAACAGAGATATAATAACCACAATACTTTCGACATGGATTTTTCCTTTATTTATAATTTTTAAATAATACATTGTATTAAAATTGTCAACCACTTTTCGTTCCTATCATATATTATTTCAATGACGGTTATGGTTGTTCACTAACTTTTGTTCGAAGCGTGTTTAACATCAGCGACAGGTATGGACAAAATATGAACTGTGAATAGAGGAATGGAACGCTGTCCCCACCAAGCGTCTATCGTATCGGTGTATAAGCTTGGTTGGTTATTCTCCTTTAAAGCATGTATAACTATTGCTTTCGTGCGGGTTCAAACGATTTAGTAAGTAAATTCACACTTTTCAGTTTCGCATATGCATATCCTTCTTTGATGATAGCGTGCGTTTCGCAGTGATCCATGTTAGGTACGACTTCGGTACGTAGTTGTTTAACGATAGAGCATAAGGAATAATAAACATAATTACACATATAATAATTAATATATTTATTTGCGTGTAAAAGATTACAGACAATGTAAAGTGTTATACAATTAATCTTTAGTTAGAATATGCAGCCATTCGCTCGGTAGTACTTGCGTTAAAAGATTTACAATTAGATATTGCAAGTAATACCGACCCAGGTCTCACTACGTGGAAGTTGCTGCATGTGGAGACCCACGGGCTGACGGTGACTCTACTCTAAAGTCCGCGTTCCACGATACCGATCCGCGATACCTTTCCGCTTCAATGCATTGGCTTCTTAACTAACAGGGTATGCGTAGCTTAGCTACAACACACCTCTTACAGATAGCTCCACCAATTGCACCGTCCGCTTCAGACATAACGGATTATTAAGCACATTCGAATTCGTGCTTTCCGAATTTCGAACAATCAAAGCGCACTCCTTAGAAATACTAATCGCGTCGCGACACTCACGTGTGTGTTATAATTACGTAGATTCTACTGTTAAGCCGAAATTCGCGAAGTACCCCCATCGAAATTTTGAAGAAATCAAACGAAGTCCACGGTAGGACCTTTAATCGCGCCCGAACACCCACGCGAGTGTTAGAAAAACGATGACTCTACTCTACAATTCGCGTTTTCGATTCGAACAATCAAACGAAGTTTAATCGCGCCCGAGAACACCAACGCCTGTGCCCGCCGACACGCGCGCTAATGTTCTTCCTATCCTTCCCGTATTCGCGCGTAGAAATCGATGATGAATCCTGCCATGCGATGTACCATCCGGTCGCAGATGAACCTATCCCTCGATGACCTATCCTGGAAAAGAAAAAGCTAAAGAGAAAATGAAAAAACAAATAAATATATAAAACAGAAAATAATATATATACACATATATAAAATACAAGTAGAAAATATATATAAATAGATAAGAGACCTAGAAAAAGAAACGAAAAGAGAAGCAGCATGCACCAACCCATGGTTCCTACCATAAGTTAATAAAACATAAGTAATAGAAATATATTAAAAACATAATTAATGACATAATCAAAAATATAATCAAAAACATAATTAAAACCATAAACACATAATTAAACACATAATAAAATACATAATTAGAAAGAAACAACATAAACAAATATTAGGAATACATAATTAAAAGGAAATAACACAATAATAACATAATTGAAAACATAATTCAAAAAGAAAAATATGAGAAAGAAAAGAGAGCACCAGAAAGAGAAGAATAGAGAGCCCCAAAAAGATAAGAATAGAGAGCCCTAAAAAGATAAGCCAAGAGAAACAGTTCTATATGATGCTGAGACAGCAACCCGCACAGAAGCCCTCACCCATGGGCCCCTCCCATGGGTCCCACCCGAGATATATAAAGGATAATTAATGAGACTAAATAAGAATTAATAGAAATGACAACGGATATAAAATTGTGATAGATAAATTTCCTTGTCGTTCCGTAAGAAATTATTGTACAATAAATTCTGTTATATTTCTTCTCTCGAAGAATTATTAGCTATATAAGATGGAAATATATTAATGTTTAGTTGGAATTAGTTTGAAAAGATATTGGAAAAGTAATACAATATGCAGCCATTCGCTCGGTAATACTTGCATTTAAAAGTTTACAATTAAACTTTGCAAGTATTAACGACCCAGGTCTCACCACGTGGAGGTTGCTGCATGTGGAGACCCACGAGCTAACGGTGACTCTACTTTACTCTAAAATCCGCGTACCGCGATACCGATCCCTCATGCCTTCCGCTTCGGATATCTTGGGCATGGGACAAAGCTAACAGGAAGTATCTAGCCTTAGCTACAGGGACTCCACTTACAGAAAGCTTAACCGTTCGACACCCTCCGCCTCAGGCATAACGGATTATTAAGCACATCTGAATTCGTGCATCCGAATTTCGAACAATCAAAGCGCATTAATCGCGTTCACGAAACTCACGTGTGTTATAATTACGTAGATTCTACTGTTCTATCCAAATTCGCGAAGTAATTTAATCGATATGTCGAAGAAATAAAATGAAGTCCCCGGTAGGACTTTCAATCGCGCACGCGAACACTAACGTGAGTGTTAGAATAACGGTGACTCTAAGTTGAAATCCGAAGCGCACCCCAAATTTCAACACTAAAACGAAGTCCATGATAGGACTTTTAATCGCGCCCGGACACCCACGCAAGTGTTCGAAAATCGGTGACTCTACTCTAAATAAACTAATCGAATATTCGAGCAAACAAAACGAAGTCCCCGGTAGGACTTTTAATCGCGCACGCGAGCACCCACGCGGGTGTTAGAATAACGATGACTCTAAGTTGAAATCCAAAGTGACATATGCTAACCGGTATTTAGACTTTCCATGATATTTGTCGGGATTTCCGCCCCGCTACCAAACATTAGGATTGTCATAACATCAGCCAGCTATGTACAGCACTACAAGGTAAACCGTTCGCGCACCCCGAATTTCAACACTAAACGAAGTCCATGGTAGGACTTATAATCGCGCCCGGACACCCACGCAAGTGTTCGGAAAACGGTGACTCTACTCTGAAAAAACGCGTTCGCGATGTAATCTAATCGAATATTCGAGCAAATATAAACGAAGTCCCCGGTAGGCCTTTTAAGTCGCGCCCGCGTTCATTCACGTGAGTATTAGAAAAACGATGACTCTACTCTAAATTCGCGTTTTCGATACGAGCAATCAAACGAAGTTTAATCGCGCCCGAGAACACCCACGCTTGTGCACGCCGACACGCGCGCCGGTGTTCTTCCTATCCTTCCCGTAACCGCGTGTAAAAATCCATGATGAATCGTGGCAGGCGATGACGCATTCGACCGGAGGTGAACCTATGCCTTGATGACCTATCCTGAAAAAAAAGAAAACAAGGAAAAATTAAGAAAAAGAAAAGAAAAGACATATTGAATATCGCTGCATGATTGCTCGATCATCCCTGAAAAAGAAAAAAAGAAGATGAATAAAAGAAAGATAAGAAAATAGAAGTAGCTGTGCACGCTGCTGGAACAACAGTCCGCTTCATCTCATGGGTCCTACCTAATGCTTAAAAATTAAAATTAATTAGAATATATTAATAACAAAACCTAAAAACATAAAAACATAATTAAAAAGAAATAACATAAATAAATATTAAAAAAACATAATTAAATGGAAATAACATAATTAAATTCTGAAAAGACATAATAAAAAGAAATAACATATTAATACCATAATTAAAAACATGATTAAAAACATAATTAAAGAAGAAAAATATGAATAATAAAAGAGAGCTGCTGAAAAATAAGAAAATAAAAGTAGTTCTGCATGCTGCTGAAACAACAGTCCTCTTCATCTAATGGTTCCTACCTAAAACCGTAAATCATAATTAATAAGAATATATTAAAAATATAATTAAAACCATAAAAACATAATTAAAAATAGATAACACAAAAATATTAAAAAAACATAATTAAAAATAAATGACAAAAATATTAAAAAAACATAATTAAAAATAAATAACATAATTATTTTCTGAAAAGACATAATTAAAAAGAAATAACATAACAAAAACCTGAAAAGACATAATGAAAAGAAATAACATATTAATGACATAATTAAAAACATAATTAAAGAAAAAAATATGAGATACAAAAGAAAGCTGCAGAAAGGCAAGAAAATAGAAGCAGATCTACACGATGCTGAGACAACAACCCGCACAGAGGCCCACACCCATGTCCCAATCTCATGGGTCCCACCCGAGGCTTATAAATCATAATTAATAAGAATAAATCAGTATGAAAAATATGATATAGAAAAGAGAGCCCCAGAAAGAGAAGAAAAAAGAAGCACCTCTATAAGATGCTGAGACAGCAACCCGCACTGAGGCCCACACCCATGGGCCCCACCCATGGGTCCCACCCGAGATTTATAAATGATAATTAATGATAGTAAATAAGAAAAAATAGAAATGACACCGGACATTAAAGTGTGATAGAGAAATTTCCTTTTCGTTTCTCTGAGAAATTATTGTACAAAAGAATTCTATCCATATTTCTTCTTTTGAAGTATTATTAGCGATATAAAGTGGAAAAATATTAATGTTCAGTTGTAATTAGATTAAAAAGATATTGGAAAAGTAAAAAAATATGCAGCCATTCGCTCAGTAATACTTGCGTTAAAGAATTTACAATTAGATTATGCAAGTAATACCGACCCAGGTCTCACTACGTGGAAGTTGCTGCATGTGGAGACCCACGGGCTGACGGTGACTCTACTCTAAAGTCCGCGTTCCACGATACCGATCCGCGATACCTTTCCGCTTCAATGCATTGGCTTCTTAACTAACAGGGTATGCGTAGCTTAGCTACAACACACCTCTTACAGATAGCTCCACCAATTGCACCGTCCGCTTCAGACATAACGGATTATTAAGCACATTCGAATTCGTGCTTTCCGAATTTCGAACAATCAAAGCGCACTCCTTAGAAATACTAATCGCGTCGCGACACTCACGTGTGTGTTATAATTACGTAGATTCTACTGTTAATCCGAAATTCGCGAAGTACCCCCATCGAAATTTGGAAAAAATCAAACGAAGTCCACGGTAGGACCTTTAATCGCGCCCGAACACCCACGCGAGTGTTAGAAAAACGATGACTCTACTCTACAATTCGCGTTTTCGATTCGAACAATCAAACGAAGTTTAATCGCGCCCGAGAACACCAACGCCTGTGCCCGCCGACACGCGCGCTAATGTTCTTCCTATCCTTCCCGTATTCGCGAGAAATCGATGATGAATCCTGCCATGCGATGTACCATCCGGTCGCAGATGAACCTATCCCTCGATGATCTATCCTGGAAAAGAAGAAGGTAAGCAGAAAATAAGAAAAAGAAAAAAAAATACATAAAATAAAACATAATATATATATATATATATATATATATATATATATACATATATATATATATAATATAAACAGAAAATAAACATAATTAAAAATATAATTAAAAAAAAAACACATAATTAAACACATAATAAAATACATAATTAGAAACAAACAACATAAACAAATATTAAGAATACATAATTAAAAGGAAATAACACAATAATAACATAATTGAAAACATAATTCAAAAAGAAAAATATGAGAAAGAAAAGAGAGCCCCAGAAAGAGAAGAATAGAGAGCCCCAAAAAGATAAGACCAAAGAAACAGTTCTATATGATGCTGAGACAGCAACCCGCACAGAAGCCCTCACCCATGGGCCCCTCCCATGGATCCCACCCGAGATATATAAAGGATATTTAATGAGACTAAATAAGAATAAATAGAAATGACAACGGATATAAAATTGTGATAGATAAATTTCCTTGTCGTTCCGTAAGAAATTATTGTACAATAAATTCTGTTATATTTCTTCTCTCGAAGAATTATTAGCTATATAAGATGGAAATATATTAATGTTTAGTTGGAATTAGTTTGAAAAGATATTGGAAAAGTAATACAATATGCAGCCATTCGCTCGGTAATACTTGCATTTAAAAGTTTACAATTAAACTTTGCAAGTATTAACGACCCAGGTCTCACTACGTGGAAGTTGCTGCATGTGGAGACCCACGAGCTAACGGTGACTCTACTTTACTCTAAAATCCGCGTACCGCGATACCGATCCCTCATGCCTTCCGCTTCGGATATCTTGGGCATGGGACAAAGCTAACAGGAAGTATCTAGCCTTAGCTACAGGGACTCCACTTACAGAAAGCTTAACCGTTCGACACCCTCCGCCTCAGGCATAACGGATTATTAAGCACATCTGAATTCGTGCATCCGAATTTCGAACAATCAAAGCGCATTAATCGCGTTCACGAAACTCACGTGTGTTATAATTACGTAGATTCTACTGTTCTATCCAAATTCGCGAAGTAATTTAATCGATATGTCGAAGAAATAAAATGAAGTCCCCGGTAGGACTTTCAATCGCGCACGCGAACACTAACGTGAGTGTTAGAATAACGGTGACTCTAAGTTGAAATCCGAAGCGCACCCCAAATTTCAACACTAAAACGAAGTCCATGATAGGACTTTTAATCGCGCCCGGACACCCACACATGTGTTCGAAAAACGGTGACTCTACTCTAAATAAACTAATCGAATATTCGAGCAAACAAAACGAAGTCCCCGGTAGGACTTTTAATCGCGCACGCGAACACCCACGCGGGTGTTAGAATAACGATGACTCTAAGTTGAAATCCAAAGTGACATATGCTAACCGGTATTTAGACTTTCCATGATATTTGTCGGGATTTCCGCCCCGCTACCAAACATTAGGATTGTCATAACATCAGCCAGCTATGTACAGCACTACAAGGTAAACCGTTCGCGCACCCCGAATTTCAACACTAAACGAAGTCCATGGTAGGACTTATAATCGCGCCCGGACACCCACGCAAGTGCTCGGAAAACGGTGACTCTACTCTAAAAAAACGCGTTCGCGAGGTAATCTAATCGAATATTCGAGCAAAAATTTAAACGAAGTCCCCGGTAGGACTTTTAAGTCGCGCCCGCGTTCATTCACGTGAGTGTTAGAAAAACGATGAATCTACTCTAAATTCGCGTTTTCGATACGAGCAGTCAAACGATGTTTAATCGCGCCCGAGAACACCAACGCTTGTGCCCGCCGACACGCGCGCCAGTGTTCTCCTATCCTGCCCGTAACCGCGCTAAAAATCGATGATGAATCGTGCCAGGGTGAACCGTCCAGAGGTGAACCTCTGCCTTGATGATCTATCCTGAAAAAAAAGCAGTTAAGGAGAAAATAAGAAAGGAAAAAAATATATAAAATAAAACATAATATATATAGATTATAAATAGAATAGAAATATAATAGAAAATAAATATATATAAATAGATAAGAAACCTGTAGGAAGTTGAGAAAATAGAAGCAGCTCTGCACGATGCTGAAACAGCAGCCCCTATCATCACATAGGTACCACCTAAGGCTTAAAAATCATAATTAATAAGAATATATTAATAACATAATTAAAAACATAATTAAAGAAGAAAAATATGAATAATAAAAGAGAGCTTCTGAAAAATAAGAAAATAGAAGTAGCTCTGCACGATGCTGAAACAACAGTCCTCTTCATCTCATGGTTCCGACCTTATGCTTAAAAATTACAATTAATAAAAACATATTAACATAACTAAAAACATAAAATCATAATTAAAAAGAAATAACATAAATAAATATTAAAAAAACATAATTAATAAGAAATAACATAATTATATTCTGAAAAGACATAATTAATAAGAAATAACATAATAAAAATCTGAAAAGACATAATGAAAAGAAATAACATATTAATAACATAATTAAAAACATAATTAAAAACATAATTAAATAAGAAAAATATTAGATAGAAAAGAAAGCTGCAGAAAGATAAGAAAATAGAAGCAGCTCCACACGATGCTAAGACAGCAACCCGCACAGAGGCCCACACCCATGTCCCCATCCCATGGGTCCCACCCGAGACTAATAATTCATAATTAATAATAGTAAATAAGAATGAAAAATATGTAATAGAAAAGAGAGCCCCAAAAAGAGAAGAAAAGAGAAGCAGCTCTATAAGATGCTGAGAAAGCAACCCGCACAGAGGCCCACACCCATGTCCCCATCCCATGGGTCCCACCCGAAATACACAAAGGATAATTAATGAAAGTAAATAAGAATAAATAGAAATAACAGCGGACAAAAACGTGTGATAGAAAAAGTTCCTTTTCGTTGGTCTATGAAATTATTGTAGAATAGAATTCTGCCATATTCCTCTGTTGAAGTATTATTAGCGATATAAAGTGAAAAATATTAATGTTCATTTAGAATGAGATTAAAAATATATTGGAAAAGTAATAAAATATGCAGCCATTCGCTCGGTAGTACTTGCGTAATATGATTTAGATTTAGACTTTGCAAGTAATACCGACCCAGGTCTCACTACGTGGAAGTTGCTGCATGTGGAGACCCACGGGCTGACGGTGACTCTACTCTAAAATCCGCGTTCCACGATACCGATCCGCGATACCTTTCCGCTTCAATGCATTGGCTTCTTAACTAACAGGGTATGCGTAGCTTAGCTACAACACACCTCTTACAGATAGCTCCACCATTTGCACCGTCCGCTTCAGACATAACGGATTATTAAGCACATTCGAATTCGTGCTTTCCGAATTTCGAACAATCAAAGCGCACTCCTTAGAAATACTAATCGCGTCGCGACACTCACGTGTGTGTTATAATTACGTAGATTCTACTGTTAGGCCGAAATTCGCGAAGTACCCCCATCGAAATTTGGAAAAAATCAAACGAAGTCCACGGTAGGACCTTTAATCACGCCCGAACACCCACGCGAGTGTTAGAAAAACGATGACTCTACTCTACAATTCGCGTTTTCGATTCGAACAATCAAACGAAGTTTAATCGCGCCCGAGAACACCAATGCCTGTGCCCGCCGACACGCGCGCCAGTGTTCTTCCTATCCTTCCCGTATTCACGCGTAAAAATCGAGAATGAATCCAGCCAGGCGACGATGCATCCGTCCACAGATGAACCTATCCCTCGATGACCTATCCTGTAAAAGAAAAAGATAAAGAGGAAATAAAAGAACAAAAGAATATATAAAATAGAAAACCATATATATATAATATAAACAGAAAATAAACATAATTAAAAACATAAACACATAATTAAACACATAATTAAATACAGAATTAGAAAGAAACAACATAAATAAATATTAAGAATACATATTAAAAAGGAAATAACATAATAATAACATAATTGAAAACATAATTTAAAAAGAAAAATTTGAGATAGAAACGGGAGCCGAAGAAAGAAAAGAGAGCCCCAGAAAGAGAGGAATAGAGAGCCCCAAAAAGATAAGACAAGAGAAACAGTTCTATATGATGCTGAGACAGCAGCCCGCACTGAAGCCCTCGCCCACAGGCCCCTCCTGTGGGTCCCACCCGAGATATATAAAGGATAATTAATGAGACTAAATAAGAATTAATAGAAATGACAGTGGACATAAAAGAGAGATAGAAAAATTTCATTTTCGTTTCTCCGAGAAATTATTGTACAATAAATTCTGTTATATTTCTTCTCTCGAAGAATTATTAGCTATATAAGATGGAAATATATTAATGTTTAGTCGGAATTAGATTAAAATGATATTGGAAAAGTAAAAAAATATGCAGCCATTCGCTCAGTAATACTTGCGTTAAAGAATTTACAATTAGATTATGCAAGTAATACCGACCCAGGTCTCACTACGTGGAAGTTGCTGCATGTGGAGACCCACGGGCTGACGGTGACTCTACTCTAAAATCCGCGTTCCACGATACCGATCCGCGATACCTTTCCGCTTCAATGCATTGGCTTCTTAACTAACAGGGTATGCGTAGCTTAGCTACAACACACCTCTTACAGATAGCTCCACCATTTGCACCGTCCGCTTCAGACATAACGGATTATTAAGCACATTCGAATTCGTGCTTTCCGAATTTCGAACAATCAAAGCGCACTCCTTAGAAATACTAATCGCGTCGCGACACTCACGTGTGTGTTATAATTACGTAGATTCTACTGTTAAGCCGAAATTCGCGAAGTACCCCCATCGAAATTTGGAAAAAATCAAACGAAGTCCACGGTAGGACCTTTAATCGCGCCCGAACACCCACGCGAGTGTTAGAAAAACGATGACTCTACTCTACAATTCGCGTTTTCGATTCGAACAATCAAACGAAGTTTAATCGCGCCCGAGAACACCAATGCCTGTGCCCGCCGACACGCGCGCCAGTGTTCTTCCTATCCTTCCCGTATTCACGCGTAAAAATCGAGAATGAATCCAGCCAGGCGACGATGCATCCGTCCACAGATGAACCTATCCCTCGATGACCTATCCTGTAAAAGAAAAAGCTAAAGAGAAAATGAAAAAACAAATAAATATATAAAACAGAAAATAATATATATACACATATATAAAATACAAGTAGAAAATATATATAAATAGATAAGAGACCTAGAAAAAGAAACGAAAAGAGAAGCAGCATGCACCATCCCATGGTTCCTACCATAAGTTAATAAAACATAAGTAATAGAAATATATTAAAAACATAATTAATAACATAATCAAAAATATAATCAAAAACATAATTAAAACCATAAACACATAATTAAACACATAATTAAATACATAATTAGGAAGAAACAACATAAATAAATATTAAGAATGCATAATTAAAAGGAAATAACACAATAATAACATAATTGAAAACATAATTCAAAAAGAAAAATATGAGAAAGAAAAGAGAGCCCCAGAAAGAGAAGAATAGAGAGCCCCAAAAAGATAAGACCAAAGAAACAGTTCTATATGATGCTGAGACAGCAGCCCGCACAGAAGCCCTCGCCCACAGGCCCCTCCCATGGGTCCCACCCGAGATATATAAAGGATAATTAATGAGACTAAATAAGAATTAATAGAAATGACAGTGGACATAAAAGAGAGATAGATAAATTTCCTTGTCGTTCCGTAAGAAATTATTGTACAATAAATTCTGTTATATTTCTTCTCTCGAAGAATTATTAGCTATATAAGATGGAAATATATTAATGTTTAGTTGGAATTAGTTTGAAAAGATATTGGAAAAGTAATACAATATGCAGCCATTCGCTCGGTAATACTTGCATTTAAAAGTTTACAATTAAACTTTGCAAGTATTAACGACCCAGGTCTCACCACGTGGAGGTTGCTGCATGTGGAGACCCACGAGCTAACGGTGACTCTACTTTACTCTAAAATCCGCGTACCGCGATACCGATCCCTCATGCCTTCCGCTTCGGATATCTTGGGCATGGGACAAAGCTAACAGGAAGTATCTAGCCTTAGCTACAGGGACTCCACTTACAGAAAGCTTAACCGTTCGACACCCTCCGCCTCAGGCATAACGGATTATTAAGCACATCTGAATTCGTGCATCCGAATTTCGAACAATCAAAGCGCATTAATCGCGTTCACGAAACTCACGTGTGTTATAATTACGTAGATTCTACTGTTCTATCCAAATTCGCGAAGTAATTTAATCGATATGTCGAAGAAATAAAATGAAGTCCCCGGTAGGACTTTCAATCGCGCACGCGAACACTAACGTGAGTGTTAGAATAACGGTGACTCTAAGTTGAAATCCGAAGCGCACCCCAAATTTCAACACTAAAACGAAGTCCATGATAGGACTTTTAATCGCGCCCGGACACCCACGCATGTGTTCGAAAAACGGTGACTCTACTCTAAATAAACTAATCGAATATTCGAGCAAACAAAACGAAGTCCCCGGTAGGACTTTTAATCGCGCACGCGAACACCCACGCGGGTGTTAGAATAACGATGACTCTAAGTTGAAATCCAAAGTGACATATGCTAACCGGTATTTAGACTTTCCATGATATTTGTCGGGATTTCCGCCCCGCTACCAAACATTAGGATTGTCATAACATCAGCCAGCTATGTACAGCACTACAAGGTAAACCGTTCGCGCACCCCGAATTTCAACACTAAACGAAGTCCATGGTAGGACTTATAATCGCGCCCGGACACCCACGCAAGTGCTCGGAAAACGGTGACTCTACTCTAAAAAAACGCGTTCGCGAAGTAATCTAATCGAATATTCGAGCAAAAATTTAAACGAAGTCCCCGGTAGGACTTTTAAGTCGCGCCCGCGTTCATTCACGTGAGTGTTAGAAAAACGATGAATCTACTCTAAATTCGCGTTTTCGATACGAGCAATCAAACGAAGTTTAATCGCGCCCGAGAACACCCACGCTTGTGCACGCCGACACGCACGCCAGTGTTCTCCTATCCTGCCCGTAACCGCGCTAAAAATCGATGATGAATCGTGCCAGGCGATGACGCATTCGTCCAGAGGTGAACCTATGCCTTGATGATCTATCCTGAAAAAAAAAAGAAGATAAGGAAAAAATAAGAAAAAGAAAGGAAAAGACATATTGAATATCGCTGCATGATTGCTCGATCATCCCTGAAAAAGAAAAAAAGTAGATGAATAAAAGAAAGATAAGAAAATATAAGTAGCTCTGCACGCTGCTGAAACAACAATCCGCTTCATCTGATGGGTCCTACCTAATGCTTAAAAATTAAAATTAATTAGAACATATTAATAACAAACCTAAAAACATAAAAACATAATTAAAAAGAAATAACATAAATAAATATTAAAAAAACATAATTAAAAGAAAATAACATAATTAAATTCTGAAAAGACATAATAAAAAGAAATAACATATTAATAACATAATTAAAAACATAATTAAAAACATAATTAAAGAAGAAAAATATGAGTAATAAAAGAGAGCTGCTGAAAGATAAGAAAATAGAAGCAGCTCTGCACGATGCTGAAAGAACAGTCCTCTTTATTTCATGGGGCCTACCTAAAACCTGTAAATCATAATTAATAAGAATATATTAAAAATATAATTAAAACCATAAAAACATAATTAAAAATAAATAACACAAAAATATTAAAAAAACATAATTAAAAATAAATGACAAAAATATTAAAAAAACATAATTAAAAATAAATAACATAATTATTTTCTGTAAAGACATAATTAAAAAGAAATAACATAATAAAAATCTGAAAAGACATAATGAAAAGAAATAACATAATAATAATCTGAAAAGACATAATGAAATGAAATAACATATTAATAACATAATTAAAAACATAATTAAATAAGAAAAATATTAGATAGAAAAGGAAGCTGCAGAAAGATAAGAAAATAGAAGCAGCCCTACACGATGCTAAGAGAACAACCCGCACAGAGGCCCACACCCATGTCCCCATCCCATGGGTCCCACCCGAGACTTATAAATCATAATTAATAGGTGCAAATAACAATGAAAAATGTGAAATAGAAAAGAGTGTTCCAAAAAGAGAAGAAAAGAGAAGCAGCTCTATAAGATGCTGAGACAGCAACCCGCACTGAGGCCCACACCCATGGGCCCCTCCCATGGGTCCCACCCGAGATTTATAAATGATAATTAATGATAGTAAATAAGAAAAAATAGAAATGACAGTAATTATACGAACGATAAAATGCTGAATTTAGTCTGATTATACTTAAGAAAGATAAAAGATTAATTAAAAAGAAATGAAATATTCTAAACACAGATATAAATAAATATTATTCCCTCTGAAAGAATTATTATATGTATTAATTGATAATATATGATAATATATGTACATGTTGTCTATAACGTCGCTAAGAACATCCTGTTGTTTAAATATTAATTAATTATTCCTTCACGTGTTCGCGATCCCACGACCCGGACCTAGCTGAAAAGAAATAAGGAAAGAAAAAAGAATTAGTTTATATGTATATTAATTATACGAACGATAAAATGCTAAATTTAATTTGATTAAACTTAAGAAAAATAAACGATTAATATAAATAAATATTATTCTCTCTGAAAGAAATATTATTATATCTATTAATCGATAGTAAATGACAATACATGTATATGATTTTTATAACGTTGCTAAGAATATCTTATTGTTTAAATATTAATTATACTTTATGTATATCGTACATTGTTTAAATATTAAGATAATCCTATTTATTAATTATTCCTTCCCGTGTTCGCGATCCCACAACTTAGAGCTAGCTGAAAAGAAATAAGGAAAACGAAAGAATATGTATATATGCATATTAATTATACGAACGATAAAATTCTGAATTTAATTTAATTAAACTTGAAAGCTAAGAAAAGAAAAATATTAATTAAAAAAGAATGAAAAATTCTGAATACTGATCTAAAGAAATATTATATTACTTTTACATTTCATAGATATGTGATTTTAATATAGAACTCGATTTTATTAAAATAAAATTATGAATTGAATTGAACTTTAGAAAAGAAAAAATGTGCAAAATTTATCAATCGATTTTAACGTAAAATTTGATTTTATTAAACTAGAATCATAAATTCAATTAAGTTAAAGAAAAGAGTTTAATATTAAAAAGACATAAAATATGAAATAATCCTATTCGCGTACGCGTGGCAATGTGGGAATATTATTTACGGAAAGTTACTTTGTCTCAGTTTTTTAAATTTACACCCCTACACCCATCACCATAAGAGCATTTTGAGTGACCGCATGGTAAAATTAAAATATTAACATAGTAAAACTAAGAGCCATTCTCGAAAGTTCCTAGTGAACTTTCGAAAATAACTCAATAGTCTAATAGTTGTCCTCTTGAGCCACATGTTGTCTTCTGCATATAGCCTCTTCTTTGCTTCGTGCCTCAACCTAATCGATTATCACTCTAAAACTGTAACGACAAAATTTGATTCCAAATTCTAAGATATGAAAGAAAACCCTAATACAACCCTAACGAATCTGAAAACTTATTATTATCCTTTCGAAAGATACTTTTTCGCTGTGTGGGAGAAATTAGATATTAATTATAAAAAAATTAGAAATTAGATAATAGTATATTAATTGCTGAAAATCCTGAACTAAAAAATAATTAATTTATCATCTAGGCTTACGGACTACGTCTCTTTGTTTTTTAGCAATCATTCTACTCGATTTTTCTCTTTCAAAACTAATGAGTCTTTATCAAGACTTTTTTTGTATCAATTTAAATTGATTAAATATTTAATTAATAATTATTTAAAAATATAAAGCAAATCCTTGGACGTTCCTTCTTACAAACGAATATTTTAATTATTGTAATAAAATCATCCACAGTTTCGTTTGTAATCCAGAGACTATCCATCGCGTGTGTCTTCTTACTCGTTCCTTATTAGAACTTATGAATATCGATTCTTTACTTATTTCCGCGCGAGAAAATATTTAAAAATGTATTAAAATATTCAAAATCTCAAATAATTATAAACGCGTTTGAGCAAGAAGACCCTATCCTGATCTAATAAATAAATGAAAAAATAAGAAACCATTCACGAGTAAATCTCCGAAGAAATTTACTCGTGGTCACTCAATGCTCTTCTACTAATTAATTACAACCAATCACCCGTGCCGATTCGAACCTTTCGTCCTCGACATGATTGAGTGATCGGAGGGATTTAAAAATTCACTCACTACTTAAGAAGTTCTGCGATGGCTCCAAAACACTCGTCCGCGGTTTAAGTCGAAATTGTTGATTCGGTAAGTCGACACCGAAGTTGATCAAAATCCTCTTCAATGATGCACTGACTCTATTACGCGATAAATAATTTTCAACGAACGGTCACTGAATTTACATCGAGAAACTATACTGTCTTTTTTAAATACAGTCTGTGAGACTATTAAAAAAGCAAAACGGTTTGCAAACACACACTGACTCTAATGATTGCATTGCACGCAATCGATACAAATACACTTGTTTAAATCGCGAAATATGAACGAACAAACACTGCTTCTACTTCGCGATATTCTTATTCCAGCCATACAAATATTCGATTACATTAATGCTTCGCAAACGATTGCAATGCTGTTCTGAAATAAAAAAATTCAACAAAATTATTAATATCACTGTATCAATAAGAAACTGTAAAAGTTAATCGAAGGACCGTTTATGTTTATATTGCAGAAGGCCAACAAACCCGACAGTAAAATTTTGAAGTATTAGTATTTTATAATAAAATTATTTTATGTCTCTCGCGCGTTTCTGCCCTTTTAATGTTTAAACGAATCTACTATTGTTTAAATATTACTTTATCGTACTCCGTATCCGTTAAAGATCGTTTATTTAATTTAGAAATTATCGAAATTATTAATTTATAAGTTTTCGCGATTAGAAATTGAGAGTACCGATGTGTATTGGTCGGAGTGAGAAAGAAAACTAACTCGGAAGTCGTCAAAGTTAATCGAAGGACCGTTTATGTTTATATTGCAGAAGGCCAACAAACCCGACACGAAATTTTGAAGTATTAGTGTTTTATAATAAAATTATTTTGTTTCTCGCGCGTTTCTGCCTTTTTAATGTTTAAACGAATCTACTATTGTTTAAATATTACTTTATCGTACTCCGTATAAGTTAAAGATCGTTTAATTAATTTAGAAATTATCGAAAATATTAATTTATAAGTTTTCGCGATTAGAAATTGAGAGTACCGATGTGCACTGCTCGGAGTGCGAAAGAAAACTAACTCGGAAGTCGTCAAAGTTAATCGAAGGACCGTTTATGTTTATATTGCAGAAGGCCAACAAACCCGACAGTAAAATTTTGAAGTATTAGTGTTTTATAATAAAATTATTTTGTTTCTCACGCGCGTTTCTGCCCTTTTAATGTTTAAACGAATCTACTATTGTTTAAATATTACTTTATGTTACTCCGTATACGTTAAAGATCGTTTAATTAATTTAGAAATTATCGAAAGTATTAATTTATAAGTTTTCGCGATTAGAAATTGAGAGTACCGATGTGTACTGGTCGGAGTGAGAAAGAAAACTAACTCACGAATCGTCAAAGTTAATCGAAGGACCGTTTATGTTTATATTGCACAAGGCCGACAATCCTGACAGTAAAATTTTGAAGTATTATTGTTTTATAATAAAATTATTTTGTTTCTCGCGCGTTTGTGCCTTTTTAATGTTTAAACGATTGTTCTATTGTTTAAATATTACTTTATCGTACTCCGTATACGTTAAAGATGGTTTAATTAATTTAGAAATTATCGAAAATATTAATTTATAAGTTTTCGCGATTAGAAATTGAGAGTACCGATGTGTACTGCTCGGAGTACGAAAGAAAACTAACTCGGAAGTCGTCAAAGTTAATCGAAGGACCGTTTATGTTTATATTGCAGAAGGCCAACAAACCCGACAGTAAAATTTTGAAGTATTATTGTTTTATAATAAAATTATTTTACGTCTCTCGGGCGTTTCTGCCCTTTTAATGTTTAAACGAATCTACTATTGTTTAAATATTACTTTATCGTACTCCGTATCCGTTAAAGATCGTTTATTTAATTTAGAAATTATCGAAAATATTAATTTATAAGTTTTCGCGATTAGAAATTGAGAGTACCGATGTGTACTGGTTGGAGTGAGAAAGAAAACTAACTCACGAATCGTCAAAGTTAATCGAAGGACCGTTTATGTTTATATTGCACAAGGCCGACAAACCAGACAGTAAAATTTTGAAGTATTATTGTTTTATAATAAAATTATTTTGTTTCTCGCGCGTTTGTGCCTTTTTAATGTTTAAACGATTGTTCTATTGTTTAAATATTACTTTATCGTACTCCGTATACGTTAAAGATCGTTTAATTAATTTAGAAATTATCGAAAATATTAATTTATAAGTTTTCGCGATTAGAAATTGAGAGTACCGATGTGCACTGCTCGGAGTGCGAAAGAAAACTAACTCGGAAGTCGTCAAAGTTAATCGAAGGACCGTTTATGTTTATATTGCAGAAGGCCAACAAACCCGACAGTAAAATTTTGAAGTATTAGTGTTTTATAATAAAATTATTTTGTTTCTCACGCGCGTTTCTGCCCTTTTAATGTTTAAACGAATCTACTATTGTTTAAATATTACTTTATGTTACTCCGTATACGTTAAAGATCGTTTAATTAATTTAGAAATTATCGAAAGTATTAATTTATAAGTTTTCGCGATTAGAAATTGAGAGTACCGATGTGTACTGGTCGGAGTGAGAAAGAAAACTAACTCACGAATCGTCAAAGTTAATCGAAGGACCGTTTATGTTTATATTGCACAAGGCCGACAATCCTGACAGTAAAATTTTGAAGTATTATTGTTTTATAATAAAATTATTTTACGTCTCTCGGGCGTTTCTGCCCTTTTAATGTTTAAACGAATCTACTATTGTTTAAATATTACTTTATCGTACTCCGTATCCGTTAAAGATCGTTTATTTAATTTAGAAATTATCGAAATTATTAATTTATAAGTTTTCGCGATTAGAAATTGAGAGTACCGATGTGTACTGGTCGGAGTGAGAAAGAAAACTAACTCGCGAATCGTCAAAGTTAATCGAAGGACCGTTTATGTTTATATTGCAGAAGGCCAACAAATCCGACACGAAATTTTGAAGTATTATTGTTTTCTAATAAAATTATTTTGTTTCTCGCGCGTTTCTGCCTTTTTAATGTTTAAACGATTGTTCTATTGTTTAAATATTACTTTATATTACTACGTATACGTTAAAGATCGTTTATTTAATTTAGAAATTATCGAAAATATTAATTTATAAGTTTTTGCGATTAGAAATTGAGAGTACCGATGTGTACTGCTCGGAGTACGAAAGAAAACTAACTCGCGAATCGTCAAAGTTAATCGAAGGACCGTTTATGTTTATATTGCAGAAGGCCAACAAACCCGACAGTAAAATTTTGAAGTATTATTGTTTTATAATAAAATTATTTTACGTCTCTCGGGCGTTTCTGTCCTTTTAATGTTTAAACGAATCTACTATTGTTTAAATATTACTTTATCGTACTCCGTATACGTTAAAGATCGTTTAATTAATTTAGAAATTATCGAAAATATTAATTTATAAGTTTTCGCGATTAGAAATTGAGAGTACCGATGTGCACTGCTCGGAGTGCGAAAGAAAACTAACTCGGAAGTCGTCAAAGTTAATCGAAGGACCGTTTATGTTTATATTGCAGAAGGCCAACAAACCCGACAGTAAAATTTTGAAGTATTAGTGTTTTATAATAAAATTATTTTGTTTCTCACGCGCGTTTCTGCCCTTTTAATGTTTAAACGAATCTACTATTGTTTAAATATTACTTTATGTTACTCCGTATACGTTAAAGATCGTTTAATTAATTTAGAAATTATCGAAAGTATTAATTTATAAGTTTTCGCGATTAGAAATTGAGAGTACCGATGTGTACTGGTCGGAGTGAGAAAGAAAACTAACTCACGAATCGTCAAAGTTAATCGAAGGACCGTTTATGTTTATATTGCACAAGGCCGACAAACCTGACAGTAAAATTTTGAAGTATTATTGTTTTATAATAAAATTATTTTGTTTCTCGCGCGTTTGTGCCTTTTTAATGTTTAAACGAATCTACTATTGTTTAAATATTACTTTATCGTACTCCGTATACGTTAAAGATCGTTTAATTAATTTAGAAATTATCGAAAATATTAATTTATAAGTTTTCGCGATTAGAAATTGAGAGTACCGATGTGCACTGCTCGGAGTGCGAAAGAAAACTAACTCGGAAGTCGTCAAAGTTAATCGAAGGACCGTTTATGTTTATATTGCAGAAGGCCAACAAACCCGACAGTAAAATTTTGAAGTATTAGTGTTTTATAATAAAATTATTTTGTTTCTCACGCGCGTTTCTGCCCTTTTAATGTTTAAACGAATCTACTATTGTTTAAATATTACTTTATGTTACTCCGTATACGTTAAAGATCGTTTAATTAATTTAGAAATTATCGAAAGTATTAATTTATAAGTTTTCGCGATTAGAAATTGAGAGTACCGATGTGTACTGGTCGGAGTGAGAAAGAAAACTAACTCACGAATCGTCAAAGTTAATCGAAGGACCGTTTATGTTTATATTGCACAAGGCCGACAAACCTGACAGTAAAATTTTGAAGTATTATTGTTTTATAATAAAATTATTTTGTTTCTCGCGCGTTTGTGCCTTTTTAATGTTTAAACGAATCTACTATTGTTTAAATATTACTTTATCGTACTCCGTATACGTTAAAGATCGTTTAATTAATTTAGAAATTATCGAAAATATTAATTTATAAGTTTTCGCGATTAGAAATTGAGAGTACCGATGTGCACTGCTCGGAGTGCGAAAGAAAACTAACTCGGAAGTCGTCAAAGTTAATCAAAGGACCGTATATGTTTATATTGCAGAAGGCCAACAAACTCGACAGTAAAATTTTGAAGTATTAGTATTTTATAATAAAATTATTTTATGTCTCTCGCGCGTTTCTGCCCTTTTAATGTTTAAACGAATCTACTATTGTTTAAATATTACTTTATCGTACTCCGTATCCGTTAAAGATCGTTTATTTAATTTAGAAATTATCGAAATTATTAATTTATAAGTTTTCGCGATTAGAAATTGAGAGTACCGATGTGTACTGGTCGGAGTGAGAAAGAAAACTAACTCGCGAATCGTCAAAGTTAATCGAAGGACCGTTTATGTTTATATTGCAGAAGGCCAACAAATCCGACACGAAATTTTGAAGTATTATTGTTTTCTAATAAAATTATTTTGTTTCTCGCGCGTTTCTGCCTTTTTAATGTTTAAACGATTGTTCTATTGTTTAAATATTACTTTATATTACTACGTATACGTTAAAGATCGTTTATTTAATTTAGAAATTATCGAAAATATTAATTTATAAGTTTTTGCGATTAGAAATTGAGAGTACCGATGTGTACTGCTCGGAGTACGAAAGAAAACTAACTCGCGAATCGTCAAAGTTAATCGAAGGACCGTTTATGTTTATATTGCAGAAGGCCAACAAACCCGACAGTAAAATTTTGAAGTATTAGTATTTTATAATAAAATTATTTTACATCTCACGCGCGTTTCTGCCCTTTTAATGTTTAAACGAATCTACTATTGTTTAAATATTACTTTATATTGCTACGTATACGTTAAAGATCGTTTAATTAATTTAGAAATTATCGAAAATATTAATTTAGAAGTTTTCGCGATTAGAAATTGAGAGTACCGATGTGTACTGGTCGGAGTGAGAAAGAAAACTAACTCGCGAATCGTCAAAGTTAATCGAAGGACCGTTTATGTTTATATTGCACAAGGCCGACAAACCCGACAGTAAAATTTAGAAGTATTATTGTTTTATAATAAAATTATTTTGTTTCTCGCGCGTTTCTGCCTTTTTAATGTTTAAACGAATCTACTATTGTTTAAATATTACTTTATCGTACTCCGTATCCGTTAAAGATCGTTTATTTAATTTAGAAATTATCGAAATTATTAATTTATAAGTTTTCGCGATTAGAAATTGAGAGTACCGATGTGTACTGGTCGGAGTGAGAAAGAAAACTAACTCGCGAATCGTCAAAGTTAATCGAAGGACCGTTTATGTTTATATTGCAGAAGGCCAACAAATCCGACACGAAATTTTGAAGTATTATTGTTTTCTAATAAAATTATTTTGTTTCTCGCGCGTTTCTGCCTTTTTAATGTTTAAACGATTGTTCTATTGTTTAAATATTACTTTATATTACTACGTATACGTTAAAGATCGTTTATTTAATTTAGAAATTATCGAAAATATTAATTTATAAGTTTTTGCGATTAGAAATTGAGAGTACCGATGTGTACTGCTCGGAGTACGAAAGAAAACTAACTCGCGAATCGTCAAAGTTAATCGAAGGACCGTTTATGTTTATGTTACGCAAAGCTGATTAGCCCGATATGAAAGTTTTAAAGTATCGAAATTTTTAATTGATATTCTTTTAAATTTTTCACCATTTTTTGTCTTTTTAATGTTTAAATGATCGTTCTATTGTTTAAATATCCGTTTAATTTACTTCATCTATTTATATATTGTTTAAATAATTATAAAATTTAACAAAACTATAGGTAATTTAACATTATACATATAGAATATAAGAATCGCAATGTTTACTGATTGAAGTTCAAACAGAAACTGATTTAAAAACCCTCAAAGTTATTAGAGCGTTCATTCTTGTTGATATTATAAGCATAAAACGATGTAGAATGTTTATAAATTATTATTTATTCTTGAAATATTAACTATTTAGTATTAACTATTCTAGAAAAAAGTGTACCGAATAATAGATTTTTAAGGGTAATTTTAATAACTTTATATAGAATATTATTCATCCTATAACAAAGCAACTTGTTGACAGTTTATATATAATTTTTATTTATTGTATAGAAAAATACAAACTTAGTACTGTATGATATCACGTAAAAATATTTTAACGTTAATAATTATCATAAGCATATTCATATAATAATTTGACAAGAAATTGAAAATTACTGGATGCTGCAAGAGTTCCTAGTTCAGGTTCCATTAGAAGTGCATCAATTGATGGTAAAAACTCTTTAACTTTACCACCTGCGTAAAAAATGGAACTGTAAATATATGAAATTAAAGTCATGCATAATTTTACGTATAACATACCCATCATATATGCAAGTTCCATTAATTTAAAAAATATGGTTCCTTGTGCTTGTTGCTTAGGATTTTTTTCAACTGACTCCCATGAATCCCTTCGAGCTGCACGTGCCCAAATTCGTAATTTTAACGAAGTCTTTTCGTCTTCTTGCTTAACATAATCTAATAAATCTAAAGCTTTTTTGAAATCATATTCACTTGCTATAACATTATCTTCAGATGTATAAAGCTAGATAAACAAAATTAGTGTAGTTAATATCATGATATTTATCACATATAAAATATTATTGTAATTAATTAATATTAATACCGTGATTAATTCTACTGGTGTAAATACTTTCAATTTTTCAATATCATAACCATATGTAGTGAGTACTCCAGTTGGTAAATCTTCTTGATGAGCTATCAAAGCTAGTTCATTGTCAATACTTTTTATACAATCTTTTATTTCATATTCAGGTTCATCGGATGCAAGAAGTGCCAATTTTGCCAATGACAACATAGACTATTTACAAAATTATATGAAATTATTTTTTGGAATATCACCTTTATAAGAATAATAAACACATACTTTTTTACGTGTTACTAATTCAGTTTCTTGTACTGCTAACGAGTGAAGTGTATTAGCTGCAAATCTTAATTCATCCGTCAACACTGCTTGCACCCATGATAAAGTGGGATGTTCAGATAATTTTTCTGTCAATTCGATCGAACCACCACGTCTACATCTCTCTACTAATTGCCCTTGTCGCCCATCTTTCACGTACCTTTATATGTTCAATAATTACATATCTTAAATATTAAGTATAAGATTATTATAACAAAATAGATATATTCAAATATATATTTACCATGAAAATAAAAAACCTGCAAAATCTTGTGAAGCAAATTTATCTATGTAACTATCAAGTCTATTTTTATTATTTGTTAATTCGCAAATTTGTACAAGAGATACAAAATCACAATATTTTTCAGCAAGCATGGCAGCATTTTCATATTGTTCTTCCTTTACTATAAGAAAATATTAATAATTAATTATACTTATTGTATCGATATAAAAATTATAAAAATAACATTTATACAACAATACTCACTAAGGGGTTGAATCAAATTCATTCTATCTGTCTCATATTGTTTTAAAAGTATTTCAAATTTTTCAGTACCACGAATACTTTCTAAATGACATTTTCTTCCATCTAATATAAGATCTATAAGACTGACTAATTGTTCATATAATTCATTTCTTATTGTTGTATCATTCGTTCCAGTAACACCATGTTTTAAAGTCATATTATGCTGCACATGTTGAAAATTAAAAATTCATTAAAACAGTATATACATATATATGAAAAAATTTTTATTAAAAAATAACTTTGATTAAGAAGATTTAGTCAATATTAAAATATAAAATAAAATATACAAACCATTGTAGTAAGACAATTTCTAAGACCATGTTTACCAGGAGCTGCAGTCCAAGGAAGATATTCTGTTATACCATTTGAACATCTTGTTGGTACAAAACGCTCAGCATTATACTGTCGATATTTTACTACTTCGTGTAACACACCCTTGTTATAAAAATATGAAATTATGAAAAAATTTGTATAAAATGACATTAAAATCTTTTATATGTACTTACCAATAATATAGAATTTACTTGCATTATATATTGTGCAACTTGATGCGTTGGTCTTTCTGATAGTGTGACTTCAGTTGCATTGCTTACTAAAGTAGGCAAAAATAAATGTACGGCACTTACTTCACGATAAAATATATCACGTGAAGTTAATTCTTCAGAAACATATGTTTCAGGATTCAATGTTTGTTCAATAATAGAATCAATAAGCTCTGGATTCCTTAAAAAATAATAAATGTTAATATAAGTCAAATATAATTTTACTTTTGATAAAAATTTCATATAAAAGTATACCTATTTTGAAGATTATATATAGTCATAGCAGCAACTATTTTTTCGGCATATTCGCTAAGAACATGCGATGTAGACATGATTATTCCTCTATATGTTACTGCACAAAACTTTATAAAGACATAAACGTTATAATGAGAATAATAAATATATTTATTGAAATAATCAAATTATAATTCAATACTTACTCTATCCCATAAATTATGTTCTTTTAAAAATGATACAAATAGATCTAATGCTTTTTGTTTTCCTTCTAATTGATGCGGTATTTGAATAGCGGTAACGGCATTGATTGTCATAGCTAAACAAAAAGAAACATTCATAAAATTTAATGATTTTATAAAAAAATAATTAAATAAATAAAAAATAATAATTATAATTACATAAATCTCTATGGTTTGTCCAACGTGGATCATTTGCTGGATAATCATCAATTAAATCTTTTGCAACTTTCAAAGCTAGCGTATCAAGAATTGCATCAATATCCATCACAGGTTCTTCTTGCAGAGGAAATAATTGCGTTAAAATTTCTTCACATTGTAACTATAAATTTAAATATTCTACATTAATCATTATTATTAATAATATATTTCATTTTTTCACAATATTATGTTCTTTGTACCTTATTTTGACGTAAACTAAGTAAAAACGCAGCTCTTAATTGTGTGGCACCATCAGAACTATAAAACATATCTTGTAATTCATCATTACTTGTAAGTAGAGAAAAGTTATGTGCTGTTTGATCATTTTTATAATTATAATCTAGGGAAGTATTGATATCTGTGTAGTTCCTATAAATAATAAATAAAAATTATTATTCAACAAAAATAATTATTAAATTATTAATATTATTAAATAAAAAACGAACGTATTAAAGTCTTGTGATGAAAAATCTGTTGGTATAATAGAAACAAGTCCAACATTTTTTGTAAATAGTACTGGTGTTCCAGAACATAAAGCTCCTCCCAATATACTGTCTTCTTTACCTCTAATTAATTCTATTTTATCTTGTTCGTGTTCAGAAGCACCTAAAAAAATAAATGTACTTAATTCTTTGAAGCACTCTATATAACATATAATAGTATTGTAAAGAATACTTACAATTGACTACAATAACATTAAATTGATCATATATAATTGCTTCCCAGCCACACAGTATAAAACGATGAGAAAGTAAAATTGTTTCTATGTCAACATGATAGAAAAGAATATAATCAAATTTCACAGGAATAAACCATTTAAAACTATTTGCCATAGATATGCCAGACAAAGGTATTAATCCTACAAAAACATACGGTAAAATATAATATAAAAAGTTAAAAGTGAATTATAAAATTATAAAAAGTAATTGGGATAAAATTGAATAATATAAATTTATTACCAAGGGCAAAATAAATTTGCATAGAAATATCAGCACAGTGGGCTGCCATTAGAAGCACTATTCCTTCTTCACAAAATTGCATATCAATTAACCAAGTATCCATACTTTGTGGATTACATGCACTTGATTCCTATAAATTAAAAAGTTTTAATATATTTGTAAATAATGATTATAATTAATAACTTTTTGTTAAAAATTCTTTAATTCTAACCCAAACTTTTCTTTGAAATGCTTGTGAGACCATATGACTAATATCTTCATCAAATTCCATTTTTTCTTGTTCATTATGCGGGAATGACCAATATTGTAATGATAATCCAGCAAGAATCAAAACCCTTGATCCTTTTTCTCCAAGTCCTGAACATATAACTTTCACTAATTTCTAAAAAATTCATTTATATATATTTATGTAGCAATATCAACTCATAACCTTATCTATATCTGTGATAAAAATTTATAAAATACCGTTTCTGCAACTGGCGATTGCGGTATAGCTCCAAAAATAAGAGATGTCATTCTACGTCCAATACCACCCAACCATCCTTGACTTGTTCTAAGGACGCGGCAAACAATACTATTTTTTCCACCAACAAATTGTGGTTGTAAAAGTGCTACTGTACATGTGGTTGTAGCTAAAATACAACCATGGCCTGGGATATATGTTAGACAATTAACTTCTTGTCCAGCAAGTTCAGCACTTGTTTCTACGGATGATCCTTCATGAGCTATACTGGTCCAAAATCTTACAATACCTTCTGGTGAAACTGCCATACAACTTGGAACCTAATATAATATATTATTATCTCTATTTATCTTTTTATAAAAAAAAATTTACATTATTATAATTGACTGTATAATTAAATTATAATAATTCTATTATATAATTATCATAAATATTTCTATCAATATATAATTTAAAGAACCTGTTGTCCTTGAGGTAGCCATACGGCTATACATTCAGCTTTATGAGCAAGATCACTTTGAGGTAATTGTAATTCACGACATTGACTTTTAAATATTCTTCTTTGTTTAGGATCATGTATTGTAGTTTTACATTGCCATACTAAAATTCTACGTCCACATATGAGCCAAGCCCATCCATCTGCTGATACACTAACACTAACGGCTGTATTTTTATCAACAAATGTTAAAGCTTCTGTGACAAGAACAGGTAAAGACGAACCAAAACTTTCGACAACATGACCTGGAGTTCTACAAATTACTTGTACAGATTGATTTGATCTCCCAGACATACTCAATCCTCTGAAAAGGTAATATTTTATAAGATATAGAAAATGATACCGTTTCAATTGACAATTACATAAAATCGTACTTACGAACTATTTTTCTTCAAGGATTGAACTATTGACATTCTTTTTCTTGGAGAATTAACATTTCTTCCTAAAGAATTTCCAAGACTCGTTCGATCCATTTTTATATTTATATAATAGTTGACATTCAAATATTAAATTTATGATAAAATGTGCTTATTTATCTTATATACTAAAATAAATCATTAGGTTAGTATTGTTCGCGCTATAAACCGGCTCACATGTGTTTGGCATAAACCATGTGTATATATATATATATATAATTATCAACTGTATAACATGTGTAGAAAAGACTATATATTTATTTTTATGGACAAGCAATCAAATATTTACATTCGTGAGAATATTTTAATTGAGAAATTTTATAAACTTAATTTTCAATAAATTAATAACAATTTAAATAAACAATATATAAGAGGTACTTATTTTTTAACATGCCATCTTATTTTTTGATACAAAAATATTTTTAAAATAGATAGAAAATCTACTTACGAAGTAGTATTCTATGGATATATTCTCGATATAACTGTTCATCACTCCTGGTTTTATAATGATTTACAGCAACAATTAGAACAGACGTAATTCTTGATCGATTTTGATAAACAAGGTTTCATTTTAAAGACAAAGGTTTATTCTAAGACTTCGCTTTATGAATTTTTGAAAAAGCTTTATTTTCTTTGAAAAAAATTGTATTAAAAAATAGTATTCTTTCGAGAATATTTTATTCACAAATATAAAGCTTTTTCAAAAATTCAAAGAAAACAGTTTTTTAAATTAAACTTTCGTCTTTAAATTGAAACCTTGTTCATCAAAATAGATCAAGAATTATGCCTTTTTTCATTGTTGACGTAAATCCAATTTTTTGACATTTTTCGGAAAGAAAAACTTTTGTACAGTGGCGCCCCCTCGAAATCTACGGCAAAAGAGAAGAAGCTCGTACTCCCACTACTGATTTTTATATGCACGTTTGAAAGATGCATGACGTTTCCATGATTAAATAATTGCCTACTTGAAATACACGAAACCGATTGTTACGTTGCGTGAAAGGGGTATAACCGACACAAGCTTATAAACTGATACGATAGACACATGATGAAAATAGCGTTCTCCACTTTTGCTTGTAGTTCATATTTTGTCCTATCTGTCGCTGAAGTCACACACGCTTTGAGCGAAAGATGATGAACAGTCTTATATATAGATAGAATATTTATCTGATGCTTTTGATGGAAAATTGTTGGTAGATTGCATGTGGAAAGCACATGGTTAACTCCGTTATTTGTGAAACGCTATTATCAGCTGATACTGCTTAGTTCGCCGGCAAAAATTGAAATTAGAATAATTATTGATACAAAGATGGTTGATACAAAGATAGAATCAAATAACGGCGAAAATGTGCCTGAAAAAACAGCTAGGCAATTGCAAAAGGAAGCTAAGAAAATGGCAAAACTGGAAAAGTTTAAACAGAAACAAGAGAAAAAAGAAACTGACAAGCCGGTTAAAGTGAAAGAAACAACGGAGGTGAGAACATTGTTCATTCCATATTGATTTTTTTTTGAATTTCAAACTATAGTTTATGTTTCCATATGGTATTTATAATTTATATGGTATCTTCAATAGTTCCGTTCTAATAAATATATTCTACATATTCAGTATTATATTTATATTGACTTAATATTGACTTAAACCAAATGAAATAATATAAATATCATAAATATAAATCCGCCAAGATAATTCAATAAGATTGTAAGATTTCATCATCATATTGTATCGTTATAATTCTTTAAATTGATTATGTAAGTCGAAGTTATTATTAATCATTTATTAATGATATTTAGAAAATTGATAAGAAAAAGGATAGTAAGGATACTGCCTTGTATACTGCAGACACACCACTGGGAGAAAAAAAAGATGTTACTGGTGCAATGCCTGATACATATAGTCCACAATATGTAGAGGCTGCTTGGTATGCCTGGTGGGAAAAACAAGGATTTTTTAAGCCTGAATATGGGGTACAAATATTAAATATTATTTTATTAATTTATATATTATACTCATACTATTTTAATTATTAATTATTATAGAGAAAAAGTATATTGGAGACAAATCCTAAAGGAAAGTTTGTAATGGTAATACCACCACCAAATGTAACTGGTTTTCTTCATCTTGGTCATGCCTTAACTAATGCTGTTGAAGATGCTATTACAAGATGGTAAATTTTTCTTATTATGTTTATAATAAAAACAGATATTTCATTTAAATTTAATGTATAATTTAGGAATCGTATGAAAGGACGTACTACTCTTTGGAATCCAGGTTGTGATCATGCTGGTATTGCAACTCAAGTTGTTGTAGAAAAGAAACTTTGGAGAGAAGAGCAAAAAACTCGGCATGATATAGGCAGAGAGAAATTTATTGAAAAAGTATGGCAATGGAAATACGAGTAAGTTTAATGATGTTTAATGTCACTTTTATATGTATTAATTATAATCCATAATTAACATTTCTTCGAATTATTATTTTATTATATTAAAAACTTATATTTCAGAAAAGGAGATAGAATTTATACACAATTACGAAAATTAGGTGGTTCTTTTGATTGGGATCGTGCTTCTTTTACTATGGATCCAAAATTATGTCGTGCTGTGACTGAAGCGTTTATAAGACTTCATGATGATGGGACAATTTACAGAAATAGTCGTCTTGTCAATTGGTCGTGTAGTTTGAAAAGTGCAATATCAGATATTGAAGTGAGTTTTTACAAGAATTATATTTATATATTTCAAATATATAAATAATCTTTTGCAGGTTGATAAAATGGAATTGCCTGGTCGCACTTTGTTATCTATTCCCGGTTACAAGGAAAAAATTGAATTTGGTGTATTAGTATTCTTTGCATATGAAATTGAAAACTCTACAGATAAAATAATTATAGCAACAACTCGTATTGAAACAATGTTAGGAGATAGTGCAATTGCGGTACATCCAAAGGATGTACGATATATTCAATATATTGGAAAATATGTACAGCATCCTTTCTGTGATAGAAGAATACCTATAATTGCAGATGAATTTGTTGAAATGGAGTTTGGTACTGGTAAATATCAGTTAATTTTTGTAAAAATATTTTCAACGTGCCACAAATATTTTTACTAAAATTAATTCAATTTAGGAGCTGTAAAGATTACACCAGCTCATGATCCAAATGACTATGAAATTGGAAAAAAGCACAATCTTCCATTTATTACTATCTTTGATGACAATGGAAATATTATCGGTGATTATGGGAAATTCACGGTATTTCACATATATATTTTTATATTAATTTATATTTAATATTATACATAAAAGGAAATCCTTTTAAAATAAATATATTTTGGAATTGTAGGGAATGAAAAGATTTGAAGCTAGGAAGGCAATTCTAAAAAGTTTAAAAGAAAAGAATTTGTTTATTGAAATTAAAGATAATCCAATGGTAGTGCCAATATGTAGTCGATCCAAAGATGTAGTTGAACCTCTCATAAAGCCACAGTGGTAAATTGAATATATAATAAATATTCTATGTTAAGATAATATCTGATATTGAAATTGATTTTTCTATAGGTATATTAAATGTGATGAAATGGCCAAAACAGCTATGAAAGCAGTAGAAGATGGTGATTTAAAGATTATTCCAGAACAATATAAAAAAACATGGTATCGCTGGATGGATGGTATCAGAGATTGGTGTATTTCTCGACAATTGTGGTGGGGCCATCGTATTCCTGCTTATCTTATTAAAAATATAAATAACACTGTAAATAAAGGAAAGGTAATATCTTGCAAAAGTTGAAACAAAAAATTTCGTAACATATTTCAATACATAATACATTTTATTAGACAGATGATACATATTGGGTTAGTGCTCATTCTGAAAGCGAGGCTAAAGAAAAAGCAGCTAAAAAATATGGTCTTGATATTAATGACATTATTCTTGAACAAGATCCTGATGTTCTAGATACTTGGTTTTCTTCTGGTCTATTTCCATTTTCTATATTTGGATGGCCTGATAATGTAAGTAAATTACATTGTACCACAATATATTTATTAGAAATAAAAGAAAGTTAAATATATATTTAAATCTTATAATTTTAAACAGACAGAAGATCTGAAAGCTTTTTATCCAGGTACATTATTGGAAACAGGACATGATATATTATTCTTTTGGGTTGCAAGAATGGTATTTCTAGGGCAAAAGTTGTTAGGGCAGCTACCCTTCAAGTACGTATTATATATATTTATATATTATTCATAAATATATTCAATATATATATTATTTATAAATATATTTCAACAGAGAGGTATATTTACATGCTATGGTAAGAGATGCTCATGGAAGAAAAATGAGTAAATCTCTAGGTAATGTAATTGATCCAATGGATGTGATCAAGGGAATATCTTTGGAGGTATTATAGAACATAATATGACAATGATATTTAATGATATGTTTATTGAGAAAAGATTTTGTTTTTAGGACCTTCACAAACAACTCTTAGATTCAAATATAGATCCAAATGAACTTAAACGAGCCATCGAAGGACAGAAACGGGATTATCCACAAGGCATACCTGAATGTGGAACCGATGCTTTACGATTTGCTCTTTGTGCTTATACTACGCAAGGTCGTGATATCAATCTAGATATTCTTCGCGTCCAAGGTTACAGATTCTTCTGCAATAAAATTTGGAATGCTACTAAATTTGCATTGATGTACTTAGGTTCTGAATTAAATTATGACGAATCTCAATCGGTAAGATTTGATGGATAGATTGTTTTCAGAATTAATTTATTAATGTATAATGTAATTCATTTAGAATGGAATTGGTATAATTGGTGATTACAAGTGGTACCAATCAACTTTAAATGAAACGTGCATACAAGATGCATTAAATAATTATTTAGAAGATTATCCTTATCTTGATGGATATACACCATCTCAAGGTGATGTTAAAATTTATAATATTTTGAATTCTCTGGATGTTCAGTTTTCAAATTATCCTCATTTATATCGTTGGTATAATCATATGGAAACCTTCAATGAACATGAAAAAGCTGTTTTTCGTACAGAACAAAATGCAATGCTACCACAATGTGCATGTAAAGATCATAAGAACATCAATAATTCTCAAGTAAATATTTATATTTTATTAATTTTTTAATATCATAAAGTTATGTGATTAATTATACATTTCTTGTATATAATTTTGTACACTTAATAAATTATTTTAAAAAAAAAAATGTTCCCAGTTAACAGGTAAAGAAACAAATGTAGATTTATGGATGCTCTCAAGAGTAAGCTATACTGTTAATACCTGCGATGAAGCTATGGCACAATATGATTTTACAACAGCAACAACTGCATGTTATAATATGTGGTTGTATGATCTGTGTGATGTTTACTTGGTAAAAATATTTTATAATTATTATGAATTATTCGAAAGAAATATTTCATTTTTGTATGATTATAAAATAAATATTTATAGGAATATCTCAAGCCAATATTTCAAAGTAATAATAATGAAGCTAAATTGCAAGCAAGAAAAGTGTTATTCAAAACTCTTGATGTTGGATTAAGATTATTACATCCTTTTATGCCATTTATAACTGAAGAACTTTATCAGCGTTTGCCTCGTAAAAAACAAACTTATCCAAGCATATGCATCAGTCCTTATCCTGAAATTATAGAGGTAATTATAGTGAAACTATATTATACTTTATATTATGTAAAACTTTTGTCAATATTTAAAAATATCTAATATTTCCTAACATTTATTCATTTATTTATTAGTGTCCGTGGAGAAATCATGAAATAGAAAAAGACATTGATTTTGCACAAAAAGTAATAAAAAATATTAGATCAGCAAGGGCGACTTATAATCTACCAAATAAACTAAAAACCGAGGGATACATCAAGTGTGACGATCATACATTGATAAATAGGATTGTAAAATATCAGAACTTAATAGAAACTTTGGCTTATTCCACAATTAGCTTAGAAAAACCTCCTTTGGGATGTGCTATTGTTACAATAACTGATAAACTTCAAGTACACCTATTGCTAAAGGTACTTACGAAATAATGTTATTTATATCTTTATGACTGTATATAAAATGCGCAATAACAATAATTTTTCTTTTTAGGGTTTAATTGATCCAAAAAAAGAATTAGAAAAACTTAAAAAGAAAGAAGTACAATTAACAGAAATTATACAAAATATTAAACAAGCTATGTCTATTACTGACTATTATACTAAAGTACCTCTTGATGTACAAAAGAGTAATGAAGAAAAAATGACTAATAGTGAAGGAGAATTACAGAGAATAGTTGATGCTATAACAGCTGTTTTAACTATCTAATATTTATATACGATTTTATAGCCTTTAGAATTTACCTATGTATTATTTATTTATTTAAGCATTTAATTTTATAATGAGATACATCCTAGATAAATGAGTTACTATTGACACAAACAAGTTTTATGTTTATACGTTTGTAAACGATAGTAAGAGCACGCTTTTATGCACGTGATCTTTGGCGGGTATTGAAGAGCTATATATTTTCACGTAGTTCATAAATATATATAGAAGATAAAAATAAAATGTTTTCTTAAACATAACGCAATTTGCGTTTCGAAAAGTATTAAACTAAGTAGCACATTTAATGTGATATTTATAGCATATTTATTGCTTTACAGAAAACACGTGTATAAAAATGGGCCAAAGGTATCTTCCAAAAATAAATGAATAAAACGGTATAGCTAAAATATATGTTAAATTCCTTTTTGTGTAAATTTTATAGAACAGATAATAAAACATTGATGCTGAATAAGAATTTTTAGTTTGATGTGTTACATCAAATATCTCAACTAGAATTAAATAAATTATTAAAATTAATTTCTATCTTTTTTTCTTTTTCTTTTTTTTTTTTTTAATATTTTTTTATTCGTAAAACATTACCAATAATAATGTATAACAATTATTAAAATTGTTATAATGAAAATCTAACAAGGAATCTAAGTAATAAAATTTACTAAATTTAATTTGTTCTATTTGATACATTTCTATATCAATATCTGCTATACTAATATCTGCAGTTAGCTTATAATGTGCTTATTAAATAATACATTTACAATTAAAATGACACCCTTAAGGAGCTACATAACATTTACACTACAATTGAGTAATTAAATCATCGTAATATTTACCTATAAAATAACAAATTTTTCTCATCCAACATATAGGTATGTATATGTGGAAAATTATCCTTCCTGTATATGTATAACATCTTTATTTATGTGTACTATGTGTTTTATATGATTAAATTATTGTATTACTATAAATCACTTGTTTAGAATAAATCTTAAAATATGAATTAGATAATTTCAATGATTTTTTAATTATGGTATAAAATCCAAACTTTAAATTGATGAATGTGAATCTGCCTTACAATGCTTGTTTCCCTGAGCTGATTTTATCTATAATACTTTTAGATTAAAACTCTTGAGGGATACTTATTAAAATGAAATATGTACATAATAAAAATGATTTAATTGTAGATAACAGGAAAATAATAATAATAATAATAATAATAAAATTTAATAATTATGTACAAATAAGTATGTTTTGTAAATAATTAGATTACAAGAAATTTTAAATATAAACAGTTATATTAAATTCATAATTGTGCATCAGGATAGGAACGATACACTTTCTATCAGTGAAAGTAACAATACTCTATGTTCCAATATAATATTATTATGAACATTTGCTGCATTCAATTATCTTCAAAAGAAAATATACAAGTTATGCTGCAGATATATAGTGATAAATAACAAAAACCGATATATACAATTACGATATGCGATTTCTAATTTTTTTTATCTATTCAAATTTTGTCCAATTATTTTGTGATTTAACTGTAGATGTGCCGAGCGATAAGCTAAAAGCATTATCCATATTTTTAATACTGTTTCCAGGTGCATTTTGTGTAGATGCTACTGAACTTTTTGTTGGCGATGCACCGTTAGTTACACTAAATTTATCAAAATCTAAACCATATGCTTGTAATAGATCCAAATCACCAACACTATCAGAAGGTTTATGCGAATGTTGTATATCTTTTGCACTGTGTAAAGGTTGAAAATATGGATATAAAGGATTACTAAGACCTTCACCCATTTCTGGAATATGTAGGGACTGTGTCATTTGCTTTGTATTGGAAAATACTGAAGATTTAGAAAGTAATGGATCAAAATCATCATTGCTATTTGTAGAATCTAATCTGATTAAATCTGGCACTTCTGGCGAACTCTGTAACAAAAAAAAAACAACAAAAATTAACATAAATGACAGAAGTACAAATCATACTTCCAATTATATATCCATTTACATCAATCATACAAAATATCAATGCAATGTATCTATATACAATTTAGTTCTTGCATAACAATTTTTAAAAATATAAATAATGAAAATTGTAAATTTAAAAAAATTTTATTTTACTTACATTTTATAATTATATAATTATAATATAAAATGTAAGTACTACTTTTAAATTATAAATGAAGAAAATTATATATATAAATAATAACAACAATGAACTATGATGTTTACCTTAACTTGTGCAGAACAGGATGTAGTAGTACTTACAGGATGGATTGGTATGTCAGAATTAGTAGACAAAGATGGATTTGTGGAATGAAACAATGGTTTTTGCAAATAGGAGGGAATAAACACTTTGCTTGTATCAAAAGGATCATCCTCAGTTTCTTGAAAAGAATTAGTAGTTAAAATGCAATTATCACTTACATTGTCATTTTGTTTTTTCAATATTGAATCAATATTTGTAAAAATATTTTTATAATCATGTTTAGTTACGTTCTGCGAATGAACTTTGGACTGTGATTTTTGGTGTTTAATGTCGTTTTGTAAGTAATGAGGAACATTGATAGCAGGAGTAATCCATTCATTACATGTATATAAATCACGTAAAAAATTAGACTGTGCAGATAATCCATGTACAGAGGATGAAGTATGTATGAGACATGCTTCTGAATCTGTTTCAGAAGTAATTCTGTTTGATTTAGCAGACAATGAATCATTATTAAAAGATTTGTTTAGATTTATCTGTAATGCTTCCATTGAAGTATTACATTGTTCAACTGTACTATTCATAATGGATGTTGGTTGGATGCAAGATGAAGTACTTTTTGGAGGGGATATTTCATGAATGTTTCTGACAACAGTACGAGGTAGGGGGCCATGTCGTGAATGCCCACTCCATGCAGATCTCAAGCTGTCTAAACTGCGTACTGGCTTCAACTGAAAGGTGGTGCATGAGACACTTTTATTTTTAATGAATATAAGTCTATACTAAATGAAATTAAAATTAAAAAAGAAGATGTTTATAATTCATTTCTTTCATATATACATTTACAAGATTTCATGCTATTGCATGCATTAAATTATAAATTGTTTTAAAAATGTGTCCTCATGTAGCTCTCAGTAATAGCACCATTTTTACAAAAATGTAATACAAATTTTGAAAATTATTTAAGGGAATAATTAAGATATATCTATGTCGCACATGCGTATTTTTATGAGCAATAATATAATAATGATCTTTACCATTTTTGTGATAGTTGAATCGTGCCAATTTTATTTTTATGAAGAATGTATTGATCACATATAATGATAACATTTAGCACATCACAATAGCAAAACAATTTTACGAACAAATAAATAACAAATATACATTAATATTTGACATTCACATAGAAGCATAAGAAGTTTTATAAATATGTATAATCAATATTTCACCTATGAATAGTTAAATAAAAAATAATTGAATGATAAATAAAATATAAATTATATATAATATATTTATTCAAAAAAAGAAATCTAATATATTCTAATTTATACTTTGATTCATTTATATATATATATATATATATATATATATAAAAAAAAAAAAAAAAAAAGGTAGAATAATTGACATATATTGTCATGCACATACATCATGCTATTACCTGTATCATTTTTCATTAAATGTGCTTAAACTGATAGTAAATATATATATATATATATATATATATATATATATATATATATATATATATATATTTATATATTCTTAAAAATCAACATAAAAGATAGTAATTGTTGTTACTTGAGTAAAATTTAATCTTAAATTATAACTGATATATTTTATAACTTCTCAATTATTTTTTCATTAAATGAAACGAATAATATTTAATAAATTACTTACAGTTCTATCCACAGGTGGTATATTTGGAAATATTACATCCCGAAGTTCATGCATAAGATCTATATTTATACGTTCTGGTGGTGATTCTGACTCATCAGGAGAACTTGGACTTAATGGTGAGTATTGTTTTCTGTTAGGATAAATAAAGCACACATTTCTGATACAACAAAAATATAATATAATATCTTTTCAAAACATTACATATTTTTATCATAATTATTTATCTATTAACGATATCATATTAATGAAAAAATAGATCTTTTACCTTGGATCTGTAAAATTGCTATTGCGTAAACGTAATTCCTTTCGATAACTAGTCGTAGCAGTAAATCCATTGGGAGATTTAGGTGGTGCCGTAAATCCGATAGGATTTCTATCTAGAGTAGGCGAACTGGGTGCAGATCTTGGTTGATGAAATCTCATACTATTTTCACTTCTATTTGATCGTCCTATATTAAAATATTTAAAAATAATTATTTATTAATAATATAGATAAAGATATATATGACTCTAAGCCATCATTTATACGAATGAAATAAGAAATAAATAACTCACCCTTCCATTTCAATCCTTTGTATGCTGTCTTCATATCCTTCCCTCTATCTTTAACCTGTAATTAATTATTATAAAAGTATATTTTGCTTTGTTTATATTTCGCTCTAATTAAAGAAAAAAAAAAAAAAAAAGAAATTATTTTCTCTACTACTACTATCATTAAATATATTTTGGTGTAAAGATTCTTTGAACTTACAGATTTAACTGCATATTTTACTGCTGGATTTGCCTACGATTAATTAAGTAAATTTTATTGGAACTTTTACTTATCAATTAATACATAGTACAATAACGAAAAAGAAGTTATAAAATTGTGTTTTTTAAATGACTCACTTTATCCTTCACGCTCCGGAAAAATGCTGAACTTTCTTTCCGCATAGCATAAGTCCATTCTCTATATTGTTGCATAAATTTATTGCTAGATTTGACTGAATAACTGCATGCTTCCATCTCAAATTCATCTGAGAAGCCAAGTCCAGAATTGAGCATATTTAATCTTTCTTCTATAAACTAAAATATATATATTTGATTTTATCAATACTGATATCTTTATAATACATAAAGTAATTAAAAAAAAAAAATATATATATATATATATACATTATAAAAAATATATTTTTTGTTCCTTAATCAATACCTTGTCATACAGTTAATACATCAAAATATGCAAATAATTTTGAAAAGTGTTATGATCCAGCATTTGCAAATTTGTTAGTAAAAAACTTACAAGTTACACATACTTGTTGAAAGATTTGAAGTTCTAACATTTTTCGTAGAAAAGGTTGCATAGAAGATGGTCTACTTTCTACAAATGCATTTTGATCAAATGTTATACGTTCTCCTTGTTGCAAAGTTAATGCTTCTCTATATCCTGCAGTCAGTTGTACTAATGCTCGTAAAAATGCCCTAGACACTCCATCCCCAAGTAAGGCAGGTCTATTGCGTAATGCCTTTTTTAAATTTGTTACCTGGAATAAAAAAACTTTTTATTTATTTTTAAAAATGAACTATAATTCCTGTGAATACATTCATTATTCAAGATACATAAATAAATATGTATACACACTACATCTTGAGGTAAAGATTCCAAATCTTGAAAAGGAGACTCAATGGTATTGTTATCAGCATCTAAAATAACTACTTCACCTAAATCACTTTTGTGAACTCTCTGGAAAAAAAATTATCAAAGATTTTTATTAAAGTCTTTTTCAATATAAAATTAATGTAACAAAGTAATAGTTACCTGAAGTGTTGGAGCAGGTACACCTATCAGAAATGGCATTGGTGCTAATAAATAATCCATTAAAGATAATGGAAGTACTGGGATATATATATGCTGCCAAATCATTGGATAAATTAAAGCATTGCATGCTTGTACACATGCACTTAACCTTGACAAACGTTTAGAAGTAAAAATAATGCGTCGTTCATATAGCATAGATGCGAATACTACCATCATATTATGAGCATCAACAGCACTGTAATATTCTGTCAAATTTCTCTGTAAATATATAAAATTATGTGGCTTCTTCGTTATATATTAGTATATCTATTATCTAGATATATTTTTAATATTTTTCTAATTTACATTAATAAAATAATTGCTCACATTTTCTGGAATACTGGGTAATTGAAATTGCTTAGGACTTTGGCAAACAAAATTCTGAAAATAAATGTATAATATTTTTAAATTGTTTTTTTTTTATAATTTTTAATATTTTGTATGAAATATAAATTCAAAATCATCAATAATTAATTTGCAATTTATAAATTTGTATAACTTACAGAATTAAGACTTGGTATTGGTATAGATATTGAATTTCCAGGTGTTGGAACACCACAGCTGTGTACCTTCTCAAGAAATTTCCAAAGATCTTCTCCACTTCCATTATTTGTTAAAGATGCAATATGATTCAATAATCTAAATATATAAAAACATATTATTTAAAAAAAATATAAATATTAAATAAGGCTACATGTTACAAAATAACACATATAATACTTATATATATTTTCTTTTTCTAAATATGAAATACTAACTTATAAAATGTTTCATGCCATGGTAATGCACTCAAGACCACTAATGCGGTCTCTGTTTTTGGATCATGCCGACAAAAACCAAAGGTCCATTTTGAATCTATACTAGTAAGCACAAATGAGAAGTGCTGTACCAGTAAACTAAGAACAATAACAGTTAACATTGAGAATCAATATTATTATATTACAATTTAAAAAAAAATATATTTTCCAATAATCGATATGTAAACACACGCATAGATAAAAACAAAAAAAAATATATATATACATATACATTACTTTTCTATCTCACAAGGATACGCAAATTTAGGGACTGATTTCAAGATCTCTTCATCTGAAAAAGAACTTGGATATTTTTGAAGAATCCAAGCTTGTTTGTTGCTAACTGGTGCAGCAATTTCACAAAAACATTCAAATAGCTGCTTAACATCCTCCCTGAAAACATGAATGTTATATATAATGTAACGTTAAGATATAAAAAAAAAGATGACTGAATAATACATATAAATAAATATTGAACAAAGTATAGCTATTTAATTCTTTTCTGTTTTGTTCATCTTCATTTTAATTCGAATCAAACTTAAATATATATTTTATAAAGCATAAAATATTTTTTATGAAAAAAATCTTGTTAAAATTATATTACTACTTAGTTAACAAATATTTTTATTATATCGATCAATCGACTTGATCTACATTTTAAATGCATATATATATATATATAAAAAAAAAATAAAAAAAAAAACTAAAGTATTAGTTAAACAATTGTGATATCAATAGATTTATTTCCACCATCTGTCTGTAGAATATCTAAAATAATGATACTATTTATCTATTTAGAAATAAAATTTAAACTTCATACTCTGTGTAATTTTATATATATATATACACACACATACGCACACACACACACACATATATATAAAAGTAAGAATAATATACATTTTCTAGTTAGATTCTAATACAAACATACAGAAAGTATTAACGATCTTAACTTACAGATAAAAAAAATATTTATTATATACTTGTGTATACACTATTATAAATGATAGATTCTTATCTATGATACTATATACTAATAATAGAATATAATGTAAATAATAAAAATCTTAGAATTACCTTAATCTGGATCCCATGATAATAGTTAAAAAAAAATAAGTACTTTGTATATTCCTGACGTTTATACGTCATTGTACTACATGACAGTAATATATTCCATTCACGTGAACTTTTTATCACTATCACGAACGCAGCTCACTATCAGCTTGTCACTATTTACACAGATACTTTTTTGATTAATCATAAGTTGTGTTGAAACTTGAACTATATGTGCGGAATATATGCTGTCTCAAATACGTAAAACTTTCAAATATCAAATAATCTTAGAAATAATTTTGAAAATTCAATGGATTATAATTTTACTTTTCATTTTTTTTTTTTCTTTTCTTTTTTTCCCTTTAGTGGTAAAATACAGAAGAGAAGGGAACTACTACGAATATGCTGCGAGTTCCTACACAGCTGCTCTGCAGATTTTTAATATACTATACATAAAAAGAATATGTGACGAAAGTTCAATGTGCGCAAGTAGAACATTAGCTATAGGATGCGTCATCTATCTAAACCAATGAAAAGAACGTGTAAGAATAATTTTCACTTCTCCATTGATGCATTTAATTCAATTTCATTTATAATTTTATTTTCACTTAGAAAGATAATTACATTTCGAAAAAAGTATTATTTAAATGTTAAACGTTAAAAATAATTCTTTTTATTTATATTATATACTTACGAGCAAATACAACAAGGCTATAAATCTTCGACCAATCATAATTATCGATAAATCTCTCATGAAGATACGATGCACGAAATAACGTAAATTTAAAATAAGATAATGTCATTTCAGTTATTTGAGTTATAATTGTTATCATATATTTTATTTTGTAATTCGAAAATTGTTCTTCTTTTTTAATGAATTTCTTAGTTTTTTCCTAACAGAGTGCGTTTCATGTCATTTTATTCTCTAAATACAACGAAATCTTGATACATCGCTATCTATATTTTTTATTTTATGGTTTTAGGTAGTTTTGGTCGTTTGCCATACAGTTTAACCTGCTCGTAATAATCAACTTTAACTGCCCGTACAAATATTTACGAAATAAATTAAAAATATTATATATTCATAATGGTAATTAAATATATTTTATATTATGATAATCATTATTGCAAATATATTCTTGATTAATTTAATATATTCAAATATATACAAATATTTTTCATATTTCTTTATGAACATCTTTTTTATGCAGGAAAAAAAAATAATCTTTATAAAAATATCATTACCATATATATATTTATAACAATATTTTGTAGTATTTTAAATATATACTTGAATTGTTTATTTTTTAGGGTAACGAAAGTTCGCTGCCTATGGAATTGTGCTCAAACTGTAAGTTAGTGATATTGCTTTAATTTTAATATTAATATCATATGTTAATATTCTGATACTGATATCTTGCTTTTACAGTTTTTGATAAACTCAAGCTTTCATTGTTATTATGATATATTTTTCTTTATCTCATTAAATATTAAATTGTTTAGAAATGATTAGCATCATTGTAAACATTAATATGAATGACATATAGTGCAAATATAAATGCAGATATGACACATTTATCTTGAAATCTTATATATATTTAATTATAATTCCATAGATATTTATATAGAGTATATAAATTAATTTTAATATAATAGATAAAAATTTAATTGATGATATTCTTATTAAATATGCTTGATGACTTAGTTGATGCGGATGAAATTAAAAGATTGGGAAAACGTTTTCGGAAGCTAGATTTGGACAACAGTGGTTCGCTTAGTATTGATGAGTTCATGTCCTTACCTGAGTTACAACAAAATCCTTTAGTTCAACGTGTCATCGATATTTTTGATGCAGATGGCAATGGTGAAGTAGATTTTAAAGAATTTATTCATGGTGTTTCACAGTTTAGTGTTAAGGTTAGCATTTGATAAATTTATCTAATAAAAGGCATTGATTATGTATAATTTATTTTCTGATATGACCTTGGGTGTATATATATATATATATACACACACACAATTCTACAGGGTGACAAAGAAAGTAAACTAAAATTTGCATTCAGAATCTATGACATGGATAAAGATGGCTTTATAAGTAATGGAGAATTGTTTCAAGTATTAAAAATGATGGTAGGAAATAATTTAAAAGACACACAATTACAGCAAATTGTTGACAAAACTATATTATTTGCTGATAAAGATGAAGATGGTAAAATAAGCTTTGAAGAATTTTGTTCGGTGAGTAATTACATGTTGTAAACATGTCAGCATTGTTTATTCATATTGCCAATAAAATTATTTTTCTAGGTTGTCGGTCATACAGACATTCACAAAAAGATGGTTGTGGATGTTTAAATACAAAAAAAAAAAGGAAAAGAAAAGAAAATATAAAATAACTTTATGTGGTAATTCCTGCTTGATTCCATAAATTCACTTATTAATAACAAATTTATTGGATAGTTGTAATTAACTAAGATCTGTCTAGGATTAATTTACATGAACATTAAAAATAAGTTTTCAATGATTCTAAATTAACTTACATGCAATTTTATTGTTGCTATGATCTTTTCCATGATGCAATATGTATACATATTAAATAGATCATTACACGATTAATTTTTAAGAGTTATGCACATTATTACGTGCAATAAAAATTTTGTGGTCCGAGTTAATATTTTGTTATTCATATTTTATTTATTTATAATTTTTATTTATTTGGTACCAAAAATAATACAGTACCATCATAATAATCATAAAGATTATTTATATCCTATTATAACTTATGCTTTTATTTAATTAGCATTACTTCTTCCTGATAATAACAGCTTTTTTATATCTAAATATACTTATATCATTAATGTTAATTGTTCTTCCATTGTGAGATGTAATTGAAGTGTTGGATATCCATGTAATTTTGTAGAATCTTTCACTACTTATTACAGAGAGGTGTTTCGAATTCGACATAATTTAATCTTCAACAAAGTGTATTCTACTACATTTAAAAAGTATCACATTGTAAGGAACAAAAGAAATTGTACTTCAAGTTTATATAAGTTATTCATTAAATTGCAACAATAGAGGAATATTGTGTGTTTGAAAGAGACATAGACAATGTTTTGAATCATTGTAGAGAAAGATCATAGTAATTGTGAACCATAGATGTGATCCATATGCGTCAAGACTGAAATATGAATGGGACCTCTATGACTTTCGAACGCGCAATCATAGGATTATTTTTGTTCACTAAGTGAGTACTTAAAGAATAACTTATAACACAAAATTATAAATATTATAAATAACAATGTTATATCGTTATAAACATTTATATACACACACACACGCATATATATATATATGATCTTATTGATCATATATATATATGATCAAAAAATTTTAAATGATCTTATTGAATCACAAAAATATCAGATCGAATCTCTGTGTTACTAAAACATTGCGTCATATGTGATTGTAGATGATATGTACTATATTTATATATCTATATGTTGTGCACTTTTACTAATATATGATGTATTGATCTTTTATTGCTATTGAATATATTGTCAAAACTTATATTAAGAATATTTCAATAAAGTGTACAAAATCTTTTATCCTGATTATATCAACTGAGAATATAAATCAGTATATAATTCAATAACAATACTGTGATAAGAGAAATTTTTAAATCGATAAAATCTACAATATAAATAACATGCGTGAAAATGTTTTAAATATAAAAATGTTTCACTTTCAATTAATTCGTGTATATAATCATACATGTTCAAAAATAAAATGGTTTATGCTTCTATTAAAAATAGATTGATTATGTGAGGATAATAGAACGTACATTTTGCGCGTAATATAAATTATTGATTTTATTAAAATAGATATGAAAAATTAATCGCAGAATTCTTTAAACATTAATTCTCTAAATATTAAATAAATTCCATTTGTAAGATGTTTTCAAACAAAGAATTAAAAAGGGATAATCAATTTTATTCTTAAATTATACATCGTACAGATATTGAATTATTGAAGCAAAAGATTTAAATTATAAATAATTAAAAAAATAATCGAGCTCATACGCGCTATTAAATATTTTTAAAACTCTTCATTCACCTATAAAAAATATCCAATCAGTATTCGTAATCACGATTACGTAATCATTTTTGATAAATCATTGAAATATTTGCTTATAGGAGATGCTAGTAATATTATATTGTTAGTAAGTTGGTATTCCTGTAACTACTCCGTCCTCCCCTTCATTGTTGCTGTTTTGCACCCGGTGTGTTTGCGTTTTTCGTTGTTTCTCGTAAGAAGTTTCACAGAAGGTTTTCGGAAGTAACTCACGCAAATCCTTGATTTCGATTGTTGGTTGAACGGAGGAGGTGGAGGGGTGTTGTAGGCGAGGAAGATGGAAAATTTGGAGGAGGTATTACAGGCTCTCGACGAATTTCAGAAAATGCGACCAACTGAGATACCGCGAGAATTGGAAGATTATCTTTGTTGGGTTGCCAAAACAGGTGATCCGGTTTATCAGTGGTCAATGATAAAAACACTTTTTAGAGAAAAACTTACTCGCGTAATGACAGATTTCTACGAGAGCTGTCCGACTTTGGAACTTGCACCCTGTCCCAATGTTGAACATTTTAATTATGACACGATGAAAAGCAATCTTCTGGAACGACTAGAATCGTTTGCTAATGCACCATTTACCGTTCAACGAATCTGTGAGCTTTTAACTGCACCACGGAAAGAATATAATCGTGTAGACAAGTTCATGCGTGCTATTGAGAAAAACATACTGGTAGTATCAACAAGAGAACCTGGTCCAATAGCAAGACGCAGTGAAAATGGGGACAGTATGGTCAATGGCTCTGTAGATGAATCTGCACCTGTATGTATAACACTACCACCGCAAGATGTTGAAATGGAATATTGGGAAAAAGGTTGTAGTTCTACGGTAACCATTACTGTAAATACTGTGGAAAAGGATGAATCTTTATTGCATACTGTTATACCATCTGTAACAGTAGTAAAAAGTGTATTTGGAACGGATGAAAATCAAGAAAAAAATGGTTTATCCTCATCCAGATCAGAGGGTGCAGTGTCTAACTTCATTGAAGCTTCCTCAGAATTTTCAACTGTCACAAATATAACCCTTGAAGTTCAACCACAGGATTCAACAACTGGTCCAGGTATGCGAAACGTATCTATAATAACTCCTGAAACATCAGGTATTGTCAATGATGTACCAGAGGCTATTATGAACGAAGATACAAGTTCACAACCAAGTTTAGATTTAGAAGGTGAGGATAGTGATATCACAGATTCTACAAAAAAATTACAAACAACTTTTCAAGCTAAGGACTTTTCATTGGGTGACTCGAAAATACCCAAATTTTGTTTAGATGATCCTAAGGTGAAAGAAAAAATAGACAGTGGTACATTGGTCATGGATGCGGAGGATGAACCAACAAATTCAATGACAACAACTGAAGAATTAAAAACAAGCTCAGAATTGAAGACAATTATAACTACTGATAATACTACAGTTTCAAACACGGCAGAAGAAAATATTTTAAAAACAGATATTGATAAAGTGGATGAGGAATTAAATTCAGAGTCTGATATTCCGGATGCACAAGAAAATGTTCAAGGAAATATACAAAGCATAGATGGTAGAAGAGTATTAACTTTAGAAAATAAAAGTATTGAGAATTCTTGTTCTATGACTAATTCGGAAGACATAAGATGTACATCTATAAAGTCTTATGAATTGGAGACAGATGTTGCAGCCTCGTCTGAAGAATGTACAAGTACCACATTATTAACAAACAATGCTATGGTTTCAGGAATATTACAAAACATGGAAGATTCTAAAGAAATCTCAATGGATACTTCTAATAATGAAACTTTAGATACTGAACATGCAAAACAAAATACTGAAGCTACGGAATTAACGACAGAAGATGTAAAACCTGTGATAGAAGATCCAGATTCCAAAGGCAGCGATGTCACAGAGAATATTAATAATTCGAATTCTGACAAAAGTGGTGTTACAATAGTGGAAACTTTAGAAGATGAAAGCAAAGTTATGAAATCCATAGTACCTGATCCAATTCCTATAATAGAAGAACCTAAAGATCCTGAACCTAATATAAGAAAAGTAGATGATGCTTCAGCACCTGTGGAAATAATAGAAGAAGTGAAAAATGATACATCAAATATTAATTGTCAATCAACAATTAAGGAAAAATTTATTTCTATTAAGAATCATGATTTAGGAGACATTGAAGGTAATAAGACAAAAACTACTTGTAAAATAAAAGAAAATGACTCTTTGGTAGTAGATAGTACTGTGTGTAAAAATGAATGTGGTTCAATGGAATTGATGGATGTAGACGATGATGAATCATTATCAATATTTCAAGGTGAACCAATGGAGCAGGAAACAATAGAGCTAGCCAAAAGTTAATGTAGACTGTATAAAATAAATATTGGTTTTTTTCACAAATCATTTCTATTTTAACTACAACCATTAAAGCAGAAATTTATGCGAGAAATAAACGTGCGCACGAAAAAAAAAAAAAAATATTACAGTATCCTTAGTAGTAATAGTATTATTTCTAATCTATCATTACTTCTCAAAAAATTCTGTTGAACTTTTTAACAGTATATTATTTTTCAATACTTTATTTTTGGATATATTCATTAAACATATATGCTGCTTTATTAATTGTAATTGTGATATATTTGATCACATTCTGATATTTACGCAAGAGTATAAAAATTGATTTGAAAATTGAAAATAACATAACACTGCCTTTTCTTGAAACATTATAATATTAAAAGTTTGTTTTATGATCAGGGATTGGTACACATTTCAATGCACTTTGTAAAAATTTCAATGTAGATTTATATAAATACTGTTGATACATATTTGCTTAGGTTAGGGTCGTATTTTTGTTCTAATATGTATGACTGTTGTAATACAAAAATAAAGGCTTATTAATAGTTCCAGTTTCTACTAAAATAGCAGGTAACGAATATGTATGTTTATTTATATGAGCCAATTGTGATTGAGTCATACAATTAGTTAAAAATATGACTGTAGCCTTTATAAGATCTTTTTAATACAAGCCTTGATCGTAAAAACGGCTTCAAGGTTGTCTTATACAGAGAAATACATAGAATTTTTCAAAATAACGATATTTCGAAGTATTTAATTCACATTAATTTGGAAAACTATCCAACAATTCCATTGTAAGACCAACTTTGGTAAAGGTTGACTGAGATACAAATATTTGAATTATAACAACTATAATTGATGGTCAGAATGGATTCCAATATGACTTTTGATTATCATCAATGAATGAATGTCTCTATTATGCGTGTTTGCTACAAGAGAAAAAGTATAGCAAGGACAAACATTATTTCTTGTAACTAGAAAGATAGCATTGCTCTCTCCATGCCTTGCTATGCTTTTTTTTTTATAAAGGAAAAATGGGTTAAAATATTCATATAAGGATATAGCTAACTTTGAAAGTATATATATATATAAGTTCAGTACATATATACCGATGTAACCAAATATGTTTGAATGACATATATGTATACTGAACTTTGACTGGAAACAAGAGGTAATAAAAAAAAAAAAAAAAAGAAAAAAAAAGAAAAAAAAATAAAATAAAATAACAAGATGATAAATTATACAGTAATTATATCGTACTATGGCATATTAATTTAAAGGTTATATAGAGTAATATTATTATAAGAACATGAATAACTTAAATTAGCTGTGTATATTGTTTTATAGCAAAATACATGAGGATTATTACCAAAATGGAATTATTTATAACATCTGCCTTATAGATTAAAGACAAATTAAAACCAGTCTATGTTTTTATCAAAATGACTTCAACCATATTGTTCTGTATAATACTACAACAGCAAATTTTCAACTACATGCATTATATTTAAGGCTTGGGTACCATCAAGAATTTTAGACATATAGATCATTGTACGTAAGAAGAAATAATACACGGTATTATACATCTTTACATTGATTTCATGATTCATTCTTACATCCCTCTCCTGTAAACTAAATTTAAAAAAAAACATAGAATATGTACCACTTTATTATATTACAGTATTTCATCCTTTATTGTTAATGTTTATTATTATGTAAAATATAATTCATGTAAGATTTTTATAGGAAGTTTATATTATTTAACATCCGATGTGGATAAAAGTAAATAACATATTTTTCTTAGATTCATATTTTCTTCTGAATAAAAATAAACAAACAGCCATCATTTAATTTATAAATGTATATATTTTGTTTTATTATTATTAATATTATTATTATTATCGTCAGTTTTATTATGAGACAGTTAAATAATAATATATTAAATATACACAAATGTACAGTATGTGCAAAAAATTACTTTTAAAATCTACATGTCAATCTAATTTAATTTAATTTATGTGAAGGCTTGATGTTTCACCAAGTTTTTAAAATAACCCTGATCCAAGCTTATTAAATCGTTATATGTTCCTGTCTCTACAACTTTTCCTTGGTCTATCACTACAATTTTATCAGCATTTTTTATTGTACTGAGTCTATGAGCTATAGTGAGTACTGTTTTTCCATGAGTAGCACGTTCTAATGCTTTTTGAACAAAATGTTCACTTTCAGCATCTAATGCACTAGTTGCTTCATCCAAAATTAAAATTGTTGGTTTCTGAACGAATATAAACAAAATATTATTTTAGATTATATATAATATATTCATGCATAGTTTTACGATAGTTTAAAATGTTTATACCTTCACTAAAGCTCTTGCAATAGCAATTCTCTGCCTTTGACCTCCACTAAGTGTAATACCTTTTTCTCCAATGACAGTATTTAAACCGTCCTTCATTTTCCGTGTAAATTCTAAGACATATGCTTCTTTTGCAATTTCTTCTATTTCATGTTCCATTAAATTTTCTGTACCATACATAATATTTTCTTTTATAGTACCACTAAAGAGAATTGATTCTTGAGGAACTATACCAATCTGTGATTTTACCCAAATTGAATCAAGCTCTTTGATATCATAATCATCCAATAATATTCTTCCTGTATATGGATCATAAAGTCTTAGTAATAACATAGCTATTGTAGATTTTCCAGAGCCGGATGAGCCAACAATAGCAGTTATTGAATGTTTCGGTATATGTAAATTGAAATCATGAAGAATAAGTGAATTTTCCCTTGTAGGATAAAAGAAGTTTACATTTTGAAACACAATATCACCCGTCAATTTGTTCTCCAATATTTTACCACCTTGAATAGGTATGTTTGGTTTTCTGTCAATTAATTCAAATAAACGTGAACTTGCACCCAAAGCTTTGTTCAATTCACTGTAAAATGAAGATAATCCACTCAGTGATATTCCTACATATGCCGCATACAATAAAAAAGCACTTAAATCTCCAATCGTTATAGTTGAATCAGATACCATAACTCCACCATAATACAGAACAGATAATACAATTACATTTCCAGATAAACCTGTTATACCAAAAAATATCCCTCTATATAAACTTTCTTTATAACATAATTTAAGAACGTCTTGCAATTTAGAACTATATCTTTTAATTTCTTTAATCTCTTGTGCATAAGCTTTGACAATTCTTATGTTACTAATTTTTTCTTCTGCCTCTGTATTTAATACTGCCAAACTATCTTGCACATTTCTTGAGATTTTCTTTAAGAAACGTCCATAAATAATAGCTGTACCAGCAACAACAGGTACCACTGATAAACCAACAAGAGCTAACGGTGGAGAAACATAGAACATCATTGATATTCCACTTGTTGTCATAATTAAAGATCTTAATCCATCTGATACATTACTAGTAATTGCAGAACTTACTAATTGAGCATCTCCTATAAATAACATGATAAATGTCAAAATAAAATGATATGTTATGTTGTAATTGATAATAATAAAATGTTTTAATTAAAAGGATAATTTTCTAATGCGTATTTTTTATATGCCATAAAATGTATATAAAAAAAAAGATAAAAATGTAATAAAAAAAAAAGATAAAAAACAGAGTATATATATATAAAAAGTTTACCAGTTAATCTTCCAACAAGTTCTCCTGTACTTTTTATATCAAACAATGCTGTCTCTTGACTGAGGATGGCTGTGTATGCTTTTTTCCTTAAAGAGTACGTAATTTTATGGCCTGTGGTTGACATTAGATAGACACGACAAAAATTACTGAAAGCACCAATAATAAATACCCCCAGTAACACGAGACATAATTGATTTAATTTTTCTGTCATATTTTCTACATTCACATTATAAATAGTATCAATTACTTTTCCTAGGCTAAAAGGAACTGCCATTGTTACACTAGATGATATTATTAAGAAAGCAATAGCACCAAATAACCTCCATTTTTCAGGTGCCGCTAAAATAATCAATTTTTTAAGATCTGATTCTTTTTTTGTTTTTAATATCTCTTTTGTATGGATATCTCGAACATTCGTTTTTAAAAATTTTCTTGTTTGCCATCGTAAACCAATTAAAGGACATGTTTTTCTTGATACACTTTTTGATGAGATCCAAATCGTATGTAAATATTTTTGCCATGTAGGAGTATAAAAATGTGTAAGTTTATGATAATTAATATTAGCTGCAAGAAATTTGCAAAGAATGGTCATCTCTTTGAATTTATCTTGAAAACTTGAACGACGTAACTTCACATACAGTCATTTATAGTAAGAATTTTAAGATTCATTTGAAAATTAGATAACCTTAAAATTAATTTCTATTTCTACTATTATTTTAACTTCATTTTTATCTATTTTTACGTAAGCATTCATTTTACTTGAAACGTATATTCATAAATATTATACATATGTTAATTAAGAACGTACTTTTTGTCGATGAGTTACTCAATGATAAGATATTTTAATCAATTGATCAGCTGTTTTAGCACGTGATAAGTAAAAATACGTATTTTATTTAAAGAATATTTCAATTAATGATTATTTAACAATAACTGATAACAATCAATAGCAAATAATTAATAAAAAATTACGCGTTAACTATAACGCGAATTGCTTTAAAAAAAAGATCATCAAAATATTCTTATTAAATAATTATATTGCAGTGATATTAAATTAACATTATATATTTAATATTTTTCTAATTATAGACAGATACAGAATAATATATTCACAGGTACATTACATTTATTTTTTACTATAGCTTATGTTCATTAAAAAATAATACATATTCGAGACAATTGTCAATATTTGTTTATATTTCTTTGCAAAATTGAAGTGTTATTAAATCAGACATTTCTAAAGAAATATATTATACTCATTTATCTAATAATTATCTACATATGATTAAAAATTTTAATTCAATTTGTTAATAATTTATAATTTGATTATAAAAAATATAAGTGTTTAACATAAAATTTTATAAATATTATATTAATAGATATTTGTTACAAAAAAGATGTAGAGAGAATTTCATTTTGAACAAATTGCAATGAAATATTTTTAAAATGTGAATAATATATTTTAATCTTTTATTATTAAATACTAGAGGCTGTAAGTATTTATTTACAATAATAAGGAGAATATAAGGTTCTATACACATAAAACATCAGATACTTATATTTATTCATATCTGAGACATTATTTATCAATTATTGTTTCTCCCTTTCGTGATCGTTATTTGAACGATTTTTTACTTGCAATAATTATCTTGAAGGAAAACTTGAATTATTTTACGTTATATTAAATATAATTTATGTTAACAATATATACATTTATTAGTTCTTTAATCTAGGACGCAAAGGTTTTTGTGACTTACAGTTATATATAATTATAAGTACCTTTAATAAATTTTATACTTTGCTTATTATCGCAAGTCATTTGAATGTTTCTTAACAAAATATTGCAGTTTTGATAAAGGATTAATATCAATGTGGAAATGCTTAAATAATTCTGATCTTCTCAGAAAAATACTGATAAATTATAGAGAAGTAATATAGCAACGCGTATGCCTATTTAAAGTTAAGTACTATACAGGTAGTCTTTCTGAATTAAATTTTATCCTAAAATAAAGTTTGTCGTAGCTTTACAAAGTAGTCACATTTATAGATAACTGTTTTAATCATGTCAGCATATTAAAATAAATATCTTCTATACTATGTTTATATGATATAACATAATACATGTATTAACATGAATGTAATGGTATGGAACTATATTAGAATACGGTGCATATATATACACCGTATGATTTTTTTTCTATCTCTCATTGTTTTCTCATGAGCGAGTCATATTCCTATCTAATGATGTACAATTAAAAGAATGTATTTAATCACTGAAAGCAGATTCTTAGTTGGTAATAATTCCATTTACTATAACATAAATATATATATATATATTTAGAATAGAATTCTAGATATATATATATAGAATTTAATATATATGTCATCTGTGTAAGCTCTGCATTCAATTAATTACTTTCCACATTTATTGAAATTCATCATCGCTACTCAATAACATAGTTTTTTCATTATAATTTTGTGAGATAGTTGCAACTCGTTGATGAGAAGTATTACGTCTTTGTGGTGGTGGTACCGGCATATTTTGTGGATCATCAGGATCAAAGCTGGATACTCGCATACCACGTTGCCCCTTCGGTCCTCCTATTTGTTACATTATGTCACATATTATCACAGACAAAATTATGCCTGTTTGAGTTAATAATACATATTTTGCAAAATATTTAGTATAGATTAAAAATTATTAATAACAATTATAATGAGTACCAGTTTGTTTAAATTCTTAAATTATTTTATAGCTATATTTAATTTATAAATTTTAATCTTAAAATAAAGAAAAAAATTTGCAGAAATAATGACAATATTTATTTGCAAAAATATCATGCAGATTGTTGCAAGACAAATCGATAATTTCAAGCCACTACATTTATAATGGAAATATGACAAAAATATAAAAATAGTACATTCAAATAAACTAGACGAAATTGTATGTTTGCATGCTGAATAAACTTGCACCCATATTTTCATGCCATATCATCATCTTACATCATCTATATCTTATTATTCTGGCTTTGAATTTAATTTTTATGTTATTGAAAAAAAAAAAAAAATACATCAGCTGTTATGTATAATTTTCATTTATTTAAAAGCAACATATATAAGTACACCATTTTTCTAAGTGCTTTTGTGTTAAGTGCTTAAGTTCTATTTTACAGAAGAGATTGATTGTTAATCATGAAATCAATGAATCATGCCTATCTATGCATGTTGACAATGTTTTGATACAACTAATAATATTTTAAGCAGAGAGAGCTGACCTTTAACTCTGTAAATAGATTTTCGTTTAAATCATTAAATAAATACGTATTATTAATATAGAAAAATGTTTTGTTATATTATATATAATGTTCAATCTTCATTTAAACTTGCATAAAGCCCAATGTCCAATTTCTTGTAATTAAAAAAATGATGGCTCACTGTGTCATAGTTTTTCATACGGCAAGTTGGTATTAACGTCTGAAAAATAGCAAATAAAGTGCCATCAACAAAGCTGAATCTAAAACATTAGCGCAAATCAAAAGAAGCTGGAACTAATGATTTTTTTTTTTTTTTATTAGCAAAATGGCATAGCATACTTTATTCCCATTTTTTCCAATGAATGTTAGTTAAATATTTTATTTACATACAATATCGTTCGATATGTTTGAATGATTTCGTATTATTCAATGTTTAAATCGAGTTGCGATTATGGATAAGATTCAAGTTTTATATAAAAACTAAAATTAAATTAATGTGATGACTGCATTATTTAAGCTATATTATGTTGATAATAATTCGTTGCATTTAGCATGAACACATTTTCAATTCTAACATTCACATCCATCTTATGTCATATGTAACCATATAATTTATATATAATTACATTGAATATAAATTTATAGAAAATTAAAAACATAGATAAATTATGGAACATGATTTCAGATTAATTACTACATCATGCTATAAAAAATTAAGGCAGCTTACATTGATAATATTGCTTAATTAGTTGAAAATATTTTTTTAAATAACACATAGTGCAATCATCTATAATAAAATATGACATACCAGAGCTGTACTGCGTATACTGTTGGTATTGTGGATGAAAGTTGTGGATGGCATCAGTCATTATGTCTTTTGGATTCATAGTTTCCTAAACAATTTATTTGACATATTGTTATGATAATATTAATTTTCAAGATCTATATAACATAGTACTGTTACATACTTTCAAACTGCTACTAATACTTTGCATTGTCACGCTTCTTCCTCTAGAGTCAGTAACACAACCAGCTGAATATACTTGGTAAGGAAATGCATAGCGCAATGCAATAGCAGCAAACAACATTTCAATGCAAATTAGAAAATTCTGATAACCAGCAGAAACGGTACCAGCGCTTGTTGATTGACCTAAGCTGTCTATTACTGGTGAAATTACATTTGCTTTTTCAAGAATGGCCAACAACACTCCTAGAAATAAGATAATAGAATAATAATTAGTATAATATTGATTGTAAGAAAATATTAATAAAGAAAAGATAAGAAAAAAATTACCTTGCCAAAATGATAAGAAAATGACACTTTTGACAGTACAAAATTTTAAAACTGGTTCAAACGGAGTGAGCAGTTCTCTTGTCGCAAAGTAAAAGAGAAAAAGTCCATAAAGAGCAAGAGATACACTGATATTATAAATCATTGTTATATAAATATAGCCACCATCTGGAGACCAATCTCCATCTCTATAATGGCCAAATGCTTGAAGAAATATAATGACAAAAGCCATTACAGGCTTGACCAAGCAGAATTGTAAAGTTGCTTGTTTACAAAATCTCAAGAAACCAATAGTATAAGTCTTTCCAACTAGGCAGCATGTTCCGTACAAACAATTGGAACGTATTGGTTTTCCCCTTATTTCGGACATAATGTTCCCTTCACCACCCAGGTACTCGTAGCATAAGGACAAAAAGTTATATATAACAAATGCTTCATAACAGTCTCGTACGGTAAAGAAATAAACATAATAGCTTCCGCTATTGAAAAATAATAGGGACACCCAAGAATAAGTAGCATAAATTGGCACGATGAAAAGTATTCTGACTATCCATCGTTGTTCCGTGGGATTGGTATACCATCTTAAATGTTGATAAATCTAAAAAGGATCGAAATATTGATAAGAGGATCAACGTATAAACGAATTATCTTTCTAACGTTAAAAACATACCTGTTGGCAAGTTAAAAAAAGAGCTAGCCAGACAAAAATACCGGCTATGCCCTGAGCAGTTCGAGTTTGCAAGAAAATAGGTGTCGCTTCCTTGGTAAAGTTAGTTTTGAAATTTTTAATGACATTGGTCATCATATTGTCAATCACCGAGACCGCGATCGTTGATGCCTCCGTTTCGAACGTACTATTCATAGTATGATCTGGGGACGATCGATTTTATATATGTATGTCACATTTCAAGAACGTATTATTTTCGAAAAGAAAAATGATCGTCAATCGTTTAACGATTTAAATAACGTGTACATCTGTTATGTATGTATGTATATATGTATGTATATATGTTAATATATGTATATATATATATGTATGTATGTATGTATGTATGTATGTATGTATGTATGTATGTATGTATGTATGTATGTATGTATGTATGTATGTATGTATGTATGTATGTACGTATGTATGTATGTATGTACGTATGTATGTATGTATGTACGTATGTATGTATGTATGTATGTATGTATGTATGTATGTATGTATGTATGTATGTATGTATGTATGTATGTATGTATGTATGTATGTATGTATGTATGTATGTATGTATGTATGTATGTATGTATGTATGTATGTATGTATGTATGTATGTATGTATGTATGTATGTATGTATGTATGTATGTATGTATGTATGTATGTATGTATGTACGTATGTACGTAATAGAGAAAGAAAAAAGAGAAAGGAAAACAATAAAAAAAATTCCGTATTTTCGCATAAATGAAAGAGAGAGAGAGAGAGAGAGAGAGAGAGAGAGAAAAAGAGAGAGAGAAAGAGAGAGATTTCAGATATCTCTCTCCGACGTAGTCGAGCGTTAAAAATCAATATTTAGAACAATACTAAAATAACGATACTCCATTTCTGCGCTCATTTTCATTTTAAGGACGCACCCGTGCTCCATTTGTAGATCGTCCTTCCAAAATCGTAACATACGCGCACAACCCGGATCTAAATTTTTCCTGTGTCCGTTCACCGTTCGCACTTGCGTCAGGATTTAATGCGACCGATGCGTGCTGCTGACCCGTCTCAACGAGAGATCAAGTTTCTCAAGATTCCCCACTTCGAATTATCTTTCACGGACCACCACACATACACACATACACACACATAACGAATGCGAATCGTGATCGTTTTCTTATATTGCCTTCTGTGACCTTCCGAGAAACACGGTCCCGTCCGTCTTTATTTCTCTTTCTTTCTTTTTCTCTTTTTCTCTCTCTCTCTTTTTCTCTCTCTCTCTCTCTCTCTCTCTCTCTCTCTCTTTCTCTCTTACGTGCGCGCGCGTGACAAATAATATGAGAAAATGTTCTTTTTTTTTTGCGTTCTACCGATCCTTCTTATATTTTTTACCCTTATGTTTTTTTACCTTTCGACGAAAATATCACCGAGTTTCATAACAACGTGACATATTCGACACCTGTCTTCTTTTCCTCTTGTTTCTCACTTATTCGCGCTCATTCAAACGTTCTCTCTTGAGTTTACACGAGCGAATTACTTTTCTCGATATGTGACAACAGTAAGAATACAACTGAATACAATTTTCTGCTCGCGGACGAGATTACGCGCATGTACTCTTTCGTTTTTGCTTTTCTCTCTTTCTTTCCCCTCCTTTTTCCTCCTTCCTTCCTCTCTCTCTCTCTCTCTCTCTCTCTCTTCACAGTGATCATCTGTCCATTTCTTTTTTGCGCTATATATCTGAATATCTTTATCTCTTTCTTACTTTTGCTAACGTATGCGCGCGCATACTTGCATGAACCTTCTGACCGCTTTTAATCGCGACCAATCATATTATAAGACGCTTGCGCGCTATATGATATAATGTATTATTCGGTTTAACGCGATGGGATCGCCCATAATTAAAAAATTACTTTCGATATCGTTCGATTGATATCTTTTTTATTTTTCATATTCAATGGTATATATATTTCGTGATATTACGATATCAATGAGATAAGAAGAACCTTTGTAAAGAAAAAAAAGAAAAAGAAAAGAAAAAACGTTGTAGGTAAAAGGATTTGAAATTGAGTCGATATAATAGAATACTGCTGAAAAGGTACAACGGGAACGTGTGTAAATAATGTGAAAGCATAATATTCTATATACATCGTACATTTTACTACGTGTACCACGTTGTGTGGGGGATGACTTGCGGATGGATCAAGGCTATTCGTCATGATATATGTCAACCTAATTTTCTTCTCGTTTGGTGTTCGTTAGATCATTTGATCATCTCGAACATTTAATTTATGGTTATGATGGAGATATCGATATACATTTATATATTTTCACAATTTTAGCTTATTTGTATTGTAGAAATCATTAAGGATGGCACTCGTTTATATAGAAGACAATGATCCCTGGTATGATGTTTGTTAATTGAAATATTTCGTCTCTTTTTTTTTTCTCTTTATTTTAACTATTAATAAAGATTTTTCATAGTTTTGTAATTTTCATATTTTTGCAATAAAGCACCTTTATTTTATTATCTATTAGGCTTACAGAATATGAAGCTTGCGAGAAGTTGTTTCGTGAAATTATGGAACAACTCACTATGCGTGAACGAGAATCAGAAACATCTCAAGCTTATGCAAGTTTATCTACAAATATACGTTTACGTATGAAACAGTATAATAGGGAGATTTATCAACTTAAAATTAAAGTTGAAGAAGCCTTCAAATCTAAAACTATGTATCCTTTTGATTTGTCATTAAACTTATCATATATTTGTTATTATATATTTTATAAAGAAATATGAAAACATTAAAGATATATTCCTTAATATACAAGGATATATAGAACTATAGAAGAAGCAGAACGTAGAACAAGACAGATTGAACTATTACAAAGTAAAGATATTCAATTACAAAAGCTCTATGACTCCAGAACAAAATCTCTGTTATCGAATCGAAACAGTTTATTAAGATCTGGAACATCTGCATTTGCTGATATGGGAACAACATCATGGGCCATAGATGATGATGATGATAAACCCATAGATGTACAAAGTTTTAAAAATTACCAAGAACAAGTCTTGCAAGGTATTTACTTATTTAATAAATTTTTTGATACTATTATAATATTTTGTTTCTAACATATCTGTAAGTAATATAATATTAATTGTTTTTATTTATCAGAACAAGACAAAGGATTAGAAGAATTATGTAAAGTACTAGCACGTCAAAAAGAAATAGGACAAACTATTAGCAATACAGTAGAACAACATAATGGTAATAAAAAGCATTTACATTGAATAATTTAATAATACAATTTATATCTATTAATGTATTTTTTATTGATATAGAAATAATCGACGACTTGGCCGATCATATGGATATGACTGATCAATCTTTAATTAATAGAACACGTCAAGTAGAAAACATTAATTACAAAGATAGTACTTGTGGTTATTGGATAATTATAATCTTACTTTTCATTAGTATTATAATAGTTGCTTTATTGGAAGTTTAATGAAAATTCTGTTTTTTAAAGGAGAGCTAATGTAAATACATAAATATGTGTATGTGTACGTGTGTATATATATATATGTACGTATATATATGTACGTATATTATATATATACGTGTGTGTATATATATATATATAATAGTATTACCACACACATACATAAAAAAATTTAATATCTCTTGTTTCGTGCTATATTATTACATATGTGGTACTTACTTTTAATTTATTAATCCAAATTCAAAAACTTCCTGCTTTTAGAATTTTGTATTTATTATATTTTACATTATATATATAAATTAAATTTGTATTGCTTACTATTGAATTTGACGTTTTTTTTTATTTTTGGAATTTTTACATTTCACAATGTGATGAATTCCAATTTATTATTTTTTCTTTTTTTAAGCTTATGTGTATAGTTTTTAGTTCTTATATTTTCTTATATTGTAAAAGATGCATAATTATGTATTTTAATCTTATTTTTAAGGAATAATGTATAATGATATTTATATACAACACAGTGGTATATGGAAAGTCTTGAAATTTATATTTAAGAGAAAGTTTGTAATTTTCTAATTTTTTATTATTCAGTTTTATATAATTCCAGATTTCTTAACAGTGCTTGAGGATTTGGATTCCTTCCTCTGAATCTTTTAAAAATTTCAGTAGTTGGATAAATACTATTTAAAGATAAAAATGTTTTTTGGAATCTTTTGCAAACTTCCTCATAACCAATTTTGTCTTCAAAAGGTATTTCTTGAAATGCACTATATATATCCGCTGCAATCATTTTTGACCAAAGATGACTGTAGAGAAGAAAAATAAATATTATATATCACATATAACAATATTAAATAGGAAGTCAAAGAAAAAGATTATTGACCTACCAATAATGATTTGTAGCCAAACGCATAGAAAAAATAGGTTTAAAAGAATAAATAAATACATCGTTTATTTCCATTGGCATTACGAAGTGTTCTTTCCAAAGTCTTTCCATAATAGCTCCCCAAGATTCTTCACTAAATATTTTTTAAAATTTCATTTAACATTTTTATTCTTAGTAAGCTTATAACATATATATATATATATATATATATATATATATGTGTATATATATATATATATATATATATATACACACACACACACACACATACACACACATATGTATAATACATTTTACCTTGAATATATTTCTAAGTCAAAACGTGAAAAAAGAAGATCTGTACATAAATTATATCCTGCTAATTGTAATCTTGAATTTTTTATGAGTTCAACTGCTTCTGCTGGTAAAGTTTCTTTTGTTTCATAATGTTCAGAAATCTTTTGCAAAGTTGATGGTTCATATAACCTATTGTAAAATAATTTTAATATTAGAAAATGCACATTCATGTATATAAATATTAAACATACCAATTCTCAAGAAAATAATCATAAATGTAAGCTGCATCCCATTCTACGTAAGATAGTCCAGAAATGTCTGGATAATCGCTTGTAGCTGTCATATGATGCAATGCATGACCAAACTAAATATTAAACATATAATGTGAAAGAATGTTTTACTTGAAACAATAATTTTTTTTTTATAATTAAACATAATTTATTTTACCTGTTGAAATACCGTTCGCACGTTTTCAAGTGTAAGTAACGAAGGATTTTCATCCTTTGGACGTTGAAAATGAAATATTAAAGAACACATTGGTTTTGTGTCCAAACGTTTACTTCTATTTTTTATTATTACCATATATCCAGAATTTTGACTACCATGAGGTTTTTCTTCACCCCTTACGTAGGGATCAAAATAAAAATTTGCTATCGGTTCTGTACTTGATACATTTCTATTAAATACATCATAGAAGGAAACGTCCTTGTGCCAAATGTCCACTTTTTTATTCTCAACAATTTCTATACCAAAATTTTCTTTAAGTAAATCAAATAATCCATTTAGCACCTTTGGCAATGGAAAGTAATTTTTCAATGATTCTTTTTTAAATCTGTAACATTTATCATTATATAATTATATAATTTATCAATTATATAATTATATAATTTATCAATTATATAATTATATAATTTATCAATTATATAATTATATAATTTATTATTTATCATAATTTATGAATTTGTATATATATATATATATATGAAATGTTTTATTATATTACTTATAAATATTATCTTGATATTGTTTATTCCAATAAAGGACATCCCATGGCTTGAGAGAACCTTCCAATCCTCTTTCATTTGCAAATTCAGTCAACTTTTGTATTTCGAGTTCCTGAGCATTACGAGCTAATACAATATATTGGTTATTAGTTTGACGTTAAAAAAAAAAATCAAAAAATCAAAAAATCAAAAATGATAAATTAAAAAGTTAATCTTACCACTTTCTAACAAGATGTTAAATGTATTATACACTTCTTCTAAACTATCAGCCATTTTTGTTATCATACTCATATGAGAATAGGTTTTATATTTGAACAAATTTGCCTGTTGTTTACGCATATAATAAATTTCTCTTAATATAGAATTTGTTTGGAACATCTTATCATCGGAGGGAGATAATAATGTAGCATTCGCTTTCCACATTTTCCAACGTAAAAGTCGACTAGAACAATATTCTAAACAAATAATTTCAATTACAAGTATTAAACAATGATATAAAAGAAATATTTAAAATGATATAGAACTTATGTACCTAAGAATAATTTAAGAACGTGTGGCTGTAAAGTGATAGTCCAAGGACCTACATGAGATTGTGCAGGATTTGTTACTGTAGCTTCTAATAATTCCTCGGGAAAATCTTTAACTTCATCTTTATTTTGTATGATATAAGAACATTGCTTTATTGCACTCTACAAAATAATAATTTCATTATAATCTTTATTATTCATAACTTTTATTATACTTTGTTAAAATATTGACCTCGTATTTTTTTATAAAATCCATTTCTTGTTGATATAAAATACGGTAACTATTTTTAAACCATTCCTTCTTTTTTTTCGATAATTCCAATCCATTCAATCTTCCTTCCATTGTATATTTTTCTAGTAACCTTTCTTGTTGACTTGTTAATTGGATATTTTTATTTTCTTTAGCACGTTTACAAGCTTCATAAATTGGTAAGCTACTAAATTTAGCTTCTGTTGCTTTCAAAGCACGTAAATTGATACCAATAAAAGATTTGGTAGGTATTAAAGTTTGGTTTCCATAATATAATGTTTGTGCTATACCCCATGTTATTCCCAAAGGAATATATGTTTCTTCCAAGGGGAATAAGATATCGTTAAATATGTTTACATCTTTTTTACCTGGAAAATGTTAAATATTTTATTATAACACATTAGTGTTCATATCCTGTTTATTTGAATAAGTAGACTTAACATTATTATTATTATTTATAATTAACATATTAAATAACAAAATAATTTAGTGTTAGGTTATCATCTTTACAAAATTTATAAAACATAATTATCAATCTACTAACCTTGTAATTTTGTTTCTATTTTTTGTATTTGATTATCACATTCTATAGTTTGTTTTCGAATCGCTGTTATACATTTTTCAATGGTAATATTATTAAATTCTGGAGTTTTATCTTCTTTCAATAAATTTTGTTGTGGACATTCTTCGCCTATTTCTGGAAGACTATTTTCAAAGATCAAGAAAGCAATCAAAGAAGAATCTTTTTCTTTTTTTTTTTCTTTTTAAGAAAACTTTATAAATGAGAAATGTAGAAATTTTCAAAATAATAAATAGTAATAGATGAAAATAAAATATCTTTAACCTAACAAAAATTATTTCAATGTAGTTGACTTACAGTACTATGTACCCATTACGTTTTGGTATTTTATGAGCATTACTTCTTGACAAAATAAATCTTTTAACACAAAATGACAAAACCATTTCGCACGATATTTATTATAAATTCTTATACTTCATTAATACATTGTTAAATTTAAAAATAAGAATGCTGGTGAAAAATGGTTTGACTTGTTCGTGTCTCGTACAAAAGTTAGTAATTTATTTCTTACACGGCATGTGCACGATAGATATTCTCTAGTATTATTTGAACAATTCGAACCAATCAAATTTTAAGATAGTTCAAGACCAATCAAAATAACTAATTTAGATATTATTCAAGATAAAAGAAAAAAAATGAAAAAAAAAGAACACAAATCTTAGCTTCAATTAAATTTGTATCACTTTTCTAATGGCAAATAATACGAATGCACAATTGATGGACAAATGCATAAACAGGGAAAGAAATGCCGATTATGTTATTCAATAGAATTTTTAAATTGACTTAAAATTTTAAAGTAACTTGTGATACATGATCGAAATCACCAGGAACTTTGTTTTTATTTATTTATTTATTTTTTTTTTTAATTTGAAATACTTTTTATATTTATTTATTATTTTTTTTTTTGATTACATTTAATTGCGTAAACATATCGTTTTTTTTATATTAATACACTCTCAATGATGTATATAATATTAATCTGAAAAAATGAATATTTTCATTTATTTTTGTTCGAGCAATAATTTAATTTAAAAATTTTAATTTCAAATTCAAAATTTTATCTCAATTCTATTATCGTATTTTATCTCTTTCACATATGATGGAAGAATTATCTATAGTATACTATTTTCAGATCTCATTGTATCTTGTTACTTAGGGGGGATTACTGTCGTCTTCGCGATTAGTCACGGCATAGGTTAAAGTGTTTACAGATTGAAATTATTTTGAAGCATATAAACAAAGAGTAATTTGTTCAAAAAAAAAAAAAAAAAAAAAAAAAGAAAAAATAGAAAAGAAAAAAGTTACAAAATACAAAATGTCTTCCTTCGATTTAAAGAATTGGCCAATTTTTAGCTTATTAGAATCTAAATTCATTGCCAGTATTCAAATGGTCGTAGTATATGGTAATTCATGACAACTCCTTTGTTACACGTATTTTCCCCCATCTATGACATTTGTTATCAATTTTTATTTACATGATATAATAATTTTCCTACTTTTCTATTAATATTATTGACGATTAGTTTGTGATAATTAAAAAAAAAAAAAAAGATTTCTCTTGCAGGTAACTTAGGTAATGAAGCTTTAATTGTAACAAAGGATGATATGGTATACGGTTTGGGATGCAACATTACTGGTTGTCTTGGAACAGGAGACGCGCATAGTACTCTTCATCCTAAAAAAGTAGAAGCCCTTTGTGAAAAGGGTATAAAAACTTTTGCTTATGGCAGTGGTCCTCATGTATTGGCACTTACAGATAAAGGAGAGGTACTTATATTAATATACTGATAAAACCTATATATATATATATATATATATATATATATATATATATCATAATTGTCTGTAATATTTAAAAGGTATATTCTTGGGGACATAATGGATTCTGTGAATTGGGTAATGGATCATCGAATCATGGATTGACTCCAACTCCTGTAGGAATGCCTTTGAGCGAAAAAGTTGTGATAGACATTGCTTGTGGAAGTCATCATTCTCTTGCTCTTACGGATGAAGGAGAGGTAACAAAGAAACAAAAGTATATCTCGTAATCGAATAATCATCTTAGAGAAAGGAAGTATGCATTATGACATAACATTATATACTATTATAAGTAAAGAATCTAGCATTGCAAAAAAAATCAATTGATGAATTTACATATGTGCAGGTTTATGCATGGGGACAAAACAATTGTGGACAAGTAGGTAGTGGCATAAGTTCTAATCAAGGGGCACCACGAAAAATTAATTCCTCTTTAACCGGTAAAAAAGTTGTGTCTATCACTTGCGGTCAGACTTATAGTATGGCGGTTACAAATAACGGTGAAATTTATGGTTGGGGTCATAATGGGGTTGGGCAATTAGGAAATGGAACCTATACTAATCAATTGAATCCATGTAAAGTTACAGGTTTAATAGGAATAGTTATAGGTAAATATATATTATATTATTAGTATATTTTGTAATAAAAAAGTTTTTCATTATTACTATATCTTGCAATACAGAAATTCATCTTAATGATTTTAGAAAAAGTTGCTTGCGGTTATGCGCATACATTAGCGTTAAGCGACGAAGGTGTACTTTATGTCTGGGGAAGTAATAGTTATGGTCAATTAGGTCTTGGCAATAAAACAAATGCTTGTGTTCCTATGAAGGTAAAATTATGATTGGCATACTTAAGTTAATG